>NC_135329.1:168308102-168619202 GCF_023851605.1 Tamandua tetradactyla
TCAGGGCTCCTGTATCTCAAAAAGTGGAGCAACCCCGAAATTCCAACTTGGCATCTGGCAACTATGCAGTGAGTATATTTCCTGAAAAGTTAGTAAATTTTAAAGCACAAAAATAATGCACAATATTTCTTCAAGTCCATTGCACAGTATTACCCAATTATTTAATCTGAAGACCATGATTGTTAAAAAAGCAGAAGACACTGCTAGGTCTTCATGTATGTATTGTGTGTGTGGCAAATCTCAGTTGGAGAATGTAACTAGCACTAATTTAAACCACTTCAGTTGTTGAAATATTAAACACTTTTTTAAGTTGTGCTCCACTGCTTCAATGAAATGTTACTTTCCTTAGCTGCAGAAAAATCATTCTAAATCTTTGCAATTTCTTTATTCTTATGGAATTTTTCATACTTCAGAGGCTGGAACCAACTACAATTGACAGATAGCTTTGTAAAGAAGTCATTTTCCTAAAAAGATAAATAACATGCCACATCAATTCAGAATAGTTGTCAGATTTTACAGTTCTATGAGAATCTATCTTATGATAATAGATTAAATACATGATGTTCCCCAGATGTTATTCATTTTTATTCCTACCTAAGTGTTTATAGATTTTTAAAATTTCTAAATTAAATACAATGATTGACAGAATTGAAATTGCTTAAGGAAATGGAAAAAATTTCATTGCAGTTGTCATCCTCCCAAAATGTGTTCAAAGTGAATACTTCTTAAGACTCTTGATTAAAACAGAAAGGGAGAGAGTAAAGGAGGGAAAGAAAGAAGGAAGGAAGGAAGGAAGGAAAACTGTATCTCATAGCTCTCAATTTTGGAATGGGCTGAGTGGTAAACCATGTCTTTGCAAATCGTAACGGAGACTTTTCAGTCTAGACCATAGGTAGATTATATGCTAGTGGGTAAGAAAGTAATGGGTTATGTGTTGTTTGCCCTTCATGTATCAGTCTAGAACAATTTTCAGTTTCTCTTTAATTTTCATCCTCAGCCTCCATATTTTATCTTCAAAGCCAGAACTGATAAAAAAAATAAAATAACCCCGATGTTGTATAAGCTTACCTATTCTTGATATATATTATTTGTTTGGTGACAATATATCAATACTTGGAAAATGAAACAAAAATAATATATAACAGTTGTGAACTTTAAGTGAAATCATTTATATAACCTATCTTGCAAAGTATATAGTAGACATTCAGTAAATGAAATTTATCCATTATATGAGTTGAGAAAAATCATTAACAGTGTAATAAGATAAAGATGATTTTCACGTTGAAATTATTGAATAAAATTGCTATTAAAAACAATAATACAATATTAACAGTATGGATATCAAACACACACATACATATGCTGTTTCTTTAAATCCTCACAAAATCCCTGTGAATTTAAGAACTATGATTATCAGCTCTTTTTTACAGATAGCATAGGCAAGCCACCATCGAGACTGCAATAGAGATGTTCTTTTATCACATCACCAGCAAGTGGTGAAATTGGGATTGGAACTCAAGCTGATTACAGATCCCTCAGACTTAACCACCTATCTCGTACTCCCTTGAAGCCAAATATTATATTTATTTGGAAGAAATTTCTCATAATCTCACTTAAAGAAAAAGTTAAACCCCAAAGGACTAGAATGTGGCAGACCTGCATCACTTAAGATAAGGGAGGAACTGACATGCATGGAGGGGAAGATGGGAAGGGCAGAGAAAGGAGCTGTGGTGAAGAAGGGGACTGGAGAGAACAAGGCCTCTGTGTTACTTGACCATTCTAGGAGTCCCCAAATCTTCTATCAAAATATATGACATTCATAGGGGTATTTATGAACGAGAATTCCTACGAAATCACTAAAGGTCTCCTTATGTGTCTAGATTTCCGTTAATTAGACATTTTTTCTGTACTCCCTAATTACCTTCTCAAGGCTAAGAGCTAAGTTATGTTCCAGATGTAGTAAGATTAGAAGTTCTGGCTTCTCCGGCTCTACCACTTAACCAGCTATGGGAACTTGAGTGAGATACATGCTGTGTTTGTGTCTCCAATTTCTAATCATAATGGTTTATAAATACATAACTAGGGATCTTCTTTAAAATTTTGTCTAAAATGCATATACATTGCTGTTTTTTTTTTAAGAAAATTTCTCCATTGCATGACTAAGTAAATTTTTTGTAGACTAAACTGAAAATTTAAAAATAAGATGCACATGCAAACATAAAACTGTGCATCACCAATGAAAATAAATATTGGGGAATCACTTTTCTAGTTCTTTAACTTATTGTTAGAGTTGTTACTTACTATGGTTTGGTTTAAGAACCCCATAATTTGTACATGTTTATTTAAATAAGCTTATCTGAATATATAATGGGTAGAAATTGCCTAAATCCTTTAAACTCTGGTGATTGCAGTCATAACCATTTCAATGGGAAAGGCATGTCCCTGCCAAATATTTTCCAATAAAGTAAATATCCCTCATTGTATAAAACAATAAAGTAACCCTGGAATAGAACATATTCCAAAAATCTGGTGGTTCATGAAGTGAGAAATGATGAGTTTGGGTTTTTATAAAATTTGAGAGGCCAAAAGGGCAAGCAGATGGCTAGCTATAGAATTTATTGCACTTTAAGCAATTGTTTTGATGTGCCAAGCAAAGCCCTAAGAGCTTATGAGATTGTAAAATCCAATGACCCTGCATTAGAATGAGGGTTCAGCTCATGATACACGTGGAATTTTTTAGATCACATTTATCACTGGTTTATTATCTGTCAGAATTCACATGATTCAACTCAATTAATACCCCTTGCTGTAATTTTTACTATTGCTCTTTTTTTAACCTCTTTTTTTTCATCTTGCTATTTTATGCTTCTTTTAAAATATTACCAAGTTCAGGGTAATCAAGTGACAACTCAGCAATGCTGAATGATTTTCCAGTAACTTTTTCAGTACTCATAAGTAATAAAATTTTATAAGGGATATAAAGAATTTAGATACTCAATCCCACATACTGTCCTCAATGTTCCTGAGTAATTTTATTGTCATCAGTTGGTGCTTTTGAATGCAAAGAAGAGCAGTATTTTTTTCATCACTATATAAAATACATAAAACTGAAATTCCCTTCCTTAAAGAAAAAGTTAATCCAATGAAGGTGACCTGGGATATTGTAGTCACAATCCCTCTCTCAAATCAAAACAAAATGAAAAACCAAAGAAATAAACATCTTTTCAAAAAGACTCAAAGAAATGTTTTCTGCAGGGTGTTTTTAGTGTGATGCTAATAAAAGTTTACCTGTATGCTGTAAGTTAATGTGTTGTAGTGCGCTATTTCAGGAGCTTTTACTGGGCGATGACTAATAATTTAATAAAATGTACTCAAAACCAGAGGCGGAGCATGAATTATTACAGCTTCAAGTTGCTCATGAAAGATGATCCTCCCCTCTGAGTCTCAGGAACTATAGTCCTTTTGATTTTTAAAAGATATATTTCAGACCATTTTGCATTAAACATATTAGAAAAACTCAGTTCAGATTTCTAAAGTAGCAACAAGACTCAACCATAATTCATGATTATGTTCATTTTATTAAAAATCATGAATTTGAAATGCAGTTAATTTTTTTGTTTAATAGTAAATCCAGCTTTTTGGCATGTGTAACTAGGCATTCTTTTATAAAATTAAGTGACTTTTGAAGAAAAAAAATGCAAGTAATAATGTTTCTTTTCTATATGTTTTGGAGAAAACAATTTAAATGTCATAGCATAAATGTCTAAAATAGATTTTTCCAAGCAGTGTCTTCATTCAATATCCAAATTGCAGAAGCTGCACTTACAATGCTTTATTTAGGGCAGAGGACTCGGTTGTTAGAGGTTTTTATTCCTACTCAGTTCCCCAGCATGTTCTCTCAAGATAGCCAACATCTGATCTAGTAGACTCTGCACCAAATTAAGATAATTTTAGGAATTATTTATTTTGGATCATGAGAGGATTATTATTGTTCACAGCCTTTCTTGATTAACAAGATTTCTTGATTAAGGAAAGGTTTAAATATAACCTGGACTACTTAAAAAGGCATGAACTACCAATATGTGAGCCTTTCTTAAAACTAACAATCAAAAATATCCCTTGGGCGGTGCTATGGTGGCTCAGTGGCAGAGTTCTTGCCTGCCATGCTGGAGACCAGGGTTCAATTCCGGTACCTGCCCACACCAAAAAAAAAAAAGCCTCTTGAGTGGCTGAAGAGGTTAGTGTAGAAAAAGCAGAAGCATTATTTGATCCCAAGAATACTGGTGTATGCTCCCGCTAGAAAATGAATCTGTATAAGACATTTACCTCTCTAGTACTCAGTTGAATCGTTTGTGTAAAAAAAAAAATTGTGATCATTAAAGGTTCCTATCTACTCCCAAGGGGGACTACAGCGCATTACTGCAATGGGAAGTGTTTTTGCTTGGAGGCAAACTTAAGTTTCAAATTTAACCAAGTATTTTCATTTGTATCATCTTTACCACATTGTCCATGAAGCATTGCTATGAAAATACAATGAGATGAATTTATCAGATATCTAGTTTAATACATAACATATAGAAGATATTATTTTTAAAGTCTATTCCTTCAACGTTTCCTTTTTCTCCTCTGGCTCTACGTTCTTGTTCTAAATTTCAATGATTTATCTGAAGATATTTTATCCCAGGTCTACAAATGTTCTTGCAATCATAGAATTGTAGTATAAAAATTCAACTGAGGACCACATAGATGATTTCAAATCAGTTCAACACAACAGAAATACCCAAGATGTAAGTTATCTTTTCAAGCCTTGAAGAGAATTCACAACATCAATGTAAGTTTTAGAAAATCTTTCCTAGAGTTAGACGCAGCTTTAAATACAAGGAGCTATGTTTTCACACCGAACAGTGTACCCAGATTCAGTGGAAATGTAATTTTTCTGATAACATTTCAAAATATTTATCTCTTTTAACATCAGTAACATTATCTTCATAAATTGGGGCACCAATTTGACAAAGCCACATGAGACAGCCAAAATTCAAACAGTCCTTTTGAAATATCATTAAGAATTGTTGTATCTATAGAATATGAAAGAATGCAAGAGTCCATAAAGTTCAAAGTCTTTGTTATTGGGCAAAAAATACACTTATTTATTTTAGGGTACCGTCGAGTTCAAATACCTTCAGAGTATGAAGAACTAAAGGAAAAATATGTATATATCTTATCAAAATGCAAATTCCAGTTTAATGATCAAATTTGGTAGGTTTGGCAGATTCTATAAAAGCACAAAAGAATGAGGTGGTACATATATTCTGAAACCCAGAAGTTAGGCTATATGAATCTCTCCTCTGTTTATTATTGAATCATTGACAAAGAACTCATCAATGTCACCTCCATAAATGTAATTTATGAGACTCTGAAGGCTATATTCTATTCAGAAAAGTTTTGCTTGAGAAGTCATACAATTGAAGTACTTATGAAAGAAATCAAAGCATATTAACTTTTAAAATGCACTTAAATATTTGAGGATGTTTAAGTTTGTAGGGATCAGACAGTATTCAGAGTCAACAAAAAGTGATTTTTAATACTTGCTAAATATATAAACAGGAGAATAAAACTTATATGCTGAACTTAAAAGTTTAAAATATTTTTGTTGTAACTTTAATAATTTAAACCTTAATATTATAAAGACAAAGTGAACCTCTGAATAGTCTTTTAAACATACAGAAACCACTGTTGAGAAATCTGAACTCTGTATAGGAACGCAGAGTCCTGTTTTACCATGTCCCATCTTTGTGATCTTGAGAATATCCTTTAATTACACTCAACCTTAGACTTCTAATCTGACAAATGGGGATAAACTTGCAACTGCTTAATGAAAGTGTTATAAGAATTAAAGACAAAGCGCATGGAGTGCTGAAGCAGTACATGGCTCATAAATGCATAATAATGATCTATCGTTATTATTGAGAGGTCCCTTTGTATTTGTCAGAGCTGCTGTCACAAATTCCATGAACTGATTTGGCTTAGTAATGGGAATTTTTTGGTTTACAGGCTTGAGGATAGAAGAAGCCCAAAATCAACATACCTGCAAGGCTTGCTTTCGCTGTGACCTGTAGCATGCTGGTGCTGGCTGCTGGCAATTTGGGGTTCATAATTCAGCATTACACACCCTCTAAAAGAGAACAATTATTTTGCTTTTAGGATTTAAAAATGATTTTCCTAAGATATAACTCCGGCAATCCAAATATCATTGTAAGGAATTGCATTTAGCAAAATTTTCACTACTGAATACTTTCCTATAACTGGTCTGTGGAAATATTTGGAATTTTTTTTATGAATTACCAATCAGAGGATCTCCAAATATATACATAATAAACATATGCTGTCATATTTATGCCATGAGTGTGCATTACTAAGGAAATTTGAAAATGTATATCTCTGACTATAAATTTTTGAATTCTAATAATCCTTGATAAATATGTAGTTAAGGTTATCAACAGCTTTCTTCCTATGTTTTAGTTCACTGAAATATTTCTCACAGGGTAAGACATTGTCTTTGGCTTAAACAAAACAAAACAAAACAATCCCACCAACAATTAAAACAGAAAATACAAAACATTATATAAAAAAGAATAAGAAAATCATCTCCCTGTGTTTGCAAGATAAATATATCTAATAAATGTAACCATCCTTCTTAAATAACGGGCAAGACAGTTAAATCTCCAGAAACATGAAATTGAGAATGAGTAGTTGGAAAATATTAAAACTATATACTTGCATTTTAACATCTTTCATTGTATAATAAAACATATATACAAAGCAAAGAAAGAAAATAAAAGGAATAATTTTGAAAACACACTCCAATAAGTAGTTACAGAACAGATCAGAGTTTGTCATGGGCTACCATTCCACCATCTAGATTTTTTTTTTCTACCTGCTCCAAAACACTGGAGATTAGAAGGAATATTAATATATTGATTCTGCAACCATACTCATTTGTAAAATTCCATTTACTCATGATTTAAAGAGAAATCACACATTAATTATAGAGTTCTCACATGGCACCCTGTTATTAACACCTTGCATTGCTGTGGTACATTTGTTACAACTGGTGAAAGCACATTTTTATCATGGTTACTTGTTGGTTTAACTTAAGGTTCACTGTTTGTGTTGTACAGTTCCATGGATTTACAAAAATAAAAAATAAAAAAAAGATCTATAGTATTGTTATCAGACAAAGGTGGTAGATTCTTTTGTCTGATGCTCTCAAATGACCAATTCCTGAGACAGCGGGGTTTCAAAGAGAGAACAAGTTTATTACTAGGTACATAGCAGGAGAGCAAATGGCCCAGCAACCTAAAATTTGTCTCCCTGAACTGCACTAATTCTGATAGTTTCGTTTGTTTTTTGTTTTTTTTCACATGGGCAGGCACCGGGAATTGAACCCAGGTCCTCGGGCATGGCAGGCAAGCACGCTTACCTGCTGAGCCACCGTGGCCCACCCAATTCTGATAGTTTTATTAGCAAAAAAGATAGGCAGGGTTTAGGAAAATGAGCACCGTAGCCCCAGATGATGTAATTACATGACCTAATTATTGAGCATGTGCAGACTGATTGCATGCTTAGTCACAGAACATTTGTAAGAACACGGCTCCCTTAATGTGATGATGGGCATGATTTTTAGTATTATAATGAGGTATAGGTGACTTGTAGGTTAAAGTCTAAACTACTGTGCTTGTCAGATGGGCCCATTTTGGTTAGATCCTGTCTCAGTTATCAAAATAACTTTGGATTTGGGGTGGGTTAGTTCTGGGCTAACCCTAGACCCTTCATTAATAAATGTTAGGGACTGTCTTTGGTGATTACAAAACTCTGAAGTTGAGAGACTGGATAACTGGGTACAAATAAAGATTAGTCACAAGGTTTTTACAATTAGTCACAAGGTTTTTACAATCACAGGGGCAGACACAATCATTATCAGAGATCAAGGCAGCTGGATTACAATTTAGAGATTTCAAGTATTTCCCTCTATCAACTCCAATATACCAGACAGCAAAAAAAATAAAAAAATCTATATACTGATTCAGTAATCAAAACCTTCCCTTAAATCCTAATTTCTCAGTTACATTAACTTATATATAACATAAAAGTCCCCTTTTAACCACAATCAAACATGTAACTCAACTTTTCTTTAAGGAGTGGAATTTCAGGCTGAAACTAAATTGAAAGACTTGAAATCATTCCTTTTGTTGTCTTCTTAATAGTTTACTGCAAATTGATAAATAAAGGGAAAGTTTAAAGGATATATCCTGGCTTTCCTTTATCAATAGTGTTAGGGTATGATCAAATAGTTGATCAGGAACTTTCTTTACAAAATTATTCTAGCCAATAACTATAAATGGAATGATAGAATTAGAAAGTCATCCTTTTGTAAACCCTAATACAATCATGGATCTAGGAAATAGTCAATAGATGCTAAATTATATGATTGAATGAATAAAACTAAACTAGCTGGCAACTACTTGAACTAATCAGTGAGCACTAATTAAAATGGGAAAACCATGTACCATATCTCATTTTTAAAATAAAATATAAAATGCACAGTACTACATATGTGTAATTCTCACCTAATGAATTCTCTCTGAATATAATTAAACATCTGGATCTGAATACCAGTTTATAGAGAAGACTTAGGATAGAAGGAAAGGTTACACACCAATGCAAGAAAACAATAAGCCAAATCCAGAATGGTCAATAGTCTACAGGAAAATGGCATTGCATCTCACTAAAATATTTGATGGTCTATCTATTTTTCAAGGCAGATTGCTTGCCTTTTTTTCCTTGAGTTCCAGGACCTTGTGCCTGGTCACATCTGATTAAATGAGCCTCATTTTCAAATATGATATTCCAAGCATAATCAATGTTTTTAAGTATGCCCTAGTGAAAATGTGTGAAGATACTCATTTGATGTACGCAGTTAACTATGTTGTCATAAAGTAAAAACTCTTCAAAGAGTTTCCATATTCTGCAAGGAACTTTCCACATTCAAGGAGAATCAGGTAGTATTCACAAAGATTTCATTTCAGTTTGTGAAAGCAGAGTCTATTAAATCTTCAGGAGTTTTAGATCGCTAAAAAGGAAAGAGAAAGCATTTCCTTATATATCGATAAAGCAGGTCATTAAAACATTAACAATATTACAAACAAAAACTACATTCCTCATCAGTTCATTCAGTTCTATGTAATTCATTCTTGATCCACTGGATGTTGGGTGAGCAAGCTTATGAACCTATTGGCTTCTCAATTACATTTCCAGAAATACTGAGTCCACTGATAAGGTCTCAAAGTTCTTTAAACAGTACCATCAGGAGCCTAACTTTTTCCATGGAGCTCTGAGAAGTCTTTTGTTGAAGACAAAGTCCTCTGGCCTGTAGGTGATTGCAAAGCTTTCCAAGGAAGCATTAGAGTAAAACAATTTTAAAAATCTGTAGCTGACAAAAGATTTAAAATAACTGTGGTGAATTTCTTACTGATAATTTTCAAAAGTAAATGAGCTAATGATATTTCATTACAAGAATAAGGCAAGTAGCAAAGAAATCTGATTTTTTCTGTGGCACGCAAAACAAGATAATAAATTCAATCCAAAAATTATAGACAAAGTAATTGCAAATGTAATGATAACCCTATCTTTAAATAAGATAGTGAATATTACATGTAATTTATAAAAATGGAAAGTCAGCTTGTACTGAGGAAAAATCTTGAGCTATAACATACTAATTCTGAGACATCCATATCACAAATATTTTAAAGATACAGTGAGAAATATCACAAAAAATCAAGAATATCAACTAAAGAGATTCAGTAAGTCTGGAGTAGGTCCTAAATATCTGTATATAAATAAAACTCCATTGGTAAGTGATGTGAATCCTTGATCGAAAATTACTTCTCTAGAAGATGCTAGATTCAAAGCAAAGAGGTCACTAACAATAAGCCATTTAGAGTATGACATAAATAATTACTAGAAAGAGGTCACATGCTAAAAAACAGTGAAATTTGCATTTGATAAGGTATCTCTCTGTAATAGGAAAGATCTGGGTGCATGAAAAGCCAAAGGTTTTCACCATTCCTTCTTATTCATCTCACTGGCAAAAGGAAAAATTGGTGCAGCGTTCCATGCAAACAACTGGCATATATTATCTGACTCTGCATTTGCACACTGTTAATTTGAATGAACTTATCCAATTCATTAGCCTGGTGTGTGTGTGTGTGTGTGTGTGTGTGCGCGCGCGCGTGTGTGTGTGTGCGTGCATTTAATTTTTAAAAATTAATAGCTGTTCATCTCACCAGTGCTTTGGGAAATTAGGCATATAGTAGGTACTCAATTGATATTTATTGAATATAAGAAAATAATTTAAGCAAATAAATAATATAATTTGTGGGTTGACTACAGTTATATAATATGCATATTTAGATGAAGGTTATTTAAATATGTATCTTTGCAGAGGGAAACATTAATTAAATGTAAACATACATTTCAGACTTGGATTGTTGCTAATAATATGCTTGGAAATCCGTATGGGAAGAAAGAGATGGGCAAAGATATGTTTTGCTTATATTATTTACTTGTCTTTTTTTTCATAATCTACAGATATTTTTTGAAATCATATTTTACATTATTTACAAATTAATATACCTGTGTTTATTTTATTTTTCTTGTTCTTTAAATATATTGCAACTCAATACTTCTAGAGACTGTATGGATATGAACTGAATGTTTCAGAACACGTTCTTTTTAAAGCAGCGAAAAAAATGACCTTCTGTTTCCTCTCTCTTACCTTTCAGTGTGTATTTATCATTAAGCTTTTCCCAATTAATGTTCAATACTAACTTCTCAGGCATTTATGAGCATAGAATTATAAGGACTAATTCCCTTGAAAGTCAGAGAAAAACAGTGAATCATTGGGGATTGCAAGAACTTTTATTTGATTTCACTCTAAATGTTAAATAGGTTTCCAAGAGAGCACTGATGAACTATCAGGTAATATAAAAAGTGAGGCCTTTAATACTGATGCTTTGAAAATAATCAGAAAAGAAATATAATGAGGAATGAAGACTGGCATCTAATAATTGTTTCATATAGGATAACCTTGAGCAACCATATAATTTATCATCTAACCTGGTCATTTTGAAAGTACACTATTAATAATTATGTTGGTACAATATGAGTGACCTTGTCTGTTCAGGCAAACCAGAATGTGTGATCACCCTAGCATTGCCTATTCAGGAGCTTTCAATGCAAATCAATGTAAAGGTAACAGCTTAATTATTACAGACATTCCTCAAAAGGGAGATGTAACATGGTAAGTCTCCATACTCCGTCTCCTTAAATTTGAATTCAGATCTTAAACAATCATTTCAAAAAATAGATGATTTTAAAATCACTGGAAAATTTGTATAGTTATCAACAAGCTACTTTTTAAATGTTCATTTTCATATATACATGATTTTAAAAGTAAAGTTCCATTTGTATTTCAATTGGAATTGAATAACATTCTGAGAAATAAAATAAGCAATTATAATATCTTTCATGGTAGATAAAATATTTCATGTGTAAATATTTATAGATAAAAATTGCTTATAAAATATAGTAGAACAAAGCTCATTAATCTATATTACTATGTAATTTTAAAATTCCACTAAAGGGTGCACAGGTGGTCCGGTGGTAGAATGCTCACCTTCCATGTTCACCTGGAGACCCAGGTTTGATTCTCGAACCATGAACTCAAAAAAATAAAATTCTATTGAGATTGTTTTAAAAATACCTAGTATCTGATGAATATGAATTAAATCTGGATTATAATTTTAACATGTGATCCAAAATAATAGTATATGTGCAAATTCTTGCCTTTGAAAATCTTCCATAAAAAATCATTCATCTTTAGATGAGTAGCTTTTTATTACATGTAATTCATTTTTTCACATTTTTGCTCTTTAAAAAAGTAAAGTAACTTCCCATAAAATGGTTCTTCCTTTTGTATTTGTATTTGTCCTTGAATCAAGGAAAATCAAAATCAGTTAAGCTATTGGCTAGAAATTTATGCCACACTCAAACAAGAAAATACTTGATGATAATTCCATAATGGCAGTATTTTCAAAGGTATAGTCAGGCCTAATAATAGCAGGGAATCTTACCACTCCTACACCCAAGTGGATATGGGGAGGAAGTGATCATGGATACACAGAGGTAATAGTTATACCAATACCAATTGGAAGTAGTTCCCCCACAAAATGCCATGACCTTTGGTAGAGGGTACTAATCAGAGATGTACACTCAGTCGCCATCCCCTGGCCCTCGCCTAGTTCCTGCCTCCTCTTCTACTGTGCAATCTTTCAGTGTTTTTCCTTTCCTCAACCTGGGAGGTGTTAAGTCTAATGGAAAGGGCCAACCAAAACTTTAATCCAGAAACTGGGCACAAACAGCCCCAGATGCTAATCAAGGCAGGAATTCTCAGTGGCAGGCTCCCTCCCCACCCACCCACACCCTATAGACAATAATCACACTCAAAACAACAAAGGTGTTGAGCTGCCATTTACTGATGCCAACCCAAGAAGTTTGGGGTGACTGGCCGTGACGGGATCTCTTCCCCTTCTCTTTTGGACACCTTGTACTGTATAAGTAATAAAACAGTCATTTGTTGAAAGTTTCTAGTTGCTCTGAGTCTGTGTTCTCATGAAATACCATGTATAAACTTGCTCCACAGAGGGACATAGTAATCACTCATTATTCTAAGTTTGAGAGCAAAACCCCAATATTCTTCTGTTCCCAGTTCTCTAATTTCTTTCCTGTGGCCCACATTAGCTAACCTCAATTAGAAGGGTAATTCAATTGATACTGACTGTAAAAAAATAGCTTTGCTGGTAAAAGAGCAGGGTAGAGATGAGTAGAGAGTAGATTCAGAGAGAAAAAGGAGAATATCCAGAATGACTTAGTCTATATATTTTGCTTTATAGCCTTCACAACTGTATTTTGTATATGGAAAGCTTGGTCCCGATAAAGAAAACACAGAAAATACTAGGTATCCTGTCTTGGTAATGTTGATTCTGTCATCATCCCATGTGAAACCTACAATGTTACTTGCCCTTGTTGCAGTCCATACATGAGGGGAAAAGTATTGGGTAGAAAGAGAATAATTAACAGCAAACATACCTAGTATAATCCCTATTTCTAAAGTTGGTTACAGGTGGTGCAATGGTGGCTCAGTGGCAAAATTCTCACCTGCCATGCCAGAGACTCAGGTTCAGTTCCTGGTGTCTATCCAAGTGAAAAATAAATAAATAAATAAATAATAAAAAATAAAGTTGGTTACAGGGATGATTATCATGGTTCCTTTGTCCACATCCATTTCAATTTTTCCTTACCTTCTTCCAGCACCTTAGGTTGACAAAATTGTGAGCTTAACTTTCTTTTTTAAAAGATCTGAATCTTTGTTGATACTGACTTTACTGGATTGCTGCAGTTTTCATTGGCCAGAACTATTGGTCAAGGGAGTACTAAATGATGCCCTTCAGTAATGTGTCTAATTCCATGAATGATGCTATCTGAAGTACTGTGAAAGAGGCAACTCCACATCTCTGTTATGTATTTTTTTCTTGAAGGATAAATTGATCCATTCTTCATGATAGAGTCAATGTAATATGCCTGCCACCAAATATCTTATAGGTAGTATCTAAGGGAAGGCTGCCGTGCTTAGATGGCTTAGTTTAACTTCCTCTGTTGGTCACCTGAGAATTTATTAGAGAATAAAATGTCAAGTTTAGTGAGAGAAAATTCAATTCTGTTTTCTCATTAACCATAGTCTATCCAGGTAATCGATTCTCTACAGAATATACTATGAAAGAAAGTGGAGAATTGAAGTAGATCTGAAGAGCAACCTTGAATATGTATGGGTACTAATGACCCTGCCATGTCCATGTAACAACAAACTGCGTCTGTTATCATTTGCTTTTAATTGAAAGCATGTGTTGTGTCAATAACGTATCCATAATTTATACCAAGTGTTAGGTTATGTATCATTCTGTTCCAGTAATGCTATCAAATCTAGAACTACAGCAGGAATTGGTTTATCACCTGATGATGTTTACCTCAATCCATACTATTTTTGGCTTTGACATCAGCCAAACAAGTGAGTTTAAGTGAGTATATTTTAGGACTCATCAACCTATACCTTTAGATATTTCATGCAATAATTTCTGCAATTTTCTGAGGAATGTGGTATATCTTTGGCTTACTTTGCTGATGGAAGACAGTGAGCAAAGCAGTAGTTTTATCTGGGCCTTCTGATTAAAATAGACTCTACTTCATATATCAAGGATTATGTGTGTATTCTCAGTTAATGATACTATGTATTTCTACTATAAATTACTGGGCTTGGAAAATTACCACAGAATGAGACCACAGTCCCACAGGATGTTCTGTGAGCTGGAGTTAGATAAGATTTCTTCTATGAACTTCAGTTCTCAATATGCACAAAATATGATGAATGGACCACAGCTTTTATTTTGCATATATAAGGGTAAGCATCAGTTGAGGGACAGTATCTCATAACTTTTGAAAAATTTGGGTATTTCCCTTGCACTGGTGCACAATTACTTGGTAAATAACTAAAGGTCATTTGTGAAGGCTTGGAGAACAATAACAGATTTATGATTATTGATCTATGCAGTTACATAGAGCCCTGTGCTCAAAAAGGCCTTATGTTTAATGTTGTAACATTGCCATCTTGGTATCTAAAAAATCTTATCTATGAACTCAAATGATGTAAGTAAAGTTTCACAGAACAATGGAATGTGTCTGTGAGCAGAGGAGATACACCCAATAGGTATGTCTGCCACTGTTCCTTGTCTTCCCACTCAGTGTTCCATAAGCACAGAACTCTGGTGGACCCATTCTGCAGGAGTTCTGTGATATTAAAAGAGAGTACAAGGGAAACATTTTAAGTCTACAACTGAGAAAGTGAGGGCATTGACAACTCCAAGAGGCCATGATTTCCATTCAAACCAAATCTCATTTCAAATGCAGCAATGAAATTACCATCATAGCTTATCCTTTCTCACTCATGTTACTTCTCTGTATTAACCAACCACTTATGCTGAAATTGATGACAGAAAGGGAGAGATAAGGCAGCCCATAGATCCTTTTCCTTTCAAGTCTTCCTTTACTCCTTAGTAATTTAAGTGGAGAGAGTATTAATATAATATGCCATACCAAGAAATGAAATTAAAACAGTCGAATTAGTTTTTTTCAATGTTTCCAATTCTAGTTTGCTAGCTGCTGGAATGCAATATACCAGAAACAGAATGGCTTTTAAAAGGGGAATTTAATAAGTTGTTAGTTTACAGTTCTTTTTTTTTTTTTTTTTTAAAGGAAAGACAGAGAGAAGGAAGGAAGGATAGAAGGAAGGAAGGAAGGAAGAAAGGGAAACATCTTTAAACATTTTCTTGTTTTATTGTATTCTGTTTCTCCGTTTTTGTTACATGGGCTGGGGCCGGGAATCGAACCGAGGTCCTCCGGCATAGCAGGCAAGCACTTTGCCCGCTGAGCCACCGCGGCCAGTTTACAGTTCTAAGGCTGAGAAAATGTGCCAATTAAAATGAGGCTATAGAAGTGTCCAATCTAAGGCATCCAGGGAAAGATAACTCGGTTCAAGAAGGCTGATGAAGTTCAGGGTTTCTCTCTCAAGTGAGAAGGTACATGGCAAACACAGCATCATCTGCTAGCTTTCTCTCCTGGCTTCCAGTTTCATGAAACTCCTTGGGAGGCATTTTCCTTCTTCAGTTCCAAAGGTGGCTGGCTTGTGGACTCTCTGCTTCATGGTGCTATAGCATTCTCTGCTCTCTCCAAATCTCCTTTCTCCAAAATGTTTCCTCTTTTATAGGACTCCAGAAACTTATCAAGATCCATCCAAATGGATGGAAACGTGTTGTCATCTAATCCAGTTTAGCAACCACTCTTTTTTTACTCATGTCTCCATGGAAATGATCTGATTACACTTTCAAACATACAGTATTGAATAGGGATTATTCTGCCTTTATGAATGGAATTTAGTTAAAACATAACTTTTCTAGGGGACATGCATCCTTTTAAACCAGCACACCAATCTTTTGGTCAGACTAAAATACATATGCATGTACAAGCTGGGAAAGACAAATCGTGTAATTTTTGAGACTTGCATACAAATTAAATGCTCTTGTTTTGCATTTAGAACAGACACTGCACAATCTGAAGATGAAAATGAAATCCATGTTATTATTTTATTTCTTAGTTTATTTTTGGTAGAATGGCATTAAGTAAATAAAAAACACCATGATAAGTTAAAAGAAAAAAAAATGCTTATATTTTAGTACTTTTGAAGATACTTTTCCTCTTGCTTGAACATATTTTCATTTTGCCTTGAGCTCCACAAATATGAACTCCATCATTCCTATTGAAATCAGGAAACTCAATTCTATTGAAACTTCTCCCATGATCATCTTCAGCCTACTGAGGAGTTTGCAAGGATTTTGATGCACTCTCTTCTCATAAATGCATTACTTATGGACTTTGTGAAGAGTATGGTTAGGCCATATCTGATTAGATTGTACATGATAATAAATTCCAACATTCACAACTCACTGGCCTTTGGGTTCCTTCCGCAACATTCCAAGGAAGTTCTGATATCTAAACCTCATTGACTGCATTTTCATGATTCAAAGCTTCAATTAACAAATAAATTGACTATTAACACCACTTAATCATGATGAAACCAACATGCTAAATCCTGAATTCTGGGTATGGCATCAATATTAACAGATTCACTTTAATCAAGTTTTATATTTCAGTCCCCCTGGTTTTATTACTTTTTGACTCCCCAAATTCATATGCTTCCTTGCTTCCTAATGATAGAATTTAGCAACCTTTTATCCTGTCTAAGCTAACTCTTTACTGTAAAACTTTTACTTACTCATCTAAGGTGGCTATTTTGAGATCTCTCCTTATGGACGTAGGCTTTACAGAGAATGGTAGGTGGGGTTAGGGGATGGGGCTTCTGAAGATAATGGTATCTTATTGTGAGGCAAGTACCTCGAATATAATAATCAAAAGGCTTTTATGACTCCTTCTTGTATGGAGGGGAGGCTGACACTAGAAGCAGATTTAAAGACTTAAATGTCTATCTTTTTTTTCTTTACTATTTCCCCAAATACCCCCACCCCATATATCAGGGTTCCACTCCTTCATCACATGTTCCTTTAATTTAATATAAGAAATTTAATAGTAATTCAGACTCACTTACTATGCCCCTACTCGATCTTTATTATCAGCCCCTGGGCTTAATTCTGAAATATCTTCCATGAAACTAAGATAAGAGACCCCCAACAACGATATCGTAAGGGATTTCTGATTTTGTACCAGTACACCTGACTTTTGGTATTCAGATTTTTAATTTCACCTTTAACTCAAATATAATAACCAAGATCCTGAAAACCCAGCCTCCCAAGTCACAGTTTTTATAATTACCTAGTGTGATGCTAATTTGTGGCATCACTCAGTACCAGTGCTCCATCCCCCTTTACAAGTAGGTTTCCTATTCACTCCTCAAATGTGTAACAACCAAATCTCAGAATTCATTTTTTTTTTTTTTAACATGGGTAGGCACCAGGAATCGAACCTGGGTTTCTGGCATGACAGGTGAGAACTCTGCCACTGAGCCACCATGGCCCACTCTCAGAATTCAAATTTGAAAGTCTGTTAACTCCTAATACCAGTGAGAGTTCCAGAATGCAATAGATAGGGCATTTAAACAGGGTACATAAGAATAGTTCAATAAAAAGAATATTTGCAAAGATGTAGGAAGTGAATTACTAATGGTGCAAAACATTGTGACTAACAATAGACGGGAAAAATACTTGAATTGTCAAAGGAGGTAAAGGTTATTGGAAGCCAGGGAAACTTGCAATTATAAAAGAGGGCTACCCAGTGGGATTGTGGCCCCATAGATGAATGAAGAATGTAATCACCACTAACTGCCAACTTGACAGGGAGAGAGCCTGAGAAATTAGTACCATGATCTCACATTCCTATAGCCTTCATATCCTCTACTTACAGTGTCTCCCATTCACCAAACACAACTAGATGCAAGAGGGCAACTCTGGTTGATGGGATTACATTTCTTTAGGTCCTTCCATAAGCAGATATCAAGAGGGTATGAGCTATGGACAAGATTTATTGAAGGAAATGCCTGAACTGAGTAAATAACTTACCACTTATTTAGAGGAACATGAGGTCAATGAGTAAAGAAGAAGAGGCCAAAGGAGGAAGAGACAGCAGCCAGACCACAATGTAAGTGTGAACCCTGTGGAAGACAGAAGGGAGGAGGATTTGATAGGAAGAGTCTCAGTTTGCCACACATTCCCAAGAAAATTTTTCTAGCCAATGGGGAATTCTTTGAGACAAATTCACCTAGAGGACTTCTGAATTTCATAGGAATGGGCCTGCCTTAATTTTTATTTGTGAAACCTCCAACCCCACAGTCTTCTGTAATGTATGGATCAAGCCACGGGGCTGTCTGTACTAGATCTTGAACCTTCAGAATCACTTCTTCATGCACACCCCACTCAAAGGTTGCAGCTTTCCATGTCACCTGGGATACAGATTTGAGCAGTATTCCTAGGTGAAGAATGTGTTGCCTCCAGAATGAAAAGAAGCCTATCAGACACTATCTTTCCATCTGTGAGGTAGTGGATACAAGAAACAGCAATTTATTTTTCGAATCCTCAAAACTTCTTTATCAACAATGCTTTCAGCAGCAGATGTGAATGGCACATTTTCATAAATGACACAAGATTCGCCATAAGTCAGCCACTCAGGGGAAAAGAGCAGAGTGTTGAAGGGTAGAACACTTTCTTTATGAAACATCCAGAACTAAAAGCAAAACAGATAATAAAATGTATAAAATAATAATAGTAATATTAATAGTAGTGTCTTTAATTTATATGTTGCTTACAGTTACAAGGTGCTTTGCTTTAATATTTATGGCATCACAAAATCCTGTGATGTGGTAGGGAACTTGGTAATATAGGAAGAAATCATAGTTCAGAATAGAAGAACTTGTCAAACATTAGAAAAATATGGGCGTACCTACAGCTCAGATGCAGAGCTTTTGACTATCAGTCCAGTGCATTTTCTATATCATAATAAATAGGAAAAGCTGCTCCAGTTTTAAATTGTGGATCTCAAATTCCTTTTGTAGCAAAAGTGCATTATTACAAATCTTTTCAAATTTCTATGTCTTAAATGGAGAGGATGAGATGTAAATAGGAAGCTAATTTTACAGTTTTCTCACATGAGATCCTCACTTCAACAAAACATTATCAAAGAAAATATGTGCACTGTCCAAAGGCTAGAAGCTACCATTTTAACACTATGCGATGTGTCTGAGCAGACACATTATTTGTATTTGGTTTCTTAGGAGCACACAGTCCTGGACCTATTAGAACTTCCTGAGGTTAGCCAGGAGAACTGCTCTAAGGTATAACCTGCCTCTTTTGATGATTAGATTGTGGTCCTGAGAGATTTCTCCAACATATTTTTTCGTGAGTAGATTTTGAATTTGAAAGTAAATCTAAATAACTTATCACTTATTTAGAGGAATATGAGGTCAGTTGAAGAGAATAAAAGGACAATTAGAAAAGGTAGAGGATAAATTTAGATGGTGGGGTTTTTAAGGTTCAAAGATGAGATGGCAGAAGGAAAGCTACATTTATCAGACACTTATTTTTCATGTTTTCAATTGGATATACCTTAACCCCTTGAATTATATTTCAGTTCATGTTCTTTGTTTGTTGTTGATTTTAAAATTATAAATTTACCTAGGCATATATTAGTTAAAATGTTGAAAAACCAAAATACCTCGTTCATCCATCCATCGATCCATACATGCATACATGCTCAACAGATACATATACACACATATGCATACTAAATATATATCAAAAGAAGCCAGTGAGGAGAGGGGGAGAAACATTGTTTTCAAAGATATAAAGAGTAAAGAGCCAGAACAAATTGGATTGACATATTTAAAGTGTCAAAAGAATTAAAAAAAAAATAGTTGCTAATCTAGAATCCTTTACTCCTTGAAAATAGCCTTCCAAATGAGTCAAAAGCTGGAAATATTTGCATATAATTAAAAATTCAGAGAATGCGCTATGAGAAAGCAGAAACTATAAAAATACTAAATAAAGTTATTTTGGATGAAGAAAAATGATTCCAGATAAAAGCATTAACTACAGGGGAAAAAAAGAAAAGAAGAGCAACAGAAGGGGTAATTACATGGATAATATATTAATAAAAATAAAAAAAATCCTAATACCTTATGTTGTCCATTAATATATATGAATATAAAACGTATAAAAATGGTAGCTGCTGGGGAAGTCACAGACACACCTATTGGCCATTTCTCATCCCTTGCCTATCCCTACCCTTCCTTTTCTATTGGGCAGATGTTTAAATTTGTTTCCAGTCCACAGCCAAGGGTAGCTATTAGGTCTAATGAAAAGGCCTGGCAGCATCTTATACCTGGAAAGCAGGAACAAGCAGCCGCAGGTGTTTTATTAGGGTGGGAACACTCCGTGGCAGGATCTCCCCCTCCCCCCACTTGGGTTGTGTAAAAATTCAACATTCACAAGGCAAAAAAGGATTTTTCTCTCCTCTCTGACATGAAGTGGGATGTGGGGAGCTGACATGCCCTGCCCCTGACCAGAACAGTTGACTTTCATGGGAGACTGACCACTAGAGGACCTCTTTCTGATTTTGTTTTGTTTACCCTTTGTGCTATGAAAGTAATAGGTAAAAACGTCATCATTTGTAGAAGTTTCTGTTGTGCCTGAGCCTGTGTTCTATTGGTGTACTATGAGGCAGTTTGCTTCACAGTCATCCCAAAGCTGGAAGATAAAAATGGAGATAAAGTGTTGAAAGACTCTTGTATTGTTTGGGAGGTTGTAAAAGTACTAATTTAAGGTAGACTGTAATAAATTGGGAATGCATACGGCTAAGAAAAACACCAAATATAAGCAAAAATGTATAAATTAAAAGTTGATAAAGGAGACAAATAGAATTAAATGTTAGATTACGTCTCAAGAAGATAGGAAAGAACAAATGAACACACAGGAACAGATGGAAAAATAGAAAATAATTATCATGGTGATAGAACTAAATCTAATATTTCAGTAATTACATAAAAGTAAATGGGCAAAACACTCCAATTAAAAGTCAAAATTAAAACCAACAACTGAAAAAGCAATAAAAAATAAAGAATTCAAATAATGAATGATAACAGTTTATTTTCCTCTTATCTATTTCTTTTCTAAAGTTATTTTCACTAAAAGTTCAACATTGAACTAAAAAATGAAATCCTATTCAAATATCAATGAGTTCGATGAATTCCTAAGTATAGGTAATTGTGAAATATTTAAAAAACTTTATACTGACATGGTTTAATTAGAAAATAGTTTTGAGTTTTTAACTTACTTATTTTTATCTACAAAAATAAAGCAAATTCCTCATTCAAGTGGCATAAATAATTTAATTTCATAATTTTTTCACTAATATTTTTATTCTATAAAAATACTGAATGTTAAAAACAATCTGATGAATAATATATTATATAACCAAACCCATTAATGTATTAAAAAGATCATGGTCAATTAAGAATTATCCAGGAAAGTTCAAATGGTGCAGCTTCAGAAATTCTACCAATGAAATTCACTATATTAATGTGACTAAACAAGAACTATCCCTTTGTTATCTTGATAAATGTAGCAAAAGCTTTTGATAAATTTCCACATCTACTAATGATTTTATTAAAAACTGCATACTTATATTCCTGCCATATGCGTCCCAGAAGTCAGTTGTGTTTGTTCCCAGAATTTTTTCTACCAGTTGTATATGCTATTGTAATTATGTAATTTAATTAAATATTATGTAAACCAAAGAATTATACATGTGGAAAAAGACTTGTTATTTCTCTGAAAGTTCAGTTGAATGATCTGGAAAGAATTGTGAATGGCAAATTGATAAATGTTGCTATCAGATGAGTAATAATTTCTATTTTATTAAAAGCAAAAACCTTGGTCCTATATCAAGAGAGTGGTGAGTGAATATAAATTTATATGTTTTAAGTTAAAATAAAAAGTTTAGTGAGTGCAAAAGAAAAAAATCTGACATATAGTACTAATATTTGAAATGAGGAAAGTTACTATTTCTTTCTAACAGAATTTCAAATACAGTTTTATGCAAAATGATTTAAAACATAGTTTCTACTAAAAACTAAGTGATGAAAATTATTTAGTAAACTGAAGGGCTAAGAATTGAACATTTTTAAAAGAGAAAATTAGATATAAAACATATTGGAAAATTACTGCTAAATCATGTAATCGAGAACATTGTTGACATTTTAAAAATATTTCATAATCTGTTTCTAATTTTTATCAAAGATATTTTATTTCAAATTTGTTCATCAGAAAACAGAACAGGTCTCTGATGAAAAAGTAGAAAGCTACAACTTTCAGTGAACATGAGACACAAAAAACAGAACTTCAGCTTCATTTCCGAATGGCCTTAGATCTTATTTCTCATTGCCATTTAAAGTGAGGCAAGAAAAATTATAGATCTAAAGGCTGGTATGTCAGCTTAAACATTCCATTTCCCCATGTCATCCAACGCCTTGTGGTTTAGATTTATTTAAGGTTTATGCAGAAATTGTGGGAGTCCCTTCAAGAGTGTGATCTCTAATGACCACTTTTTTCATCATCACATTCCAGCCCATCCACATCCACAATTTGTGGTTTGATTGTTGGCGCCCCTGGGATCTTGAAGCCTCTTGGAATTTGAAGGTTGCCCTTTCCATCTCCATTACCTTCCTCTCCTCGTACTTCTTCTCAATTGTGCATTGAGTATTTACTTCGTTCCAGTTTCCATGCTAAATGTTTTGCTTAAACATCTTATTTAATCCTTACAATGGCCATGTGTGTTAGGTCCTATTAAGGTGTCCACTTATAGAAAAGGTAAATGAGAACTAAAAGAACTTAAGTAATTTACCAAAAGTGACAGAAACAAAAGAAGATCCATCTGACACCAAAGTTAAAGAAAAAAAATGGGCAGAGTTCACTTTTTCTGCCTTTTCTATGAAGAAAATCTATGATTTCACGACTGTCTTGTATACCTTTGGTTTTATTGGTTCAAAGTTCTATTCCATGGTCTCACTGGTGTGGTGAAAAGAAATAGAGAAGAGATCTCTGTCAGTAAGATCCTTGTGGGATTTTGAAATAGAGGCTGCCCGACATTCAAAAGGTGCCAAGGTTATCAGTCTCCTCTTCTAGAACAGTTCATGCTAGTATATTCACTGCTAACCTTGCCCAATCTGAACTCTAGGGAATTTTCAGTGACATCAGAATGTCTTCTCTCCTTATGATTCACATTTCAAATTGAGTAGAAGAGGAATGGTGAAGGAGTTAATGCAAACCACATTGTTCAATTTTAGAAAAAGAACTTGCAAAAACTAAAATGCAAAAGCTGCCTTTCTCAGTAATCTGAACAGTTAGTTTTTGTTTAAAAATAAAATTAGCATATTAAGGATACTAATTTTCACTGAGGTTATTTACTGTGACTCCCTAAAGAGTCAGTAGCCATCACTCCTAAAGGCATTTAAAAAAAAACTTAGACTTTATATTTTACATAAATCAAATCATTATTGAGAATCAATATTTTTAGTGTGAGAGAAGAGAAAATTGCCTAAAATCTTCATCATAGTGAATCTGAATATTAAATCAGCATTAACTTAAAATTTAAATGTATGCATGTAATATATTTGTTTATACGTATATATAAATATATATGCATATAGGTCTTAGTTCTGTATCCTGAAGAACTCTAGAAGCGATGACACTGCAGAAGCAATATTTATCTATTGTTCTCAGATTTGGCTTCTATCACTTATTTCGTAAAGGTATCAGCTCACCTTGAGAAAATGATTCACCCCAGATCTAATTTAAAGAATTGACAAAGTGTGTCTAAAACATACTTTCAGGCCAGAAAACAAGGAAATGAATGGAGCTTCTTCAAAAGAGCAAAGAAGCAAGTTTAAAGGTGGGTTCACTGACAAAAAGTGAGATAAACTAAAATAGCAAATAGAATGTAAAAATCCACTAGTGTATAATAATACTCAAAATTAAAAAAAGCAAAAGCAAAAACCCTTATTTACCACAAATGGAACTACTAAGTATAACACCAACCACTTATTCGAAGATTAATAGAGAAAGACATTGGTGCTGTTTTCCAGTAGAAAATGTATAGTCTCGGTCAAGAGAAAGCTCTTCTTACAAAATAATGACCCATTAAATGTAGAAAGAATGAAAAGAGAAAATCACCATTTTGTAACCCCCTACAAAATGATCGATTCAGACAATAATAAATTATCATTTGACAGTGAGCCATTAGCTGGTGCGATGCTGTGTATTTGTATTGTACTACAGTATCACCCGTGTATCACTTGTTTACAACAGATAGAGCAATCCGTCATCCTCTTACCTCAGAGATCAACTTTACCATCACTAAACCAGATATTACTTATTTCCTGACATCTTCTGATATGAAGTTCATAACATCACCTCTCAAGTGTTTTGCCATAAATGTCTAACCTGAATCTATTTAATCCTTCAGATCAAGCTTCCAGATTATAGTAATTCAGACAATAAGTGAAAATGCAGGTGATAATACTCAAACAAATTCAAAAGATGGGATGTTGTAAGAGCTTTTAACAAGTCAATAAAATGGAAAAGGGTAAGGGATGAGTGAGTATTTTTGAGTGCGTGTTTTCTTTTTTTTTTTTTTTTTTTGCCTGGCTGAAATGTTTAAGATTAAAGAGACAAGAGATATAAAAACTAAATGTAATGCATGATTCTTTAAGGATACTTATGTAATGAAACTAGCATAAAAAACGTTTGATGAACAATTGGGCAAATGGGATTCAAACCAGACTTTAGATTTAGGAATTATATATTTTGTTAGGTCTGATAATATCTGTATGAGATAGGGTTTTCCAGAGAAATAGAACCAACAGAATGTCAACTGATAGAAATAGGTTTATTTGGAAACTACATTTCAGATAAGGGTTTAATATCCAGACTATTTAAAGAGATTCTACAATTCAATAACAAAAAGAAGCAATCCAATTTAAAAAATGGGCAAAAAACATGAACAGACATTTTTTTTTCAGAAAACGAAATACAAAAGGCTAAAAGACATATGAAAAGATGCTCAATTTCACTGGCTACTAAGGGAACTGCAAATTAAAGCCATAATGAGATATGATCTCACACCGACTACAATAGCCATTATTAAAAAAAAAAGAAAAAGAAAATGACAAGTGCTGGAGAGGATGTGGAGAAAGAGGCACCCTTATTCACTGTTGATGGGAATATAGAATGGAGCAACCACTCTGGAAGGCTGTTTGGTAGTTCCTCAGAAAGCTAAGTTTAGAATTGTCATATGATCCAGCAATGCTATTGCTAGGTATATATTCAGAGGATCTGAAGGCAAGGACAGAAATGAACATTTGTACACTGATGTTTCTATAGCAGCATTATTTATGATTGCTGAGAGATGGAAACATCCCAAATGTCCATCAACAGACAAATGGCTAAACAAGCTGTGGTACATACATATAATAGAATATTGTGCAGCTGTAAGATAGAATAAAGTCGTGAAGCATGTAACAATGTGGATGAACCTTGAGGACATTATGCTGAGTGAGAAGAACCAGAAACAAAAGGACAGTCAAGGTATGGTCTCACTAATATGAACTAACATTAATGAGTGAACTTTAAGAGTTAAAATTAAGAACACAGGTTATCAGGAGATGAAAAGAGGATAGAGATTTGGCATGTGCTGAAGAAGTACAGAATACACAACAGGACTGATTGTAAAGATTCAGAAATGGATAGCACAATACTATCTGATTAGACTAGGCCCAACCTCATTATGGAGGATAATTTCCTTTATCTAAAGATTAACTGAAGGTTGCTGTTAATCACATTCATAAAATTCCTCAGTAATAACAATTAGTCTGATGATTGTCCATACAGCTTGACACTATAACCTAGCCTAGTTGTTATATAAAATTAACCATCACAATATCATTCATGGTTATGTAGGAAAATAACCTTATTTTTTTATAGATGCCAACTGAATTATTTGTGTTTGGTATTTTTTTAAAATATATATAACAGAACTTTATTATCTGGTATGTTTTATAATTATAATTTACTTTAAAATACTCCCATGAAAGAATAAATAGATGGATCAAATAAAGTAAAATATTAAACAGTTGCTAAATCTAGTTAAAAGAGACAAGCATGCTCAATAAATTATTCCCTTTTCCTTTCCTGTATGTTTGAAATACTTTAAAACAAACAAATAAACATTAAGCAAATAAAATTTGTTCTTTGTTTTCTAGTCAATTTCGCAGTTATTTATGTCTGAATTTAAAATCGAAATTGAATTCAGGTTACTCATTATTGTGCTAATGGGTACCTAAGGCCAAATCTGAAAACTTGCTGATTTGGCTAAGGTAGAATCACCCATAACTTAATTGCATTTTGAACTAGGAAAAAGCAAATATTTCTGCAAACATACTTATTACTGATTAATGAGTACAGGGTGGAAGGCAGGTATCTTTTCTGACTTCCTGTGTTATCATAGATTGTTCTATCAGTTTAACACTTTGTCGCTTTGAAAGAAAGCCATAAGGTATTAAACCGTCTTTGAAGAAATTAGCTTGTGAGGAACAAAACGGTCTCTTGAAATGGACAGTGTAGAGGCTTTAGAGTAAAACAGAGAAGTTAAAATCGCTGTTCTGCCGCTGAGGGCCTCTCCAGGGATAGCTCTGTCTCTGTAAAGACACATGGATTTATATGGTGCAGCACATAAGAATGTCACACTTTGGCAGTAAGACACCTGCTTTGAGTATGTACTTGGAAGGGAAAATAGAGAATGCCAAATGGAAAAATAGCACAAGCATGATAGGGTATAAAAGAAAGATGAGTTAAAAAAAAAAACAAACAAAAAAACTATCCCTACAACTGTGCTGCTACAACCAGTTCTTTCTGCCATACCCATATACAGTTCAAAACATTTTGGAACATGGTTTCCTAATACAATGCTTTTATTTCTGAAGGATTAAAAAAAAATTCTAGTATTTCTCTTGACGCTTAGCTGACTTTACTTAAGTTATTTCTTACAATCACCTGTGCATTTGAACATATATTACATTCTGAAAAACCTTGACATGTATTCTGAGGGGAAAGATGGATTTTGGCATGACATAAAAACCTGTGGTTCTAGATTCAGAATTGCTCATCATTATATATATATATTTTTTTTTGTCAGTAACTTTTGATAGTTTAGAATATACCTTACATTTGCTTTTCATTCTATTTTCTAACACTGCCTTCACTCCATCTTGAGCCTGGAGTAGGGAAATTGTTCCTCAGGGAACCTGACAACTTTGGCAGGTAAATATATAATTATAACCAGTACGAGAAGTAGAAGCTTTCCTAAATTCTCATAAACTTTTTATTTTTTAATGTCAGAGCTAAGGCACTAACAGTTCTTTAGAATTTACAGATTTATGTGTTAAGAGTGTTGATATTTTCAGACTCACACCAGCATTTTTATTCTTGAAATCTGCATAATTATAAGGTCTTTAAAAGCACTCATACATTTCATTCTATGACAAAAGATAAACAAGCTTCTCTTGTTTATACATCATAATCATTAATGGTAGCTTTATTTGATTGTTAATTAAGAATATATTTCTATATTAGCTTTCATTTGCATTTTTGAGTCTAATTCGTACTATTTCATAACTGAAAGACATGCTTTTTTTTGAAATGAGTAAATAAATATGGACAGAAACCTACTACTTTATTACTTTTTATCATATATCTAACATGTTTTCAAAGCACAGTAGTTCAATTGATGCAAAAGTGGTAATTTGTGCAGGATTTGGGGGATAGGACTAAGTGTAAGGGATCCTGAGGCAGAGATTTCCCAATGTTTCCCAAGGAAACTTGGAAAGTAAAATAATATGGGCCAAGAACTCCTGCTTGCAAAGCCCTTGGTAAGGTTTAACCTTGTATTTATTCAGAGAGAAGGGTTTCTTTCTGGAAATATTTAGGAAGTTTTATGATACTGGGGAATTATGAGTATGTGGTCCTAATGTGATATATGATTTTCCAACAATATGTAGATTCCTGGTTATAGAGATTTAAAACATTGTCTAGTCATTGGAAACTCAAAATCTGAAATCTGAAAAAGCCAATAGAAAAACTCTGACATATAAAATCAGGACAAAGAAATGTAAAACCAGGTTAAAGAACAACAAAATATTTCAAAAATTAATTAAGAGGATCTATATGTTCAGCTCATTGTTTGATGCTTGGTATATAACAATGACTAAAACAAACTCTACCACTTAAGTACTTTTTGCTTAGGGGAAGCAAACATATGGAAATGTCATTTCAACAAAATGTATAAGATGCAGCAGTACAGTTAATTATGGAAATACAAAGAAGGGCACCTAACCATTTTGGAGAGGAAGGAGAAAAGGAATGAGCCTTTTCTTAAAGGGTAAGTAGAGAGTAAGACTCATATTAACAAAGGATGGAAGGGAGACTTAAGAATAATAGTGTTTCATGTCAGGGGTGTCAAAGAATATGATGTATATTCAGGAAACTATCAATTAACTAGCATTGAAGGACTATAAATTATGAAGGGGAAAATGGTAATGAGAAGTCTCAGGATACAAGTAAGTGTCAGATATTGAAAGACATGGCATATTAAGCAAGTTAAATTCTATCCTCTGTGCAATAAGGGGAAATGAAAGGATTGTAGCCACCTGTTCACCCATCCAGTAGTGAAGGTGTATAAACTTTAAGAAATAAATCTGGATGCATAAAGAACATCTAAAAATAATAGTGCCTAAACTAAGGTATTAAGGGCAGAGGTAGCTTCAAGAGATTTTTAAGATGTACATTTACCTTTTTAAGATGTACACTTTGGTTGTATGGGATTGGGATGAGGCAAAGAAAAGGGTGTCACTGAGGAAATACTCTGATCTTTTATTTGAAAATTGGAATAGGTAATGTTTCTCTAATTTGTCAACGAAGTTATAAAAAGTCTTAGTGAAGAAATAATCAATTTAATTTTGAATCTGTTAAAATTTAAGTAATTGTGAATATTCAAGTAGGCATATCCAGGTGGTATTTATATTTACCTTAAATTAAAGAAGTATTCTAACCTTATAACAAAAAGTTGATATTCAAAATTCTGTAAGAAGTTTAAGGCAGTGATTATCAACCTTATGTGATAAATATAAAATGATAATTTTGAATTATCTCTTTTGAAATAGGTGTACGCAAAACATGTTAGATACAATTTTTTTTTGTATCCTGTATAGTGGGGGTCACATTTCATTGTTTTCCATGTGATTATCCTGTTCTTGAAGCACCATTTGTTGAATTCTTTTTTTTTTTTTCCTCTCTGGCATGCCTGGGCCAGGAATGAACCTGGGTCTCCCACATGCTAGGTGAGAATTCTAAATCTGAATACACATGCACTCCTGCAACATACAGTTTTAAAAGATCCCTTTAATACCCACTCCTCATATGTCTTTAACCCTAGTTAAGAAATGCTATTCAAAGAAATAGGTAGCAAAGAAAGTCAAGGCCAGAATACTTGGGAAAAACAAAATGTCAGGGATGAGCCACAGTCAGAGAATCCAAATAAAGTGTCTGAAAATAAAAACTCAGAAATGGAGAAGGACTATTAGAGAGGAGAACAAAGGAATTTGGCATCTACAGAAGTCATTGGTTACCTTGTCTAGAACATAGTAAGAAATGGGAGTCAGATTTCCAGTGGTTAAATATGTGTTCAAGGTTGAGCAACTGGACTCCTAGACTCATCTTTTGTGCATAACATACAAGAAAAGAGGGAATCTGGGTAGAAGCTAGGGGGTCATGAAAAGTCAAGGGATAGAAAAACTGTCACATACGCTAGGTGAAGGAAACAGTAAGTTCAAGAGTAGAAATGTGAAGTTTTAGCAGAAATAATGTTCATGGTCCTCTGTATACCATATACCAAAGAAGATTATTCAAAAGCACAATAATCAATGAACATTTAAAACTGTTATTAAGTATAAATGTCAATTAAAATATAATGGTCGAGAATCAGGAGGGAGCATTTATTCCATGTCATTGACTAAGGACCTTACCAGACATGGGCTTAAATTCTCAGATTTTTCACACTGGGAATCCAGGAGGGTTAGCATAAATTTTATGAAGTCCTATAATTACTAAAACAACATTAAATAAAAATAGAAAAGGAACCAAGTGACAAGACATCAAGTAAAATAGTAATACTAAAAATGGAGAAGAAAATAAGGAAAAGGAAGAAATGACGATTTAATCAAATAGGAAACTATCAAGAATTTTAGCCCCTTTAATCATCCCCTCATGGAATTTGAAGAATATGACATCTGAATTGTGAGTGCATTAGATCTAAATGCATGGACACAAGTTGTTATCATTAAATATATGTTTAAACTTGTATACATGCCCTACTGCATTTATGTTTACTCTCCCTCATCAATCTTGGACTGTTTTCCTCAGTCTCAACAAAGAAAGGGGATAATGAAAGATGCCTGAAAGGATGTAAGCTCAAAAGCAGAGAGGCAGGCACTGACTTGAATAGCTGCAGGAAATGGTTGAAAATGATTTGGTCATGAGTAACTGAGTCAAAGATAATTTGGTCAGCATGACCATTAGTGTAATTATTGTTTCCAGACATTTAATTTTAATAGATTGCTATGTACTTCTTATTTTCTCTTTGTAACAAGTTTTCATTTTTAAGTACTTTATATATTGTGCTGGTTTGAAGCTGTTACATACTCCAGAAAAGCCATGTCCTTTTTCCTGATCCGATTTTGTTGGGGCAGCCATGTTTCTTTTAATCCTGATTCAATATTGGAGGTGGAAACTTTGATTGGATTGTTTCCATGGAGATGTGACACATCCAATTGTGGGTGTGACCTTTTGATTAGATGAAGATGTGACTCTGCCCATTCAAGATGTGTTTTGATTAGTTTACTGGAGTCCTTTAAAAAGAGGAAACATATTTGAGAAAGCTCAGAGCCAATAGTTGCAGATGTTTGGAGATGTTTGAAGTGCTGACAGAGACAGCAGATGCCTAGACACACATATCTGCAGATCTAGAGCCAGCAGACATCACCATGTGCATTCTCATGAGATGCTCAGCAAGCCAGAACCCAGAGTTGTGTCCCAGAGGAACTAAGTGTAGGCCACAGACACATAGAGAGCAAACCACTGGCATCGGAAACTGGGAGCAATGGAACTGAGAGCAAGGACAAGCAGATGCCAGCCATGTGCCTTCCCATTTGACAGACATCAGCCTATCTTGAGTAAAGGTATCTTTCTCTGGATGCCTTAGTTTGGACATTTTTATGGCCTTAGAACTGTAACTTGTAACTTAATAAATTCCCTTTTTAAAAGCCTGCTATTTCTAGTATATTGTATTCCAGTAACATTTAGCAAACTAAAACATATATATTTTAATATTCTTTTAAATAGTAAAGGTAAATTATATTTGTTTATATTTTTAATGTATATAACCAATATATTAATAATATGCAATATTTGTAATGACAAGAAGTTGGACATAATTTTTAAATTTAAAATAAAAGAAATGAAAAACTAATAACCTAATAACCCTAATAATATTTTATATAACGTAAAGATACTTTGATAAAAAGGAAAAAAAAGATGAATACTGGTACAGGTTATTAAAAATTAATTTTTACCCATTTTCATTTAAAAGAAAACATAATGAATTTACCTATGCAAGTAAAAAGCAATATAGAGGAAGCCTAGGAAATACTTCAATTTAAAATTTACAAATATGTAAATTTAAAATGCTGGGAGAAAGTAAAAGTCATCAAAAGTTGAGTTAAAAGCCAGGGGACATATTTTCCAATTTTTATGCAAGGTTAAAGTCAAGCAAAAGAAAATTATTGATGATGTAAAATAAAATATTTACCTTAGAAATAGCAGGAAAAAATTAAAAGATGAGAAAGAAATATCAAACGTAATAGTTTATGACAAAAATATTCTCTCTCCCATTAAAAGATTAAAATTCTTAGTTCAGGTGGTAAGGTATGTGTATTTATGATATAATTTTAAAATAAGACACATTCCTACACATACACCCTTTCATGTCGTGGCTCAACCCATTGACCGACTTGCTACACTGTAGCTGATCCACATGCTCCATCTTAGTTGGGACGGATGACCTAAAATGCCCACATCAGATCTTTCCCAGGAAACACAATGAGAGATTTAATAGCTGGGAGTTGGGAGTAAAGTCTTGATAAAGAAAGAACTTTTTTGCACTGAAGATACTGATGTATGCACATTTGGATTTTTCCATTCACTCATTAGTTAATTCTGCAATATTTATTAAGCACTTATTGTGAGCCAGGAATCATGTTGTTGTCTACTGATACCATGTTGTAAGAAAGTTATGGCCCTTGCTGTCAAGGAAGTGATGACCTAATGATGAACACCAACACATAAATAAGCCAATATAAAAGAATGGGATAAGTACAATGTAGGAGAATTAGATTGAAATCAAAAGGAGCTTTGGAAGCAGAACCTAATATAGGAGCCAGGCAGGGTTTTCAGTCTAGGTTGAGATTTAAAGAAGGAATTATCCATATAATTGACAAGAGTATGGAAGATGGTATCTCCTGGGCAGGAAATAGAGCTACATGGAAGGATTGAAAGTAGTTCAATCTCTGGTTCTTCCAGAGAGTCAATGGTTAAGCGGATTTGGTGTTTTTGTGAGTGTACACAATTACGATGAAGAAGAAGATGAATAGTGAGAATTAAGCTGAAACCATATTAAAGAGGAAAGGTCTTATAATGTATGCAGCAAGAAACCATTGAGGAATTTTAGGTAGATAAATGACATAATAATTTTAATTTTGATTAAAAAAAAAATCACCCAGTTACAAAATGGAAGAAATTGACCAGTAAGGAGGTTCTTGCTGTCATCCAGGGGAGGAGGGATGTTTGCATGGACTAGATATTAATGTTGTTGATGAATGGTTGTGAGAGGCTGAATTTACAGAACAGGACGATAAATTGGCTGTGAAGGATAAAGGGCTAAAAAGCATCAAAGATGAAAACACAGGAATTTAGTTGGCTTATTCAAGGGGAGAGTGTTGTTCACTTTACTGAAATACATCAAAGAGAAGATTATGCTTTGTTTTGTCTGAAACTGGGAGAAAGACATAGTTCATTTCTTGGATTTACACAAACTGTGGCCTTAGACCTGATTCTTGACTTAGGAAATTAAAAGAGCAAGCAGAGAGCTGACTGCTTTGTTGACAGTCAGAGGCATGCTGCGGCAACCACAGAGTCCTCAGAGCCTGTAAGGTCAAGTGATAGTGAGTGCATTCAGGGTGGAAGATGTGGGCCACCCAGGAAGAAGATTTAGTGGATTGAATTGTGCACACCAGTTTGGGCATGGTTTTTGGTCTTGGTCCGCTTTCTGGTGCTTGAGGACCACTGTAAATAGGTTCTCTTAAAGATGTTATTTCAGTTAAGATGTGGCTCAAAAGAATCAGGTTAGGCTTTAATTGGATTACTGGAGCCCTTTATAAGCAGAAGGAAATTCAGACATAGAGGAAGCCATGGAAAGAAGCCAGAAGTCAAGGGAACCCAGAAAAGAAAGAAGACATCACCATGTGCACTGCCATGTAAAGGAATGTCAAGGACCAAAAACCATGCAGCCAGCCACAAAACATCACAGTCTTCAGGGAGAAAGTATTGCCTTGCTGATGCTTTGATTTTGGACTTCTTGCCTCAAAACTGTGAGTGAATAAATTCCCATTGTTTAAGATAACCCATTGTATGGTGTTTGTTCTAGCTGTCCGAGACAGAGATCCATAGTGGGGTAGTATTGGAACACCTAAAAAGAAAGTCTAGAGGTTGGAGAAAGAAAAGGTGGAGGGTCCCAAGGGACTTCCAGGGAGGGACATAGGAGGGAGTAGCAGGTAATCATCTAGAATTATAAGAAAATTTTGGCTGGTAGAGGTGGAGAAGCTGACGAACATTGAGATGGACACCAGGATAATTTAATAACACCTCTGTTCCTAGGTGAAGCAGTCTAAGCTGGGAGAAAATTTAACATTAACATAAATGTAGTATTTTTAATAAAGTCTTGGACTATGTTTAATTACTGAATTGAAACCATTGGCTGTGATGCACAAAACCATAGGACTATTTCTCACCAAAGAATTAGAGCAGGGCTACTAGATTTTTCAACAAGGAAAAGAAATTTCTCCAAGTGGTTAAGTCAAAAGGATGTGATCTTTGATCATAATCCTTGTTCAGTGCTTGTTTAACATGTCTGTGCTGTACTGTAGCCCTAGGTCACTTTTTCACCTTTATCTTTCTTCCAGTATGCTTCAGACACATAGAAGGCCTTTTTGGGATTCCTAAAACACACGAAACTCTTTCTCACATTCTGATATTTGCAGTGTTCTTTATGACAGGAATGCTCCTTCTCTGGTCCTTTGCATGGTTGTCCCTTTCTGGGATTCATCATCAAGTTAAAGTATGGTCTTTGGTAATGTTTTCCTCTAGCCTTTTCATATAATTGATGGATAAGCAGAGATACAGAGAGAGAAAGAGACCAACTTTGTGCCCTATTCATTTTAATTGCATAGCATATCATATTTTATAATTGCAAAATTTTTGGTTCTTTGTTCTTATGTATCTTTCCCAGCAGGCAGTACACAAACTTAGTTCACATTTTCATTCATTAGATAGACTGAAATAATGAACATACTAGGACATACATTGAGTCATTATATTTGAAAATTTAATTTACAGATAATGATGGAAATTGAAAACTATAGCATTCATACACTAGAACATCATGTATTCAAATACAAGGGAATTGTAATGTATAATAAGGAATAAAAAATCAGAATATAATATACATATATGTATACACACATACAGTAAAGTCCTGATTTTACATATTAAGATTTTATTGAATACTTCTACGTTTACAATGTACTTTGTGGTATATTAAAACCATCCTCTTAATATGCCAACTATGATATTGAGATAAAACTTTTGGTGAATTTTAAAACTGAAATTTTCAGGGATTAAATCATAAACCCAATACTACAGGTTAGCAGATAGAAGTGTCAAAATATGAATATAGTTCTGACTTCATTTCAAAATTCATGCTTTTTGCTACTAAGCTGTAAGGTTACATGTTAGCAATGAGCATCTCTGATTGGTAGAAATAAGGATTTATTTTAAGGTATTTGGATGAATTCCCTGCTTTCCTCAATTCTCAAATGTTACATTTTATTTCAAAAGGAAATAAATGTGCTCTGAAGAAAGAAAACATGAAACCTAAACTTTGTTTTTAAAGATAAGGGTAGTGCCAGTTTCGAGATCTTTTTTTTCTTCTTCTTATAATGGCTGACCTTTTAAAGTCTGATAGTGCTAGCGCTTAAATTATCTAGCTTAATTGTCCTTCTGTACTATTTCAACACCAATTAAAAAGACTTCAAGTGTTAGAAATAACTTAAAAGTTAGCTTTATTTTACTATTTTTTAAAATTCAAAAGAATATAGATATAGAAGATTATAGGGGAATTTTACTATAAAGCTAGGAAGCAGCGTACTAATCTAAAAACTTAATTAGTAAATGTCTTCCATTTCATATACTTGGAATATTCACTTTAAATGTCTAACTTTATATGGAATTTCATAAGCATATCTATACATGGTGTATAACAATGGATTTTCCATTGTTATAACATAACAATGTAACATTAAAATATTTTATTGTACAACTATAATTATTCAACCAATGGTCAAGTGTCATTCTAGAGAATTTTATACAGTTTACGCCATAATGAGCAATACTCTTTCACTGTGCTGAGTGCTTATTTATTTATTTTTCATAAACGATATGTGACATTCACAAATACATGTTCAGCAAAAAAGGAATGATCTTACATAAAATAAGAACTGAATACTTCAAATGCCTCATTAAAACAGAGCATATTTGGTTCTTGTTTTTTTAAATTGAAATGGTTAGTCAATTTATATTTCAATTGTATCTACTGGTACATTTGAATCCAGGTCTTTGATTTTGTTATACTTTCTATTTGTCATTGTTCTAATTTGTCCCAATTAAAGCAAGTCTATAAAAATGTCCAAATTAAGGCACCAACAAGAGGTTACCTTCACTCAAGAAAGGCCGATGATGTTCAGGGTTTCTCTCTCAACTGGAAGGCACATGGTGAACATAATGGCGAATGTGGTAACATCTGCTAGCTTTCTCTCCAGACTTCTTATTTCATGAATTTCCCCCTGGGGACACTTTCCTTCTTCAGCTCCAAAGGTCTCTGGCTGAGTGGGCTCTTGTGGTTTTCGTGACTATAAAAATGTTTCCTCTTTTAAAGGATTCCTGTAAACTAATCAAGTCCCACCTAGAATGGGTGGAGTCACATCTCCATGGGAACAATCAAAAAGCTACCAGACAGCAATATTGAATAAAGATTAAAGGACATGTTTTTTGTGGGGTCTACCACAGATTCACACTGGCACAGTCTTCTAATTTTTTAATTCTCCATTCCTTCTTTCTGGACTTCTTTTGGTTTAATCAAACATTTTTAGCATTCCATTATTTTTTTAATGGTTTCTCTAAAGACTATCATATGCTGTCTTATTTTATTACTGCTGTTAAAGTATCACATCACATAAAAGGTGAAAACCTTGTTGCACTCTCTTTATACTAATGTTGTTGGAGATAGTATAACTAAACACATTATAAACTCACAATACAGTGTTTAATTTTTGCTTTCAGTGTCTTCCAGTTATAGTAGCTTCAAAACAAAACATATTGTTATATATAAAGTTAAAAATAAAAGTACAATTCCTTTACATGGAAAACTAGAAAATATTTCAGAGTTTAATTAAAGAAGATTAAAATGACAGCAGAAATATACCATTGTATGAAATTTTTAATAATGCTAAGACATCAATTATCCACAAACTGACTTTTGGGTTCCACACAATCCCAATATATGGAAAAACAGAGGGCATAAACTAGAAAAATGAATCTTGAAGAAAGAAAAAAAAGCAAAGCAAGAAGTCTTACAGTATCTGACTTCAAATTTTATTCTAGAGCTTCCATAATCAAGATATTTCAGTAATGATGTGAGTAAAAACAAATAGAATGATGAAGGATAATTGATAGCCCAGAAACATATCCATACCAATTTGATCAATTGTTTCAATAGTAATATCAAGGAAGAGGGGAAAGAAAAAAATCTTTTTAACAAGTGTGCTTATACAGTGCTTCTGGAAGCATAAAATTAGGCAACTACTTTAGGAAAAATTTGCTAGTTGCTTATAACATTAAACATTCACCTAACCTGTGTTCAGTAATTACACTTTTTAGTATTTAATAAAGAAAAATGCAAACATATGTCCATAAAATTACTTGTACAATACACTCATAGCGGTTTTATTCATAATAGTCCCAAATACCCTTAGCATGAAAATGGATAAAATTGTGTACAAAGAAACTTTCTTATAGATTGTGGGTTACATGAATGTCTGCTTAGTCAAAACTCTTTCAAGTCTGTCTTTAACATCTGTGCATTTAATTTATGTAAATACACCTAAAATAGTAAGTAGATTTGCTCTGTGCAATGTTATGTATTAACAATATAAAAATTATTTTTTGTTTAGTTAGGCTTGAGCAAGTTAATAAATCTAGTGAGGAGAGTGGGAGCTGTATTTCTCATGTTTAGGAAGAGAGTCACAAACACAGAAAGAGGAAAGACTAGAATGTACCCTCCGGTGTTAGATTGGAATTGGAAGTAGCATTAGGAAATCCAAGTTTATATCAATATCCATCATTTATTTGTCTCTCTGTATGTATATATATGGAAATTTAGAAAAAGCGGTCATCTATATATATGTCCCCAAAATACATTATAGATAATATATAATAAATATTATTTTATTTTTGTATTATATAGTTTAAATAATTTATTTTGCATTTGTATATCATGTATTACATATATGTAAATGTTATATATGTTTTATAATTTATGTTTCATAATATATTTTTTCCTATCTGTTTCCACTGTGAGAACCTAGGAACATGAAAAGACCTGTTGCATGGAGCAAACTCAGTCCCCATAACTTCTTTAATAAATCCTGTTCACATTTAAAATGGCCAAGGTTACTTGGAAAATTGGGTGATTCCAGAGCTAGGGTAGGAAAAGTATCAGATAAGCCTGCTACATTTTGTTGTGCCAGAAAGTAAAGGTATAATTAGAGAGTCTGGGGAGTGTGAAGTAGACACTGAAGCCAGATTGAAGGGACTCGCCCAGCTCAATCTGGAACAATTGAGCACTAAAATAAATAACCAGCATGATGGATTTCAGCTGACTGTGTAAAAACCCAGGAGTTTATAGTTATGTAAGTAAGTAAATGAATTAGTAAATCAATTGGTAAGCAAGGAAAGTACTTCCTTTTGATATGTCACCTGATAAATATAGAATTAATAGAGTTTTAGAAAACAGATGCTAAATCTAGCGAGTAAAAGGTTGATGAAAAACAAGATATATACATAGTTGAAATATCTCCTAACAAAAATTTAAGTACAAAATTGTAAAAGAAAAATAGCAAGACTGTTTAAGTTAAAAAAAAAAAAAGTATTAACTTTACAATGTTGAAACCTGGAGGATACTTAGATCATCTGAATGACTAAACTAACATCATCAATATTGGGACAAACTTACATGGCAGGGCTCCTGATAAGATTCATGGACAAGGACACAATATCCCTCCAGTGGTATTCTGGCTAAAAGCAAACTACCTGATTCTAATCATGGAGGAAGACAAGACAATACGAAAATGGTCTAAAAGATAACTGGCCTCTCTTCCTCACAAAAGTCATTTTCATGAAGCACAACAAAAGGATGAGGGAGTGTTTGGAGTTAAAAGAGACTAAAGAGTCATAACAACTCAATGAAAAATATAATTACGGTTTAGATATTGAACTGAACAAATTATGAAATTTGCATAAGGACTCTAGATTAGATAATAGTGTTATAATAATGTTAAATTCTCTGGTTTTGATGACAATACTGTGGCTAGGTATAAGAATGTCCTTTTCTTAGAAAAGATGCACTGACATTTTTAGAGGTAAAGGGACATGGTATCTCCAGCTTACTCTCTAAAATTCAGGAAAAAAGTATAATATAGTATATTTATGCAAATTCATGTGTGCATATGCAATGCTAAAGCAAATGAGGCAAAATATAAACAATTCATTAACCTGGATAAAGAGATTATGGGATTTCTTGTACTATTCATGCAAACTTTTCTGTAAGTTTGAAATTATATCAAGTTATCAAATTTAAAACAAGGGTTTTAAAATATAAAACTCCACATGATATATAAATTTCCCTTTGTAAAAGAGAATAAAATAAATTAAGCACATAACATAGGCTGAGCAGTTTTTTGACTGACTATGCTATGATGATGATTTTTTTCAGATAAAGTTATCAAAAAGAAAAAACAAAACAAAACAAAAACTAACCAAAAGAGAAAACTCAAAAACAAAAACAGCAAGAAAAAAAAAACTTCCTTCTTTCCTCCTTAGAACTTATTTCAAATTGGTGAAAATTTAGAGAAATGAAATCCAGTATTTGCTGATGTGAATGACATTAAGATCAAAATTCTTAGTAAGTGTCTTGAAAGGACCTAATTCATTGTCAGTTGGAATTATTGCCAGCACTGGACTTTCATTAAAAATAAAACCAGAAATATCCATTTAAAATCTGTTTATTCCAACTCAAGACATGTTAACACTTTTTAATCTTCAGGCTTTACATGTGCTTCATAATAAAAATACCACATCTTTCTTCCTGATTTTAATCACATAATAATTGCAACTGTAAATATATATATATTTTAAGGAGGGCCTTGATAGCTTTAAACTTGTTGAATAAATGGTTAAAATGACAAGAAATTTATAGGTGCATAATAAATATCATTTCAAAGACAGCCTGCCATTTGGGGGTTAGCTTGTAATATATGCTAAGGGCATTCATCTCTGAAGCAAAATTGCAGCACAAATTCTGGTCTTGATACCTACAAGTTGTGCGATATTTGGAAAATTGGGAGGGCCTTAATTTCTTCATCTGAAAGACATGTATAGCAGTAATGCCAACTTCACTGGATTCTTGTGATGAGTAAATACATTAACATAGGAATTATTTTATGAAGCATATAAATGTATATTTTATGTTATCAAATTCATTAGAAATTTTTAGTCAATATTAAAGTATATAAACTAAATATTAATGTATATATTAAAGTAAATTACGTATTAAATCAGTATTAAAGTAAATAAACTTATCAGGACAAAAACAATGACATGTTGCCTTGGAAGTATTTCCCTGATTTATAGCCACATTAGAAATTGAAAACAAGGAAGTTCACTAAAATAATACAAGGTAAATGAGTAATTGTCACCTATTCTTACATCTACTGCAGTTTCCCACTTGTTTCATGTGATTATACTTGTTTCTAATTTACAGTTTCCATTGTATTTTGCATGTCTTTTATCTCTTGCACTTTACCCAATTTTTTTTCTTTATCCTGTTACATATTTTCCACTTTCATGTCTGATTACAATTCTCTGTCTTTCTTTTCTTCCATTACACTTTTTTTTTTTCATTTGTTTTGCTAAAATGTTGTTCTTGTCTTGGCTGACACTTGCCTAACCTCTGCCAGAATCTGTTTTCCTCTGTGTTCTATAGCATGTCCCTCAGGAGAGCGAGCACTTTGGAGGCAGATGCCACAGTTTGAATTTCAGAGGGCTTCATTTCTTGGATTTTGCTCTGTATTCACAACTGTCTCTTCCCAAAGAGAGTCGGGACAAAGAATAGAGGGATAAAGGTCTGAGTCCCCCACTGTTGCAGACCAGCGTCACAGGATTCTCTGTGGCCCATGAGACTTCAAAGTTTCCACTCAAGAGCTATCCATCCGCACAGGCAACTCCTTCCTCTACCCACTCAGTCTAGTGTTTCTCACCAAGAGAATAATTCTTCGTGAATGCAACATCTCATCATAACACATAGCTCAGAAAATATATATTTGGGGAAGTACATTCTTATTTGTTACTTGCATGAATAAAGATAATATTGACAGTAATGGTGAAAAATCGTAAAAACATTTTTCTCTTCAGAATGACTGGTTGTAGTCAGTTCTCAAAAACTCAGGAGAAAAGTAAATATCACGTTGTTCCAGGTATGATTTTAGAAAGGAGGAAAATGTCAAAAGGAAAAATCAGATTTATAAACATCTGCATGTGATCATGTCACCTCAATTGGTCAAATTACATGCTAATTATTTTTAATGTTAGTCAAAAGTAATTCACAAACTCGGGTACTATCTTCATTAGGTTAGAGTTGAACTGTTTTTTAGTGTTCAAATAAGATGAACCACAAGAGTTTTCAATGTTAGCAGAAATGATTTTTAAAATCTTGAAAATATTCCATTAAGGAACAAGCTAAAAAATGTATTCAGTTATCAGTGATTCCATTTTATTAGTATTATTTGTTTAATGAGATTCAGAATGCTTAGATTGTGATTAAAACTATTAAAGTATCAAATTGTTAGGAGTAATTCCCTAATATCTACTTCAGATTCCATCCCATAGTAATCAATTACTACTAATGTCATCATATTCTTTGCATTTTCAAATCATGACCGGGATTTTTGCTTGTGCAGCTTTAATAAACAAGTATTCTGCCTGATAGAAATGCCAAAATTCACTAAAGGGATGATAGAAGAATTGAATATTCCATCCACAAAAGACTTTCATTTGCTATTTTATATTGCTTTTTGTCTATGAGCCATGATACAGCATTCTTACAAAATGAATCCTGCTGGAAAATACAGTCTCACAAATTGTTTCATAAGAAAAAATATACACCCAACTATCTTTCTCTTCCAGACCCGTATTGCTACTTTCCCCCTTGGGGATAAAGGAAACTAGAAAGAAATACTTTTTTTAAAAAAGACATTAAAAAATTTTAGATTGCAGATAAAATAATAATAAAAATTTGCAATTCAAAGAGACAGGGGAAGGAAAGGGATAAATGAACGGCAAATGTACAAATATGTGTTCATCAGGGATGGTCTATGTGAAAGTACTTTGAATTTGAAACAAAAACCAAAAATAACTGCCCCATAATTTGAAGTTGACTTTTGCCTCAAGTTCTTGCTTCAGGCTGCTTTAATTTCTCTCCATTCACTTGGATTTTTAAAGTTGTATATATAGTACTGAAAAACTTTTGCCTATTTCCTTTTTAGTTTCTTTTTTGTAATTTAAATTTCTCCAAATTAATTGGTTCCTCTTTTTGTAATTTAATTTCTCCATCTCAGGATTTGTGGCACCAGTAGCTAGCCAAAAAAGATATTCTTATTAACTTTTAGAATGACGATACATATATAGCACAAAATAATCTCCATCGGTCAATCTCAATATAATCATTTATTGCTTCTGGGTATTTTAAGTTAGTTTGAATGGATTTGTTTGCACCACTGTAACATACTCATTTACTGTCAGGCAAAAAAGGGTTGAGTCTTCTCTAAAACTCACAGTCAACAGATCTCTAACACTGAACGTGTTCAGAAGACTTCTATGGGGAATTGTGAAAATCTGTTCCAGAACCCTACCCTAACTCTCACCATCTGAGCCAGATTCTTCCTGTGAATTTTCATTACATGTTTGGTGGGGCAGGTTTGGGAGAGGAGTATATGAATGACTTCAGAGAACATGATATTTTTCAGAAGAGTTCAAAGATGTTACAGTTAGAATGAAAAAGGAATACTGCTCTACGATGAAAACTGAAAAAGTATTTTCATTACTGGGTCTTTGGTACTGTGGCCCCTGTGTAATTTAATTCTGAAATTTTTTTCCTTTCAAATCTCTGTCAAGCTTTCTAAATAAACTCTAATCATTAGAATTGTATGCACCTTCCATTGAACCAGGATATTGACTAGTATTTGGAAGCAGAAATCACAAATATTCCCATATTATATGAAAACCAAACTAGTGGGAATGGTAAAATATATTATCTTAATTAAAAACACAGGCAATCTAGGTGGTGAATTGTAGCAAGGGTTGTCTGGCTTTGCTTATTATGTCCTCCATCATTTATCCATTATTCTCCTTTCCAGAAAAATGGACTTAAAATAGCCTCAGGAGCTCAGTGTCACCCAAATTCAGTATAAACAAATTTTATAAAAATTATTATTAATGGAAGTTTGCCACAAGTCTCATGATTTTGTTTAAATATGTGTAACTATTTAAAGATGAATCACATTAGCCATTCATTCAGAGGTCTTCAAAGAGAAAAAAATTAGTTTTCAAACTTTACAACTCTAGCCACTTGGTATTCCTATGCCTTTTACTAAATAAACCAAAGGAGCAGTCTTAGCAATTATTTTTATGAAGCTTTACCCTTCTGAATGTTATTTTAACAACTTAAAGGATATACAAGAAAAATTGCATTATCATATTAGTTCTAATTAAATAAATATTCATTCTCCCATTCTATATTTAAATATTTATATCCATGTATGAAATATTTTTATAAAATTGTTTAAATAATTGCAAGATTTTATTTAAATGTGAAATAGCATATATTTTGTTAGCTAATATTTACTTATCTACCTCTTGAATTTTCAAGGGAGATTCTCATCTCTACATATAAGTAAACAAAATAATGGCCTTCACTGTTGACTTTGACATTTCAACAATCCATGCTTTTCAATACGTAGATCTTTTTGATGATTAAAAATGTGATAACTTACTTCTTCAAAGGAACTATTTTTTTAACCACAGTCATACAACAAACTGGCCAGATAACCCTAAAATAGTTAAAAGTTGACTTGTATGGAAATTAAATTTGCAACCACAAAAAAAGCTACCTAGGTAGAGAAGCATCCACTCCTCCATTTTCTAAATGTGATCATGGTTGGATGAGTATGAGAAGGTAAGGTGACACCTTTCTTGTTAGTTATCTAACTAAACTATTTCTTGAGCTAAAAATGTTTGGAGAACTGTTTTTAAAAACTTATCAGAAAAACTTATCAAAGTTTGAGACAGTAAAGTATTGAAGAAGAAAACACAGCATTTCATTGGCAAAATGTGGGTCTATAAGTAATATTACTATATTGAAGGTGAACATGATTGAAAGGAGTTCTATAGACCTATGTGTCCCACCAATTAACACTACAAATATAAATAAGTTCTTGCAAGAACTACTTCAAAAGCATGATTCGGGTTTAATCTGGTATTTAGATTGAATGAAGCCAATAAGGTCAGGATTCGAACACAGGGGTAAGGAAGACATTGTCTATATTTTAGAACTGCACCTACTCTTTGAGACCAAAGGAAGAAAGGTTTATTTTGTCCAGAACCTAAATTTTCTGTAGCACATAATCTAACTCAATCTGCCTGGTTAGCTAATCTGAACAACTGAAACACAGTGAGCCCAAAATAAGAATGAGGGCCTTTAATCCTGTGTAGTTTAATGTGATACCAGAATACATTCTAGAATATATTAAGAAAATAATCAGAAAGAAACGGCAATGTCCCTTGAAGGAAGGACGGGAGAAAAAATACGGATCTATTAAACTTTACCCTCAGAGAATACCCTGATACTGTGTTAAACATTAGGGACACCCAAAACAATAGGCCAAGTCCTTAATCTTGAGGCTTACTCTTGTGAAGCTTATATAAGTAGCGGAGACGCTTAGCCTACCTATAGGTATGCCTAAGAGTTACTTCTGGAGGACCTCTTGTGTTGTTCAGATGTGGCCTCACTTTCTCTAAGCTCAATTTTGTAAATGAAATCATTGCCCTTCCCCCTACATGGGATATGACATCCAGGGGTGAAAGTCTCCCTGTAGGCATGGGAGATGACTCCAACCCTGGCACCATGGGATCAAGAATTCCATCATGACCTAAAGGGGGAAAAGAAGTGTAACTAATAAAATATCAGTGTCTGAGAGAGCTCAAATAGAGTTGAGAAGCTACTCTGGAGGTCACTCTTACACAAGCTTCAGTTAGACATTGCTACCTATCACAACTTGTGAAACCCCAACCAAAACCATTCCAGTCAATCCTAAAGAACAATAAAAAGGTAATATATAAAACACTACAAAAGTTCCATGCATTAGGGTAACTTTTCAGAAACCTACAACCTCCAAATGGGACCAGATAAGTCCTAAAGCCTATAGGGTCCAGCCTCCAGAACATCAGCTAGTTCCATCTCCCTATCCCATATTATTGACAGCTTCTTCCAACATAAAAAAGCTAGAATGGCCATAGCCCCAACACCCCTACAGAATGAGACAGAAAAATCAAAGGTGATTGTGGAGTTATACAGAGAGGGTAGGATATAGCAAATGAATATGATTGCTGAATCATTAAATTGATATTTCTTTTAGTCTCCAGTATCTTAGAGCAGCTAGAATAAAAACCTAAAATTGTGGAATTGTGACCCATACCAAACTCTGAAATCTGTTCTATGACTAATTGTGCTGTGTTTTGAAACTTATTGATTTTTTGTATATATGTTATTTTTAACACGGAAAAAAAAGTCTATTGTGATGATAAAAAAATATTCATTCCTTCTAGCCTCCTAAATTCTGGAGCAGCTAGAAGGAAAATCTGAGATGATGGTATAGTAGCCTATGACAAACTCTCAGATCTGCCCTGTAACTTCCTGTTGAAGACTGCTTTGAAAACTATTGCTTTTTTCTTTCTTTGCTTTATATAATATGTTATATTATACAATGAAAAAAGTTAAAATAAAAAAGCAGTAACATATAATGTTTGTAAGTATGTTAATTGCTGCACTAATCTGACAAAATTTATTACAACTATAAGTACCATAACTTGTGCCCAAACAAATCCACTTTGGGATTGATCCTACGGAAATAAAATGTGTATGTACAGGAGCTGCATTTTAGCATTGGCCTCTAGGAATAGAAAACTGAAACCATAGTAATTTCTACCATCGGAAAAATTATGGAAATAAGAGGTAGGTATTACAAAGATTGCATCTGAGCTACATCTGTTGTCCTGGTGGGATGAGCATGCTATTTTGTTCAGTGGAGAAATCAATATAATTAAGGGTGACTACAACCAAGCATATACACATGCATAAAGGTTTGCTTATGTGTGCTGAAATAGAATCACGCTGTTCATATTAATTGGCAACTCGCTATTTTTACTAAGCAATATACCACAGATAGTCTTGCCTTCCTGAAAAAAAAAACGCAGACTTCATAAATATAATATATGGCAACTATTAGCAACTCTACTGCATCTTTACACTTTCATTGCTTAAACACTCAAAGAATATTCACCAATGAACAGGCATCCATGGAGGCTAATCAAAATGCAAATAGTAATTTTAAAGAAAAAATAGATGTGTATAGCTCAAAGTAAGTTTTATAACCTCAAATGAAAAGCTGAAAAATATATTTTAAAGGGATTTTTAGTTTTAGTAATTTCAAGACTTAGAACTCAAACTACAAAGGTTCATGAGTAAAGATAATTTCAGAATTCTCTGTAGGCTTTTAAAATGGAATTTCTTCAGAAAGTTTTAAATCCATCATTTAGTTGTAAGGCTTTGCATAATGTTTGAATAGAGCAATACTTTATTTAAAGAATTCTGAGCTCTATCCCACTGCTCCCTGGGATGTTTAGGAGAACTGAAATTGGACTTTGCAGAGGACATAGGCTTGATGCTGGAGAAGAGGAAGCCTCATTTGAGATGAGTGGCAGTGATCATGCATATCTCAGAGACAACTATTTCAGTCCATATGCCCGAGTGAGCCTAGAGGGAGAATTGTTAGTAGGTATTAGGTATAAAGAAATTAAATGTTGAAATGACTTTACAGTGACCAGTTCTAACTCCTAAATATTTCTCCACCTCATCATAGCTTCCAGTTTAACAAATCCCTTATTTTAATTCTGCCTTTTATTGTTTCTATTTTCAGTTATGATTGTTCTTAAGATTTTTTTTCCTAGTGCTGCATCATTCTTCTTTATACTACTTCCAAAGTATTTTTCTAAAAATAAAATGGAATGTTTTCAATATTCTCTTTATAATTTTTTGATAAATCAGCAAAATGTGGTTATATAAACAATAAATTATATTCAGAAAACAACCACTTATGAACCTGATTCCTATTATATACTAACATTAAAGAAATTAAAGAGAAGAAATTCATGGCAAAATAAGTAGACAGCATTTACCTCTCGTGGACAATAGATATTTTAAAAATTAAGAAACTTTGTGACTACCTTGTTTAACACATATATCCTGGACTCTATAGCAAATCACCCTACTTTATTTTCTTTTTTGCAATAACATCTCCAGATTTGTATCTATTACCTATCTCTATCCACCTCTATCTATCTATCTATATATCTCAATCTTTATCTACCTATCTAATCTATAATAAACTTACCTATCTACATAGCTATAACATAGATCAATATTACACAGATACGACAGCTATTGCTTATTACAGTTCTGATTTTTATCTGTTTTCCCCAATTGTACATACACTCCATGAGAATAAAAGAATATATCTGTATCATTCACCATTTCTTGGTACACAAATAATTCTTAATGGATAAATTAAGGATTGCCAAATGCTGCTTGGTCGTGGGGAAAGGGAAATGGTTACAACCACCTGGCCCACTACTAATGGATGTGAACTAGTACTTTTCTCTTGAAAACCAGTTAGACCCTGTGTTGCTTTGAAGCTATTATGTCCTCCAGAAAAAGCCACGTTCTTTTAATTTTTTCTTGTGGGTGAGAAACTGTTGTGGGTGGAACCTTTTGGCTAGGCTATTTCAATTGTGATATGATCCGCTCCATTCAAGTTGAACCTTAATCCTTTTACTGGAGTCCTTTAGGAATGGAGAAAGGACAGAAAAAGCCAAGAGAGCAAAAATCCCAGAGAAGCAAGCAAGAACTCACAGAAGCTGAGGGAAGCCACTGAAATCAGAAGTTCAAAGCAAGGAAACCCAGGAGCAAAAGACCAACAGACACAAGCCATGTGCCTTACTACCTGAAAGAGAAACCCAAATGCCAGCAGCTTTTCTTCAAAAAGTAGATATAAAATGTGCATCTACTTTGGTCTGCTCATTACTATTTTAAGATTCTATGCACAAAACTACTGCTATTGTCACTACTACTTCACAGAGAAGATGAAATAATCATCTTATAAACATTTCATTTGTATCCATACTTTCTTTTCTCTTTCCTGTTGTGAGAGCAAAGCTATCTGCTCATTTCCAGTGCTAATATTTTTAATCTTACAAAATTGTCTCTTGCACTCTCCTCAATGAATTTGCTTCATTGTTCCATTGGGTTATTGGCTTTCCACTCTCTCTCTTTGCAAATTTCCCCTTGTTTAACCACATCTGTCTTTAAAACACTGAGAAATAAATAAATAAACAATAAACCTCCACGACATGCAACAAAAACCAGCAATTATCTTCTCTTCCATCAGAGCCATTTTTTAGACAATGTTCTATAAAGCTATTGTCTTCATTTCCCTCACCAACCACTCTCTGCTCAATCTATTGTCTTAAAATAATTATGACTTCCAGAATAGCACTACTATAGAGCTCAGAAGTACTCTGCTGACTCTCCACACTTAGCAGTTGATAATACTGTTCCTTAAAGAGGGGGAATGACTTGTCCCGAGTGGCAAAACAAATAAGTGGTTGAGCTAGGACTTAAATTCATAGTAGCCCTGACAAAATTGTTCATATTCCTAACAATTCTGCTGCTACGCTAGTCCCAAGATTCTTTTCAATATTTGACATTTATCTATATTTTATCTATATATTTGACATTTATCTATATATGATATATATATCATATATATATGTCTTGGGCATGTGTTTTAATCTAAATTTTACAGGGGTTTTAATAAACTGGTGAAAGAAGGCATGTCGGTCATAATAATATTAAATTTAATATCAGCTTTTCTATTGTTTTCCTATTGTTTAGTTTTTATTAACTCGTTTGGGGATGAGGAAGTGATAACTGAGGGTATTATTTACTTACAGTCACAGTCTGGATGAAGGAATATACTCTGTACTGTATATAAAAACAAAAATAGGAGAACTGAAAAGGTAATCATTATTTGTCCCCAAATCCGTTCTCCCATTCCTGACTAGAGAGAGAAGACTCTTGAGGATTTCTGCTCTTAAGCAGTGAATGGCTAATGTACTAGTCATAATATTGATGGCTCTTTGATGCTGGCTTCAGTACTTAGCTCTATTTCTCTAATTTCAAAAGCAGTAGGTAAGAGAGAGAGAAGAAAAAGAAGAAGAGGAAGAGGAAGAGGAAGGAGAAAGAGAAGGAGAAGAAGAAGAAGGAGAAGTCATTCTATAGAACATATACCAGTCCAGTCTTAACCTAACACATTTAAAGCACAATCACCTTTCCACCCCTGACTTATCCCTAGGAATGGAAAGAAAGAAAAAGTTCTATTTCTTATTAACTTTAAGTGTAGATACTCCAATGACTGCAGTTTTAGCCACCGTATAAGGTATCAAATTTAATAAATCCAAACATTTTTTCTGGTTAGACTTTAGTATTGGATATTTGTTCTCTACACAACCTGTTTTGCCTGCTGGTTCAAATTCCTTTATATATTACAGGAACTGCCATGGTGAGGTCAGAGGTTGGCACAACTAAAAAAACTGCAGGACCTTGTTATTTAGATCAGCTCCAAACCACTACAATGTCCATGCTGAAAGTAGATTTTGAAGGAGCTAAATCCAGAGAAAAAAAAAAAAGAACTAATTTAATCAGGGTGACTCTTTTTCCCATATGGATGCCTGTTTTAGGTTTTTTTATGCTGCTCGAGCAAATAACATCAACTGGGTTGGCTTAAACAATGGAGATTTATTAGCTTAAAAGCTTACCATTTGGAGGCTGGGAAAATGTCAGGATCAAGGCATCACCAAGGCCATGCTTTCTTCGCTTCTGGTGACCCTTGGCTCCTCTGCCACATGACAAGGCACACAACGGTATCTCCTGGTCTCTCCTTTCTAGTCCAGATTTCCCTGATTTCAGCTTCTTCCATTCATGGCCTTCTCTCTTTGTCTATATTTCATCGTGTTACTAAGTACCCAGTAATAGGATTGAGATTCATCCTGGATGAGATTGGTCACAACTTAACTGAAGTAGCCTCATCAAGAGGTCCTACTTACAATGGATCTACACCCACCAGAATGGATTAAATTTAAGAACATGTTTTTCTGGGATACATACAGCTCCAAACCACTACAATGTCCATGCTGGAAAGTCAGTGTTTGAGCAATTCTAATAATTTTTCTAGTAGTTGACTAAAAGTATTCAACAACATCCTATGCTAGAAGGAATGAAAATTTAGGCATATCAGTCAGGATCCCACAAGGAACTGAAGAGGTTTTAGGAGGTACTGTTTGCTAGAATGTTTTCTAGGATGAGTTATTGTTTGCTAGGCAAATTGCAAGGGATAGTACTAACCCTTCTCATGATTTACATTATAAAGAGGGGAGATAGATAACATACAGATATGTTTATAAGTTCTTTGAAGAAAAATAAGGTGATATGGAAACAGAATGGAATAATCTGGGGTTAGAAGTGATACTTCAAATAGAATGATGAGGATTGCCTCTCTGAAAAAAGATTGAGCTGTTTGAATATTTGAAACATATTCACATGCTTTATTTGAATGAAATGAAATATATGCCAGTAGCTTAAGGGTCTGCATTAAGGGTCTGAGGGCCTCTAAGCATGCTGGCATGTTTAAAAGAAGCAAGGAGACAGGTGTGGCTGGGCTAGAGTGAAAGAAGGGGAGAGTGGAGTATAGTGCAGATCTAAAAGGTTTACAATAATTGTTTTGTTTTGTTTTTACTGAATCCCTAACTCCAAATCCTTTTTGTCAAGACAAGCTAATTTATTCATCCTTAGAAATGTGCCCACTTCAGTGCAATCTACTCTACTGAGAGGATGATTCTGTATAAACATTGCCCTCAAGATAAGGGCTTAGTCCCAGGTTATGTAACACTGCACAGAGTCTGAGTACAAAGAAATAATCTTAGATTTATAAAATATTAAGATTGAAAAGGAAGTTAGAGATTTTTATGTCTAATCATTTGATCTACAAAAGCAGCAAGACAATTTCAGAGAGGTTAAGTGACTTTTTTTCAAGGTTGGTTTCACACAGCTAATTAGTGGCAGTCCAAGAGACCAGAACACAAATCTTCTGATTCTTTATTTAATTCAACCTAAAAAGTAATAGGACTCAGTTCTGAGGGAGCATACTTTTCTAGACCGTCCCTAAGAATGTTTTGAAACACAATTAATTAAAAAAGAACGAGTGGCAATGTTGAAAGAAATCAGAAAACATTAAAGACAGAATAAATTTAACGTACATCAAAGTGTATCTTTGGGTATGGGAATGGCTCTTGAAACAAACCCTGAAGGAAAATAATGTGGCCTCAGAACATTTCAGAGCCTAAGGCTCGAATCTTCTATGAAAAATGCTGTTTGCTGAATTCTTGTAGTAAAAATCTCAGCATTCATTTAAGTAAAATCTCATAAGGAAAAGGAGAAACCTGCCAAAATGTGCAAAATTTCTCCACTGGATTAATGCAGCTATGAAAAATTAGCAAAATAGCATGAGATGACATATTACCATGGAAAGAGCTAGCTAGAGCTTTGGAATTTGAATTATTTGATTTGAATCTTCGCTTGTCACATATTAGTTATACAAGATGGGGCAATTTATTCAATCTCTCAATCAGTTTTCTCATTCATTCACAAAACAAAACAACACAACAAACTTGGATTCAACCTAATATTACCGGCATTTTTTGAGCATTACTTGAGATACACCATGCAAAATATCGTACACATTTGTTGGCAAATGTTCAGTGGGTGTAAATCCCTGTGTTTTAAAATAGCCAGACAAATTTGACATGGGGACTTTTCAAAGAGAGAATTTTGAATTACTGATCTTCTGTTCTTCTTCTAGCTTATGATGCTATTCTCAATTTCCTAGCTAATTATTGCACACGTATTTATTGGGAGTGAAATGTAATGGAAACATTTGAGCATCAATAGACTTCAAACATGCAAAAGACTGACATTCTAATAAAGGTTGTAACAAATAATTGGCAACAAAAGGTCACTTTGGAGAGGTAGAAATTTCATTTTAGAGAGATGGTTCAATGACTTCATGAATTAATTAAAAAGTCGAATAAAAGAGAAACCACTGATGGGTCTTGATATCTTAAGCAAAGTTGCAAGAAACACAGTTGTCATAGAGGTGACAGGAGGACCAGGATGTTTTTCTAAGAAAGAATGAACTAGGGCACTCAATGGGAATGGCCTCAAGAAATGCCCTGCAATGGAAACATTCAAATAACTTGAAATTATAAGAATTTTAGACTTACCATTTCCTTTCATACAATTTGGAAATGACTTATTTCAATTCCTTCATTTCACAGATGAGGCTAAAGAATTTAACAGTGGCAAGAAATATTCCCAAATCCGTTCAATGAGAGCCAAATATTCATTATATTTAAAAGTTTTCACTGTAGTTCAAATGAAGAAAAACAGTGAAGACGTAAGTCATTGCAGAGGGTCATGGTATCTGCATGCTGACTGCTAATGGAGCTTGGCAATGGTTCTCTTAGTGGTGATGGACTCTTGTCCCTCAGGTCCATCTAATTACAGCTGTATCACACACTTTTGTTTATTTTTATTTATGATTTACTTTGTATTTCCATCTTTTTACTGAGATAATGACAAGAGACACAAACACTCATGCATAACTTTTCCACAGAAACATAGAAGTTTTTACATTGCTGCCTCTTATTATTCTTTAGAGAAGCAGGGGACATTGCAAATGGAAGGAAACATTCCATATTCTCATTCGCTGGCAGACTCTGGCACGTGTTAGTGGAGGGAAAAAGTATCTGGAGTACACCTGGGAGCCCTATGTCTATTCGCACCTTCTTTCTGCTCAAAGGAGAGACAGCAGTGTCAGCAAGGTGTTTCGGTTTGCTAAAGTTACCAGATGTAATATACCAGAAGAGGACTGACTTTTCCAAAGGGGATTTATTAGTCCTCTAGATACCTTCTCAGAGGAAAGGCAACTGGCCGGGGTTCTTCTTACCACACAGGAAGGCACGTGGAAACGTCTGCTGTCCTCTCTCTTGGCTTCTGGTTTCAAACACTCCTCCCTGGGGCATTTCCTTTCTTTTCTAAACCTATCTGGCTCTCTCTCAGAAACAACTTCAGGAAAGGGATAAAACGCACCTTAAATTGGGTGGGTCACATCTCCATGGAAACAACTTAATCAAGAAGTCCCACCCACAACAGGTCTGCACCCATAAGTTTGGAGCAAAAGAGCATGACTTTTCTGGGCACATACCAGTTTCAAACCAGCACACAAGGGATCAGATGCCCCAGAGTAAAACGAGGGCTTCCTCTTTGTTTGGGTGTTGTTCCTGAGGCTACCTGTATGTTTTTAGGGTTTTTATCTGCTACCACTAGATATGTGCACCTGTTTCATACTCATCTGCAACAGAGCCAATCAGCATATTCCAAAATAACAAATTGATAAGAAGCAGATCATCATAACAAAATTATTTATGCCATTATATCTAAAACATTCAACGATTGCAATCAATATGCTTGTGCACTCTGAAAGGAATCTTATAGAAATACATGGATCACAAGAGTTTCCCTCAGGGTCTTCTTAAACTATGTCAACAAATTTGTGTTAACGGCAGCCGTTCAGTTTTAGCGAAGTAATATTGTCTGTCACATTAAATCTGTGAATCTGCAGATGATTTGAAATTCCCTAATCACCTATGAAAAACATAAATTGAGTTTGTCATTCTCTAATTTGTTTGTCATTCTATGTAAAGAAGTTAAAAAATTAATAGAAGGAATTCCACAGTCCTGGTCAGCATAAGACACTTAATATGAATATAAAACATTTTAAAGCTCTTATAGGTATTTGCGTAACTCAATTATTACATATAAGAATTTGCCTTTACCATTGTAAAACTTCTCTTAATGTTTCTACCGTTTGATAATTTACTGAAACCTATATTATAGTAATAGTACTATTCTTCACTTCATTTACACTGTCTATCATATCTTGTCTCATATCCTTCCCTCTGCTTGGATCGTTTTTCCCATTCCTTTTCTAATTAATGAAATAGTCTCATTTATCCTTAAATACTCACAGAAATTTTAACCATTCCAAAGAGATCTTTCCTACACCCTCAATTTGGGTGTTTTCCTGCTCTTTTCCCATCATACTCCTATCTTGTCAGCACTCATTATGTTATCTCATTTCATGGACTGCCTGTCTACTCCACTCCCAGATTTTACATTATTATAGAGCAGTAACCATGTCATATTCATCTTTGTACTTCTGGTGCTTGCATGGTGCTTGTTGTTACTAGAAAACGTTTAATGCTCATTAAGCTAAAGGAAAATAAATACGGTGTAAAATTTCTCATACAAATCCACATATAAGCATATTCTGAGAATACTTATTTGACATGTCAAAATCTTTTTTTTTAAATGCACTTTAATCAGATACAGTGTGATTTTTAAAGAAACAGACAAAGACATTCAATTCCTCATCAGAGAGCAAGTGCCATCTTTCGGGAGAAATAGGAAGAATTTCTCTCTCTCCCTCTCAAATGGAGAGCATTATTGTTAACGATATTTTGTGTATGTGAAGGGTAGCTTGCGGAGAAACAGTTCTTCCCGATAGTGAATATAAATTAATTGTGAACCCTGTTTTGCTTCCTTTTTTTCAAGTGGATAAAATATATTCATGATTCTGAAGCTATAAAAGGCTATTCTGAAACTATCTGCAGAGAAAGTTGCTATGGAAACCACCTTTTTTCTGAATAGCACGATAAATAGTCATCTAAAAGAATACTAACACAGTGCACCTTGCTCTAGTAATTATAGGTGGTCCAGAACTGAAATATATATGACATGTTTTGCTTTCAGGTGTGCCACCAGAGTGTATTTATTACTACAGTAGAATAGTTTTGCAAAGAGGTGAAATATGAAATATTTATTTGCAGTGATAACTTGAGATATGGAATGAGAAGGACAAAGACTTCTGCTTCATACTCCCTTCGGGATGCCCCGTCCCTGCCTGACACACACTTGCACTGCACAAACAGATGAGCATAAAGACACAAGGCAATGAATTGCAAAATTTACTAGCGATCTAGGAAAATAAGAGACAAAAATGTTGGGAAATATGTGCAGACCAGGGCTGCTTCTAAATATTCTTTCCTCTATACCCCCCATCTTCATGCTGGGAAACTAGAAACCAAAGTAGACATCACTATCTTGGAGGAAAATTTGAAAATTGTATTAAGAAAAAGAACAAGAGGGGATGCAGGGGTAGCTCAATGGTAGAATTCTCTCCTGCCATGCAGGACACCCAGGTTCGATTCCTGGCCTATGCACTTCCCAAACAACAAATGAAAAAAAAAAAAAAAAAACCAAACAAGCAAAAAATTCAACAAATGGTGCTGCAATAAGGGGATACTCAGGTAGAGAAAAAATGAAACATGACCTCTTCATACAGTGTACAGAAAAAAAAAGTAAAAGAATAATAAATGATATGTCTTGTCATCTCTCCCTTGTTGATTAGGGAGTGGAAGGTTGCTGACAAGTTAGGGGATAATTTTGGTCACAGAGGCCAATCCCTCTTCTCAACAGACATTGGCTATTTACAAAACTTGCAGAAATACTTTGTGCTGCAGGAGTTAAAGGAAGATAGCCGTGGGGAGTAGTATAGCTCCAAAGGAGGAGACCAAGATTACCCCTTCTATGGGGCTTAGTTCATTTAGGCAAACCCTTAGGAAGGCCCAAGTAGCCACCCAGAGGGGTAAGCAGAGTACCCCTGAGAGAATATTTGCCAGAGTGGAGGATGGGGAAGAGGATGTGCTTCCGTTCCTCACCCTTGCACAGAGGCAAAAACATTACATGATTGTGCTACCCAAAAGAGTCAACATTTGCACTGCCTTAAGTAAGAAGGAAGGAGAGCAAATTCAAAGAGGAACCTTTGAACTAGACAGATATGGAGATTCATAATACCCAAATCTAAGTGATTCTTAGATTTGGTTAGTCTATATATTTCCTAGAGACAATAAGTTTAAATCATTTAGTTCTTAAGCTGAATAGGGACTTCCAAGGAAGTTTAATTCTTCTGGCAAGAAAAAAAATTTTATTCATATATATATCATTCACACATATTATTACATGTCTGTCTACATATACACACATATAGGATGGGGATAGTGAGGTATGGCGTCTTGAAGTGATAGCAAAAGGAAAAGAGTTAATGGAGTATCTAACCCCAAGTGTTCTCAATCAAGAATTTTTGCTTTTTTCAATTTCATCTATTCATTCATCTCATTGTGAATGAGTTTTTCTAATCCTTTCTCAGTACTGGCAGGAGGAAAGCAAGGCATAAGGATAAAAGCATCTGCTTCTATGAAGAATTGATTTTCTTTTCTTTATCTAACACGAGAAAATTAAAGTATACTAAAATGCTTAACATCATTAATGCAAGGTATTATGGCTTTATTAATATACTATGGAACCTGGGCTTTATAATTACTTAGTATGGGAAAATATTACTTGGATTCATGCTCTATTTATAGAAAGAGAGGGAGAGAGAAAACATAGTCAAGCTCATGTGTATGAGGAGACTATAATCTGAGATTTGACAGGTGAATCTGCGTTTGTACTTTGTTGTCTTAGCTAGAAGAGAATATTGTTACCCTTATTTAGCATGTTAGTCAGAAGATTTCTTTCCTCCAGGGGTTAACCTTAGAGTCTGTATATATTGTTTGAAAGGAAGCAAATCTAAGAATGATGCTTCATTTTTATAATCGTTCAACACTAGCTAACATTTCATGATAACCCGACATAAAATAGAAAAGCTAGGAAAGAAACAGCTCCATTTAAATTAAAACCCATTGCAAGAAATTCTGCAAAGAATTAGATACTTCTAAAGTTAATTCACTGTTCTAGGTGTTTAGCTTAAACATCAGAATGTTCCCTCTTTGAAAAATTCAGCATCTGTTTCAAAGTCCACTGCTGCCATTTTAAATTAAGTAATAACATACCACAAAACAATTGCCAGTTACTATCAACTAATACAAACCTGCATGCAGTTAAAATAAAGATAAAAGAAAGGAAGTTTTTTTCTTTTTAATATTTCTGTTTTAAAAATAAATGTGTTAAGATAGAGGAAGGGAGACATATATGTGTATCTGAGTGTGTTTATTGGGCTGGAAACACAGAGAGTGAAAAAGAAACAATATATATAGAGAGAGATCACTAAAAGTGAATCATTATTACCTTAGCGAATATAGCAAATTTTCTCAACTTAAAAAAAAACCCTTGCTATTAGAAAATTCTAGGTAGTCTACTTACACAAATCTTCCTTTAAAGTGGTTAAAGTTTCATTTAATACAAATAACTTCCTTCCTATCTCTGGGCTGCTATCCTCCCATGATATTTATCATCTATTTTGGTGAAAAGATCAGTTCATCAGGGAAGTCTCCCGGTTGTAGCATGAGGAGGTCCCCAGGGAAAAGCAAAAATCAACAAGCAAGTTTAGTGAACCCTCCAAGAGACATGGTGCAGTTCAGAATAACTGATCGGCAAAACGTTAACACTTTGAGCAGCAATCCACTGATCTCAGTTTCCATCAACAGTTAAGTGTCTATGTTATTGAAACATGTGAGAGAGAGCCAATTAGATAGAAAAACTCCAAATAAAATCCTCTTAATATGTTCCACAAATGAAATGAAAAGGAAAGCAAAACAGAGCTTCTTGGCAAAGTTCAAACCATCTTAGAATTCATGATTTCATGCAGAAGTGGATATTTTAACAAAAAGATTTATTCTTAAAAAACTTTTGGGGTTTATTTCAGTTCAACACAAAATAAACCATGTTAATTGCTGCTATTTTTGCTATTACAATTATGATTATGATTTGTGCTCTATTTCTGCTGTAATAAAATAAGTTTATTGCTTTGGTTAGCTTTTGCTGTATGAAGACCTCTAAACGTCATGGCTTTAAACAACGATATATTATTATCTCGCATGTTTCTGTGGATTGACAGGACTCACTTGGGCAATTCTTGTTCCTGCTTTAGATCAATTATGTAGCAAGATATTGGCCGAGTCTCCTCACTCAAGCAAAGACTTGTCTAGGCTCAATGTTGGGCATGGTCCTCACATTCCTTCCTAATCTTTTCCTCTATTACAAATCTATGAAAATTCTTGGTTCCAGCCAAAACTGACTATTCATTACAATTTGAACACTCTCTAGGCAAGCACATTCTTTATCTTTTTTTGATGACATTCCTTCTCCTTGGAACACCTTTTCATACTTCAGCCACTTAGAATAGTAATTTACACATAGCAGGTTCTCAATAAGCAAGTGTTAGATTTAATTGAGCAGGTTTCTTAGAGTATTACCGCACTTATGCATTTGATTATCACTTTTACATGGAAGCATCTGCATAGCATATGAGTTAGATGAGATTAGACAATCATGACATTAGAAATTTATGACTTATCTTGAAGCTTTCTGCATAGAATTATTTCATATACCTTTATATTATTGTTTATTTTAGAAGTCAGGAAGTAGTATTTGAGGTTGTGGAAGTAATAACTAATAGTAGCTAACATCTATTAAAGTCTTAATATTACTAAATACTATGTTAAATATTTGCATGAATTATTTCATTTGGCCCTCATAATAATTCTATGAGATTTACATTGTTATGCTTTCCATCTTGTGATAAGAAAACTAAAGATATAAGAACTTAAGTTGACACAGACATGAAATCTGATAGTCAGGGCTTGACCCTAGATCTGCCTCTGGTATGTTTATACACATATGTATTTGCAAAGAATTAATGACACCTTTATAGATAAGGAGGCATTTCTTGATTGGAAAACTCTGGGAGCCAGCGTTACTGCTCTGAAAGGGCTTTCTTTTAACTTTTTAACAGCTCATTAGATAGAAGGGCAAACACACTCTGGCTCCAGCATTGCCCCAGGTGAGGACAGAATTAAGACATGTCTGAGAAACAAAGTAAATAGGTGAAAGGGGCAATTCTCTAAAATGTGTAGCTTCCCCAAGAAAAGTGGGGTGTGGCTCAAGTTAAGTGAAGGTCATCTTATGGGGAATTCTGGCCCCAGGGTCTGGAAAACAGGAGCAATCAAAGTCCTCCTACTACCTTAGCTTGGCTCTCAATCATGCCCTTGGCAGGGAAAGGCTGCTGAAATTAAAGGTATCATATCACTTCACGCTGGTGGGAGGCTGTGGGCTGAACAGTGCCTCATGCTGGGCAGGATAGGAAAAGCACAGAGACTAGAGGTTTCATAGGCAAGTCTGACAACCTGTTGGATATCACCCACAAAGGAATTTCATACTAGCTACTCTCTCTTCTTGAAACATGGGCCTGTCTGGTCTGGGAAAATCTGACTGAGGTCAATAATATCTGAGGAGTCCTTCCTCAAAAAAAAAAAAAAAAAAAAAAAAAGCCCCATATAGGCAAGGCAAGAAATGGAAAAACAAGAACTGAAAAACTTGGTTCAGTTAAACAGAAACTATCCTAGAAGTCTAGAATAAGTTGAATGGAAAGCCAAAGAAGAGATAGAGAACAAAGCCAACTAACAAGAAAACCCTAGGTAAAAGAGAGAAAACAATCTCCAGAATAAACTAATTAAGGAAATCAAATGTCTAGATGCCAGCAAAAAAATAATGAGTCATACTAGGAAGACTGAAGATATAGCACAGTCAAAAGAACATACCAACATTTCAAATCAGATGTAGGAGTTGAAACAACTAATTTTTTAGTATATTCAAACAGACATGAAAAATCTCATAAAAAACCAGATCAATGAGCTGAGGGAGGATATAAAGATGACTTTGGGTGAAAATAAAGATGAACTTGAAAGTCTGAAAAGATAAATGACAGAACTCATGGGAAAGAAAACCACAATAAAAGAGATGGAAAAAAATAATGGAGGATCACAACAATAGAGTTGAAGAGGCAGAAAAAACACTAGTGAACTAGAGAACTGGATACCTGAAATCCAACACATTAAAGAAAATACAAGGAAAAGAATGGAAAAATATGAGCAGGGTCTCAAGGAATTGAATAACCTCATGAAGCACATGAATATGCATGTTATGGGTGTCCCAGAAGGAGGAGGGAAGGGAAAAGGAAAAGAAAGATCAATGGAGGATACAGTCACTGAAAATTTTACATCTCTTATGAAAGGCATAAGATTACAAATCCAAGGGTGGTGCAATGGTGGCTCAGTGGCAAAATTCTCACCTGCCATGCCAGGGACCCAGGTTTGTTTCTTGGAGTATACGCATGCCAAAAAAAAAAAAAAAATACAAATCCAAGAATTATTGCGTACCCCCCCAAAATTAAATCCAAATAGACCTACTCTAAGACACTTACTAATCAGATTACCAAATGACAAAGACAAAGAAAAAGCAGCAAGAAAAAAGCAGTCCATCACATACAAGGGAAACTCGATAAGACTCTGTGTGGATTTCTCGGCAGAAACCATGGAGGCAAGGAGGCAGTGATATGATATATTTAAGCTTCTGAAAGACATAAACTACTAACCAAGAATTCTATATCCAGCAAAATTTTCTTTCAAAAATAAAGGGGAGGTTAAAATACTTTCAGACAAACAGGCACTGACAGAATTGGTGAGTAAATGATAACTTTAAAGGAAATACTAAAGGGAGCACTATAGGCAGATATGAAAAGACAAGAGAGAGAAGTTTGGAGAAAAGCATAGAAATAAAGACTATCAGTAAAGGTGAAAAGAGAAAAAAATTAGATATGACATATAAAATCCAAAATCCAAAATGGTAAAAGAAGTACAGCCTTTACCATAATAACGTTAAATGTTAATGGAGTAACCCCCCTAATCAAAAGACAAAGACTGACAGAATGGATTTAAAAAGTGGGGTTCATTTGCATGCTGTTTATAAGAGACTCACTTTAGCACCAACGACAAAAACAGGTTGAAAGTGAAAGATTGGTAAAAGATATTTCATTCAAGCAACAACTAGAAAAAAGAAGGGGTAGCTATACTAATATCTGACAAATTAGACTTCAAATGTAAAACAATTAAAACACACCAAGATGTATCTATATATTAATAAATGGGTAGACATATGAATCATAAATATTTACACACTGAGCCAGAGTCCTCCAAACTACATGAGGCAAACACTAAAGGAAGTAGACACTTCTACAATAATAATTGGAGGCCTTAATTTCCTGCTGTCAACAATGAATAGAACATGTAGACAGAGGATTAATAAGTAAACAGAGCTTTTGAATAATATGATGTGAACTAGATTTAACAGACTTTTATAGAACTTTACACCCCACAATAGCAGGATACAAATTTTTCTCAAGTGTTCACATATCATTCTCAAGGATAGACCATATGTTGGGTTATAAAACAAGTCTTAATAAGTTTAAAAGGTTTGAAATAATATAAAACACTTTCTCGGTTCATAATGAAAGAGTTGAAAATGGATATTTGCACACCAATGTTTACTGCAGCATTATTTACGATTGTCAAGAGATGGAAACAGCCCAAATGGCCATCAATGGATGAGTGGCTAAATAATCTGTGGTATACACATACAATGAAATATCATGCAGTTGTAAGACAGAACAAAATCACAAAACATGAAACAACATGGATGAACCTTGACAACATTATGCAGAAACAAAAGGATAAACAACACTAATAAGTGAATTTTGAGAGTTAAAGTTGATAACCATGGATATCAGGATATAGAAAGGAGGTAGAGTTAGGGAATTTGATGCTAAAAGAGTACTGAATGTTCAATAGGATTGATTGTATAGATCCAGAAATGGACAGCACAATACTTTCTCATGGCACCAAAATATTGTAAGTATACTGAACAAAGATGAGTATGGTCAAAGAGGAAGGTTAGGGGCACATATGGTAGAAGAAGGAAAGATAGACGATAAAGACTGGAGTGTATAACTTCATAAGATCCAGAGAGGTCAATGATGGTGATGAAATGCACAAATATAAAAACAGCTTGGTATGAGGGAGAACGAATTAATGTCAACAGTGCAAGATATTGAAAATGGGATGTATACAGGGGAAAAATACAACAATGCAAACTAGGGTCCATAATCAAAATAATATTATAATATACTGCCACTGAATGTAACAAAGGCATCGCACCAAATCTAACTGTCAGCAAGTGGGAGATATAGGGGAGAAGTATGGATTCTTTGTGGAAGAAAAAGAAATATCTTTATGAAGATTATGGTGGCAAAGGCATGGCTATTTATTTAGATTGAATTGTATGATATGCAACTAAAACTGCTCAAAAATAAACAGAATAAACAAGCGCTAGACAAAATGTGGAGAAAGAAATTTACCTATTCACTTTTAGTAGGGAAACTGAGAGGTGCAACTCCTCCAGAGAGTAGCTCTGAGATACTGAGCTATTTGTGTGTAGTCTGGTTGCTCCCTGAAAATTCAGGTATTTGTGTGACACCAACACTCAAAACACTGAAGATGTGAAATTCAGCATTACCTCATTCAACAACTGTTAAGAAAGCTAAAAAAGTGACCAGACTTTCACTAGTGATAAGAATGAAACTGATCTGGATAGGACTTCAGTAAATCAGAATATTGGGTAAAGGATGACATGGCCCTTATTTTCGAATTTCCTCTTCTGCATGAGATCAAAGAGAGAGAGGTTTATTTGGGGCAAAATTTATATTCTGGGTAGTATATTATCTAATTTAACTTGAATAGTCAGACTTCTTGAACACTATAGTTACATGGAATCTTGAATGAGATCTTGCTGGTTTGTACAGGTTAGTGTGATGCCCCAATATATCCCAGATAATTTGAGTAGAAAACAAACAGTATTTGCAAAGTCCCCTTCAGGGACTGGAGAGAAAGGAAGAAATATTCAACATCCCCATCTGGGGAATTCCTGATATTCTCACAAGCAATAGGGACAACCAATTCAATAGGCTGAGCTCTCAATCTTGAGGCTCACCCCTGTAAAGCTTATTCCTGCAAAGGAGAAGCTAAGCCTTCCTATAATTATGCATAAGTGTCACTCCCAGAGAACCTCTTTTGTTGCTCAGATGTGGCCTCTCTTTCTAAACCAACACTGCCTGTGAACTCACTGCCCTCCTTGTTACATGGGACCTGACTGTCAGATGTGTAAATCTCCCTAGCAATGTGAGACCTGAATCCTGGAGATGAGCTGGGACCCAGAATTTGATTCCTGGCCCATGTACTTCACAAAACAAACAACCGAGCAATCAAAAAAGAAAATACCAAACAAAAATTCAACAAATGGTGCTGCAATAAAGGTATACTTATATGGAAAAGAATGAAATGTGACTCCGCCATCAGCATACAAAAAAAAAAAAGTAAAAAGATAAATAAATAACTTCCTGGTGAATCTGACCATCCATGTTCTCTGTTTAGTGTATTTTCTTCCAGGATATAAGCTACTTGGCAGCAGACATTATAATCAGAAGGTTTTAGGGAGAGTATGAATTCTGAGCGGAAAGGATCAATTATAAGATTCACAGGATTGATAATGTGAGATTAAGGAAGACAATGAATCATGCTTCCAAAATACAAGGGCTATCCTTTCCTTTCAGATCAGACAGACTTGGTCTTGTCTAGGAATATCCCCCCATGACAGGGCTTGAATGGGAACTGAATTAGAGACGTTGATGTTTCCTACCACACCCTCAGCAATTCTAAAGGTTATCTGCCAGACCACATCTCCTGTTGCCAACTGGTTATGCCACTATGCTCATCACTGACCTTGGCTACTTGGACCGACAGTGAACATTTGACCCAAACAATTTATCTCCAGGTTGGCAAGCCATCTAGACCACTGTGTGTCTCTGTATGAAATGATAAGTTAGTTAGCTAAAGATAGTGAATTGGATTAGGAATAAAGCATTATGTTAGAATTTTGAAATTGAAATTGTATGTAAATTAAAACAGGATTCCATACATGCAAAGCAAGGAGAAAAATTAAAGAGTATTTTATTTACTCTTTAAAGTCAGTCTACAAAAAAAAAAAAAAAAAAAAAGGAGCAAAGAGTCTTATCCCCATTGCTAAGTCCTTTCACAAAATCCTTTTCTCCAAGGTCATTTAAGTGAATTTCTGTTTCTTATTATCTATGTTCAAGCTAAAGAACACTGTCAAAATATCTTAAATTCATGACTTTTGTTTTCCTTTTCTCATTGCTTTTGAATGTCTATGTGATCAAAACATTATCTGTGTATAATGTCATCTTTTACCTCAGTTACATTCTCTCTTTCAAGAAGGCATTGTGTGATTTTGATCATAGAAATCTGTTATGGGTTTATTCAAAGGGCAACTCAATTTCTTTTATTTCCAAGTTCTTTAGTGGTGTCTTCTGTCTACTCACAGGTTTTGCGTTTTTTTTTTTTTTTGGCAACTTTTTAAGTTACAAATCCTTCAATATAGCAATATTCACATTTACTTTAAATAGGTTACTTGACATTTACTTTAATTAAGTCCTGTTTGCTATAATAATTAACTCTACTTTGAGAATGTATTTCCATAAAAAATCATCATTTATGAAAAACATACCACCTGGACATTTGAGAAACCAAAACTAGTGGAGTTTAAACTATTTATTTTCATTTTTTTTAGATGACTTCAAAATTACAGGAAATAAATAATACAAAATAACACAAAATCCACACAGAGAACTGCAATAAACCCCCAAACCAGAGACCAAGATTTTCCAAATTTTAATATTTTGCCATATTTGCTATATCATTCTACCTTCTATCATCTATATATCTGTATCTATTTTCTAAAAATTTGTGAGTAGATTGCACACATCATTCTCCTTCAACACTTAATACTGCCATGTATACTTCTTAAGAACAGTTATGTGCCACATTAAGAACTTAAGTTCAGGAAATTCAACCCCGATACACAGCAAGAAGACCCTTTTCCAATATTTTCAATGTCCCAATAATGACCTTTGGGGCCTTTCCCCTCCATTATTAGTCCAGTCCAGGATCATGTATTCCATTTAATTGTCATTGTCCCTTTAGCCTCTCTCACACTTTTCTTTGTGGTAATATATATATAATTCAAAATTTGCCACATAAACCACTCTTAGGCATAAAATTCAATGAATTAATCATGATCACAATGTTGCACCACCATCCAAAACACTCATTAGTAAATGGTTACCCTCACTTAAAGTTATTGCTAAAGTCCTGATAATGCAGGACTTTGTTCTGCCATTTTACCACTTGGTGTTTATAAGTCTTTTATATTTCTTGTCCCTTAATTCTTCCATTACTCCCTACTTTTGTATTTAGTTGATCTTTAGTAATAGACACTTTGAAATCCCTTCTCATTTCCTTCTCTGCATATTTCCTCAATATTTTCTTTGCGGTTACCATGGCACTAAAAATTTAATATCTTAAATCTCTGAAAACCTAGTTTGATTTGATATCAACTTAATTCTGATAACAAATAGAAACCATGTTTCTATACCCTTCCAACCCCCTACTTTTATATTGCTATTGTTACAAATTGCATCTTTATACACGGTGTGTTGAAAACCATAGACTTACCATAATTTATTATGCCCTGGCATTTTAGGTCCTGCAATAATTAAAAAGCAAAATTGCAATCCAAAAAAGATTATTATCTTTTAGAACTGGCATTTATATTTACTCATTTAGCTACTTTTACTGGAGAATCTTAATTTCTTCATGTGGCGTTGATCTGTTGTTCAGTGTTCATTCCTTTCAACCTGCAGAACTTCCTGTAGTATTTATATTTACTCATTTAGCTACTTTTACTGGAGAATATTAATTTCTTCATGTAGCATTGATCTGTTGTTCAGTGTTCATTCCTTTCAACCTGCAGAACTTCCTGTAGCATTTCCTGCAAGGCCAGTTTAATGATGATGAATCTTTCAGCTTTTATTTATCAAAAAATACTTAATCTCCCTTTCACTTTTTGGAAGACAGTTTTGCTGGATATTGAATTCTTGATTGGCATTTTTTTTCATGCACCACTCTTAACAGCATCCTGCTGCCTTCTTGTCTCCCTGTTTTTTTGATGAGAAATTGATACTTAACCTTATTGAGTCTCCCTTGTACATGATACATTGCTTCTTTCTTGTGACTTTCAGGTTTCTCTCTTTGTCTTTGGCATTCAATAATTTGATTATACTGTGCCTTAGTGGTGGTCTCTTTGAGATGATCTATTTGGATTTTGTTGAGTTTCTGGGATGCGTATACTCACGTCTTTTGTTAAATTTGGGAAATGTTCAGTTTTTATTTCTTTGAATATTCTTTCTTCCCCATTCTCTCTTTCCTTCTGAGACTTCCATAATACATATACTGGCATACATGATGATGTCCCACAGGTCTCTTATGATCTTTGCACTTTTCTTCAACATATTTCCTTTCTGCTATGCAGACCAAATAATTTCAATTGTCATCTTCAAGATCACTGAGTCTTTGTTCTGTCACCTCCCAATCATCTGTTGATACTCCTCTTGGGAATTTTTATTTCAGTTATTGAGGTCTTCAGTTCCACTAAAAATCCTTTTTAATGACATCCATGTCTTCATTTTGAAATTTTCTTTTTGTTCATCTAATGTTTACTGAATTTCCTTTAGTTCTTTGAGCATATTTAACACTTTTTAAAAAGCTTTATATGTATGTCTGAAGTCTGAATTTCCTCATCAATGATTTCTAACCCTTTATTTTACTTCTTTGCAAGACCAGCCATTTCCTGGTGTTTTTTCCTGGTGTTTTATAATATTTTGTTGTATATAGACATTTTAATATTTTCATGTGTTATATCTGTAATTTAGTCACTCAAGTATCTGTTGCATTAACTTATATCCAGTTAATGTTATGACTGATATTTCACTAATGTCAGTAGCTACCAAAAAATAAAATTAAAGAGAGAGGGAGAGAGAAAAAGAAAACAGAAAACACTTTTCTGAGTCTTTGTAGATTGGCCTGTGGAAGTCCTTGCCGTTTGAGCTTATCTAGCCTAACAATGAGTCTAAAAACTGCCCAGGGCAAAAGATTGAGTCATGACTGATCTTTTCTGAGCATGCTCCTAGTCTGAGCATTTAGGCATGACCTTAGGAATACCCCATTTACACAAATCCAAATGTCATTTTCACCCTGGAAATAATCTTTTCTCCCAATTCCAGGTGCTATATTATATGTCGTAAAGCTGGTAATCCTTTTCCCTGGTCAGCTGCAATGTGATTGTTTTCTTAGAGCATTTCACATGCGCTGTGCACTACTTCTATGTGCAGGGTGAGTTATAGGACACAACTGAGCTAAAATTATCCTGATATGTATGTTAGGTTGCACTATACCATTTGATATAAATTCATATGCACCCATGCACATAAAGTCAAAAGTTGCATGATATCACTCGAAAGAGGTTATTAGAAATAACAACTTTGCAGATACAGAAAGCAAATGGGTTGTCTATGGAGACATGGAAAGAAGGAAAAGGGAGAGTGTAAAAATAAAAGAAAATGCATGCGCCCTAATGTGTGCTTAAGAGTTGCTTTACTCCCTCCAGAAACAGGAACAGGCGCCTGCATTGGGAGTGAAAGCTGGCTCCATGTCAACCAGGAAAGTTGCAGGGAAAGGTCCAGCAAAGCTTCCTTGAGATTTTTCTACCATTTTTAAGTTGCTTTCTTCTTGAGTTGGCACTTGCTCCATTACTGCAACTCTTTAACTATTTTCTGGAGTTCTCAGAGAGATGTTTTTACCAGTTTTTGTTTGTTGCTAAAAACTTCAATGAGGGTATGAATCTTGGAGCATTACATTCTGCCACCTTGTCAATGTCATCTCTTAAACAATAAGTTTTTAACATAATTTTATGCATATTATACCCTTCATAAATTATTTTTAAAGTTATTTCAAATAATATTTCAAATCCCTGTAAAAAGCACATATTAATTTGTTTACCCCAGATTTACTCAAACTTATTTTACCTGAAAATATTATTCCCACATAAGAATTAACAGCATTTCATATACTATAAAAATTCCCAGCCACAAAGTTAAAATATTACTATAGTAATCCTTCTATACTTGATGTAGACCACCTAATGAATTCAAAATGTTCCATATCTGAAAAACATATTTTTCAAAATGTATTCCAGAACACAAGCTCATACGTAATTTACAATCAGTAAATTGAGTATTGCTATATATAGAATTTTGAGCCAAGATAAATACTAACTTTAATCTGATCTTATGACTTAGATTGAATAGGACATGGCTTATGACACAGCAGTCTTGAAAGCATTTCTACCTTGTTCCTGTTACTAAAAATGAAAGCAAATACTAAATGCAATAAAGTGTTCTGTTAGGATCTACCAAAGAAAGCATCTACAACACTAAACTCTTATATAAGTGAAATATGCACTTTTAAAAGCTACAGATTTCTCAAGGACTAAACTAAGCATTTTCTGAAGTTAATTCATTTCTCTCTTGCATGGTTTCAGTGACCCTCTCAAACATTTCTAGAAGACTATTTCTGGAAGATGTGCTATGTGGTTTATTGTCCATAAGAACACCATTTAAGTCAGGAGAAATAAACCGTTTCCCATGAACAAACTGGCTCTTGAGAAAGTTCAATTTAAGTTAGTTATTTCATACTCAGAATTGCAGTTTCCTTTAGGAGCAGTGTTGGCACTAGGTAGCCTATACAAACCAGCAAATTGTTAACCATGACATATCATCCTCATTTATAAAATGGTTTTCTAAAATAAAACTCAAACAGTCATAATAGTAAAAGTTCTTTCTTACTTTCTATTACAAATTGCTGAGAGCGCATCAAGTGAAATGTTTAAAGCAGATAATCTATTTGAATTACCTGAAATAAATTCTTGCTAATCACACTCTGAACAATACACAGATATTAGGTTATAGAAATGTGCTAGCTTGCAAACAAAAATTACACCAACAAACTTTAAGTTAGTTTTCCAAATAGGTTCATGTGGTTATGAATACCATTGTAACTTACTACTTTTAATTTTTCATGTCTCTATGCCCTTTGACAATATGGAAAAAAAAACTCTGGATCTTTTCTTAGAAAAATAAATACTGAAATTCAGAGAAAAATTAAATACTATTTATGACACTCATAGGTGCTTAAAATTTTTCTCAAGACTCCTAGCGTTATTATGGCTCCTAGCATTATTCAGGAGTTGGACAGTGTTCCTGCTCTTGGATTAAGCATTGTTAGAGATTCCTTATCAAATACTATTTTCTAACAAGCGTTCATAATTGCAACTACCTTTCTAACTGCAGTCTACCCACTAGAATCATATAGCATCTATATAATTTTGTGTATAACTTTGCAAATCTATTTTTTATTTTAATTTTATTTATTTTTATGTTTACAAATCTTTACTCCTTCCTGCAAACCTGCTAATAGTTGAAACAGAGAAAGGAGAACATTTGATGGGGTAGCTACTAAAATTACATAGAGCTTATAGAGTGGCTAATATAAGACACAAGGGATATCAAGCAGGTTCTATAAGAAGGAAAAAATACGTATGTTTCAATGTCAAGTAGATTTATCTGTTATTTTTTTCCTCCACCTCCCTGACCCCCATCCATTTCATACATTGCGGGTGGTTATGATTTCAGATGAGTCTAAAAGCAGATGAAGACTGAATTAAAGAGAATGGAAGGCGGATATTTCTTATGACATATAAGCATTGTTCAAAAATAGACATCTCTGAGTAAGAGGTGAGGAGTTACCTTACTAGTGTTACATTTGACACTCCAGGTTAATAAGAAAAATAACCCCCCTAGGTTATCGAATTCATATTGAAATTTATCTCCCTTAAAATTGGAAAACAAAGTCCTCAAATATTGTGCTAAAAGTGGTGTCAAGACCCTGACAACAATGAAGTTAAACTTTCTTACTAAAAGAAATATGTTAACCCTTAAGCAATGTTCTTTATCCCACACAGAGATTCCACTAGGCATCAACATCAACGACTTCAACTCAAATGATTGAAAACACAATGTGTCATTCTCTGAATTGATATGGACATGGAGAGCACAGGAATGGTGAGCCACATGTCTTAGTTCACAAGTACTGTAACCACAGAAGTCCTTCCTTTATAACGTTAGGTTATATGCTTATCTGCCTAAGGACTGTTTTATGTATAAAAGGAAGCAAACAAACAAAAAACACTTTAGTTTTTCCAATTATCTTCAGAAATGCAAGGTAATCCCTTAATTCAGAGAGAAAAATTTTTAAATATCCATTTCTGTTTGTTTACCAGGTTAACTGTTAGACTCAAATTTTAAAAAATGGCTTAATGATGACATTTTTCATGATACATGTTCTGTATTCTACCTTGAATTACTTTGGAATCCATATCACACACAGATGAATTTATTTATAGACCACCTGACATGACTAAATTGTTCTCTTTTGCAATTTTTTGCCTATTTGTTTATAAGGTATGCAAAAATAAATGCAACTTAAGCACATAAATATTCATGGATTCTATGTATCTGAATATTTATATAGCACCTGCCAAATACTTTGACAGGCATGATAGCTTCAAATGCATTTTCAAGGGGGTAAAGAATGTTTATTTGGCATCAGGTTTCAGATCATTTCTTGAACAAATGCAGTGTAAGTTTATAAAACAGACACAAGCGAAAAACAATATGACTTAGAAATGGACAAATCATAAGGTGGATTTAAATATTATTCTATATACACATAAATATTGGGCTCAAATGATCTCCATAGACTGAAATTTTGGGGTTTTCTTTGAATTTTGGTTGGTGTTATTTATATAAATTATTTTCCTGAAGTAAATCCTGGCTTTGTTCTTACATATCCTGACATCCTTTCTATTTGTAGAGATGAGATATACTTTTCAGGTGAGGATGTGGGGTGTGAGATTTAGTTTTCATAATAAAATTCCAACACAACTACTTTTCATCTAGTGTCTAAAATTCATTAAACTGCCTTAACGAACGGTCTTATACTCCTGCTGAAACTTACTACATAATACAGTCTTACAGCTTTATACTCAATTCTCATAAGAAACTTGGCCTTTGGGAAAAATATAGACAAGATAACAAGAAAAAGATGTCATTTGTCTAATATTCTGCTAAAATATGAGCTTAATCATGAAATCCTTGATTAAATTAGATTATTGGAAAACTATGTATTTTGAGCGCATACTTGTCCTTTGCATTTGCATGAATTTGTTTTAGTGCTATAGTTTTAACATATATCAGAAGTTACTACATATCCTATCTATTCCCAATACTGTAAATATTAGTGTTCTGCAGGTATTTATGTTGAGTTTTTTTCAACTGTACCAGATTGACTCAGTTTGAGTCTCAGATTTAACATTTTACAGGCAATGTGAATTTGAGAAACTTAATTTTTCAGTAAAATAAGCATAATAAAATACCCATCTAATAGGATTGTCTTAAATATCAAGATAATTAAATGTACAATATTTAGACCTGTGCCTGAACACAGTGAACTTCAGAAAATATTAGAATCACTATGTATGGTTTGTTCCTCTCACCCTAAAACTTCTTGAGCAAGTATATCCACTTCTCTGTCTACAATTGACATATCTTGGTTGATGATTCACACAATTATATATTCCTTCAGATCTCTCCTCTAAGCTTCTAATCTGCCAAATGGACAGCTAAATTTGAATGTCTCATAGATTCTGCAAACTAAATAGATCTGTTGTCTTCATTAGGAATTTAAGGAGTCAATAAGTCACACCCCTCTTCTCCAGTCACGTTTGGAAACAACTTGGAGATAGGCATGAAAGCTAGGAAGTTCAAGATGTGATTTATTACTCATATTTTGTCTGGGGAATGTAGCTTAAAATGATTGTCAAGTGAATTAGACATGATCATTTACCAGATGGATAATAGGAGACTCCCCAGACATTACTTAATGCCAAAAAACTGGGCAAAATAAACACTCCAAACAATCACATCAAAAAGAAAGAACACAGAAGATGCTAGACCACCCATGCATAATTCCTTTTCCCAAATGCAACAATCAGCTAAACTACTCCACCTGCCTTAAAGGAGGCCAGAAGATGCACTCACCGTAGAATTCCTCCAAATAAAAGCCAAATTTATTTGTAACACAACTTTTGTCAAGCCATGTGTTCCAAAAGAATGTATTATTTTTTCCATTGATGTTAAATGCCAAGACAAAAATATCCAGTAATGTGAAAGATGTAAAAGACTATAAATTATGCTATCTACTTTTTTCCCATTATGAAATTTCCTGGGAGAAATTAATGAATAAATATGAATAAACAGTGTTACCATTGAAAGTTCAGACAAAGTACATAATTCTAAAGTTAAATTTGCTGAAGAACAAGCAAACTTTGAGATGCTTGGAAGTGGGAGTTTTTACTGCTAAGATGTTACTTGGACTACCCTCCACTGGTAAAAGCCTAAATCTTTAGGCTCTCTGATGTTGCATTTGCACTCTTGTGCTCTATATTTAAAAAGTGCAATAAAGATAATAGGTTAAGCTAGTTTCTTATAGCATTGCCATACACCAGCCATTTTTGAAAATATGTTCTTAGAGCACTTATTTCACAATAAATTTTTAGTATGTGATAGTGCTGCCAAGGATCATGAAATGGGCTGAGTATATAAGAACAAAGGAGAAGAGACAAAGCAAGTGGTTTGGATTCAGTTTTCCTGGAGCAGTAATTCATCACTTTTAATTCTTTGACCTAAAGAAAATTCCATGACCTATACATTTTAAATCAGTAGTGAAAAATCACCCATGTGATTAAGTTGATACCATATCTTACCTCAGATAGGGAAAATCTCTACCTTTGTGCATTGCCTCCTCTCTTAGCGAGACTTGCAAAATTTGGAATAGCAACCCTGTGGTAGTTAGATTTAATTGTCAACTTGGCCAGGTGAAGGCACCTTGTTTTGTTGCTGCAGACATGAGCCAATAGTACATGGAGCCCATCTGTTGTTAATTACATCTGCAGTCAGCTAGAAGGCGTGCCTGCTGCAATGAATGGCGTTTGACATAATTGGCGCTTAAATGAGAGAGCACAATGTAGCACAGCCCAAGCAGCTTGGCATACTTCATCTCAGCACTTGCAGCTCAGCCCTGGCCTTTGGAGATGCAGAAAGGAATCACCCCTGGGAAAGTTGTTGGAACCCAGAGGCCTGGAGAGAAGGCCAGCAGAGATCACCCTGAGCCTTCCTGCGTAAAAAAGAACCTCAGTCGAAAGTTAGCTGCCTTTCCTCTGAAGAACTAACAAAATAAGTCCCCTTTTATTAAAAGCCAATCTATCTCTGGTGTGTTGCATTCTGGCAGCCAGCAAACCAGAACAAACGCCATCAACAGATCTTCTTATCTAGCGAGCATATTCAAAAAAAATCTTCATTTCAAGCCTCTACATTAAAAGCAAACAGTCCCTGGTAGTGACTCCTTCACTGTCTCTTTTGAAAGGTTATTTTGGCTTTGCTCTGCGCCAAGGACGGCTTCCATTTTACATTATTTGAATTGTTTTGGCTCATGAAACCTCCCAGGGAAGGATTTTCTTTCAGAACTACAGTTGCTTCAGCTAGAGAATCACTCTTAACACATCTCTGATTTGAATCTGTCCTTATGTTATAAATTTCGTGCCTATAACACCCTATAAAAGACTAATTCCTCTGCCATACATTCATCAAAACAGTGCCTTCTCTTATTTTCTGAATGTCCCAGACCTTGACTAACATCTCGTTCTGTTACATTTTTTAAATATCTTTTTATTTTTCAAATACCAATTTTCAGTTTATTTTTTTTTTAATTAGAGGAGTTGTACATTTACAGAAGCATCATGTAAAAGATACAGTTACCATATGCACAGTTACCAGTGTCCATCCCCCACTCTGGCTGCAGGCCACTGGGAGCCCAACTCCTGGCTCACTCACTGCTGACAGAAAAGGAGGTAAAAATCCTCCTCCCCAAGACCAGAGATGGGGAGAGCCAATTGCTGATCACAGCTGTTCATTAGCAACCTTGGGCTTCTGGGCGCCTTGCACATTATTCCAAGCTGCCCTGGACAAAGATAGCAGCAGAAGAGACTTACAGACAATATGATTTCTCAATGCTGTGGGGTACAGAAAGGCCACATTTGCTGAGCAAGTATAGGAAACTCAGCTTTGGTGAGCCACGGAAAAAGTTCCTGCATCCCTCCTGATTCATTTCCCAAGGCACTTTTTGAGCCAGTGTGTTCTTCTGTCATGGGTCCCTAGCCTTGTTTTATCTGGGAAAGATTGACTTGGGGTACTCCTTTCTGGCATGGCCCCCTCCCAGAATTTGCCCTCCAGGTGAAAGCAGTTTGAGACAATGAAAGGAGGTAAGAACTATAGAGGCAGATTATCGGGGGCAGATTGTGGAGAGGGAGGTCTGTCTTCTGGCAAATAGAGGAAGCATTCAAACTTTAACTGAGGAAGCTCCAAAACAACTAACAAGCACAAGTCCAGGACAAGACACTATCCAAGAAATAACCAGGGAAGACCACATACACTGCATTCACCTTGGGCAGAGCCTGCAGGTAGGAGGGCTAAAGCTCAAGAAAATGTCTGCTTTAATTGGAAGCTGGGAACAAAATCAAGAAACAGACATCTCCGAGAATGAATTCCAGAGTTAACACTTAAAATTTTAAAATGCACAGTGTGTAACAAAAGAATACAAGTCAAAGAAATGGGAAATGATGGCCCAACCAAAGGGGTTAAAAATCCAGAAGACACCAAGGAAGAACACCAGAATGTGGACATGCCAAAAAGATGACTTTTAAAAATTATCTTAAAAATGCTCAAGGAGAGGGAGGAAAACAGAAAGACGTAAAGGATACTAGGAAAACAATGAATGAGCAATATTAGAGTCTTAATAAAGAAAATTTAAAAAGGATCCAAACAAAATTACTGCAGTTGAAGACAAAAATAAATGAAACAAAAAATTCCCAGGAGGATTTCAAGAGCAGATTGGAACTGAGAGGAGAAAGAATCAGCAAATTTAAAAAGACAAGATAATTGAAATTAGTCAGGAGAGGAGCAGAAAGAAAAAAGAATTATAAAAAGTAAAAGTAGTCTAAGACACCTCTGGAACACCATCAAGTGCATCAATACACATATTGTGGGAGTCCCAAAAGGAGAAGAAAGAAAGGGGCAACAAGAATATGAGAGAAACAATAGCAGAGAACTTCCCAAATGTAGCAAAATACATGAATGCGCACATCCGAGAAGCCAACAGAATACCAAACAAGGTAAACATGAAGAAAAATATACTGTCATGGTTAGGGACAGGTGTCAACTTGGCCAAGTTGTGGAACCTGTTCATCTGATTAGGCAAGCGCTGGCCTGTGTGTTGCAATGAGGACATTTCATAGGATTAGGTCATGATCACGTCAGCTACATCCACAGCTGATTCCATTTGTAATCAGCCAAAGGGGAGTGTCTTCTGCAATTAGTGATGCTAAATCCAATCATGGGAAGCCTTTTAAGGAGGACTCAGAGGAGACAGGTTCCATTCCTGCTTTGGCTGGTGAGCCTCTCCTGTGGAGTTCATCCAGGCCATCCATTGGAGTCATCGGCTTCGCAGCCTGCCCTGTGGATTTTGGACTCTGCGTTCCTACGGTCACGTGAGACACTTTCATAAATTTTATATTTGCAAGTGTTCCCTGTTGATTCTGTTTCTCTAGAGAACCCTAACTAATACATCTTGGTACCAGGAGTGGTTCTTAAGGAACAGAATCTTAAAAATGGGTTTTTTATGAATGGTTTTCTACTCTGACTGGGCTCAGAGACACTAAGGACTCTGATTCCCGTAATCAGAATGACACTCCCAATCCATGGACTGAGTTGGCAAAGGAGATAGTCAAAATATCATCATTCGATTCTCCTAATGCTTCGCTTATACGAAGCCAGACTCTGGGGGATAATGTTTTTGACACCTTTACAGAGTTTTGTAGAAATAAGAGTTATACAGATGTTGGTTGGTTGTTGTTAGATACACTGTCTACATTAAAGGGTGAAAGGGATGGGCTTAAGGCTTCAAACAAGAAACTTAAGTGCCGTCTGAAAGATGTAGAGGTTTCTATGAGTATCCTGAAGGAAAATTTTATTTCCTGTAGCCATAGACTTGAGATCTCTGAAAATCAGACTCAGAATCTTATTGTTAGAGTAGCAACTTTACAATGTAAACTGAAATCTCAGTCTTCATGGTGTCTGCCGTTAAAGTGAGGGCATTGATTGGAAAGGAGTGGGACCCTGAAAAATGGGATGGTGACATACTGATTGATAATGATGTTGAGGGTGAGGTTGAAACTCTAGACCATGCTGAGCCTTCTTTAGATAACCCTGTAATAGTCTGCCCTGAGGACATAGCCGTCCCACCTCCAGCCTGCCTTGAGGAATTGGCCACCCAACCTCCTCCTGAAGGGATTAGCCCTAGAGTTATTAATCCTGTTTCACCAGATGAAACTGCAAATGAAAGCCCTGAAGCAAAAGACTTGGAAGATATTTCTAATTCTTTTCATGACCCACCCCCACCACCCCTCATTTCTTCTAGACCTATAACTAGACTAAAGTCCCAACAGGCCCCTAAAGGTGAGGTACAAAGTATCACACATGAGGAGGTACGTTATACTCCAAAAGAACTGTGTGAGTTTTCCAATTTATATAGACAGAAATCAGGGGAATATGTGTGGCAATGGATTTTAAGAGTGTGGGATAATGGTGGGAGGAATATAAGGCTGGATCAGGCTGAATTTATTGATATGGGCCCACTAAGCAGAGATTCTGCATTCAGTGTTATAGCTAGAGCAGTTAGAAAAGGTGTTAACAGCTTGTTTGGGTGGTTGGTTGAAACATGGATCAAAAGGTGGCCAACATTACCTGAGGTTGAAATGCCAGAACTGCCCTGGTATAATGTAGATGAGGGGATCCAGAGGCTTAGAGAGATTGGGATGTTAGAGTGGATTTATCATGCAAAGCCTGCTCTTACACCCCAGGAATGTCCAGAGGATGCACCTTTTACCAGAACAGTGAGAAATAAATTTGTGAGACTAGCACCATCATCCCTCAAGAGCTCTGTGGTTGCACTTCTCTGTAGGTCAGATATTACTGTAGGAACTGCTGTCACTGAGCTGGAATCCTTAAACACAATGGGGATGACAGGATCCCGAGTTGGCAGAAGCCAGGTGGCAGCACTTAATCACCAAAGACAGGGTAGACGTGGGTATTATAATAGACAACAAACTCAAAGGAGGCATCAAAATTATATGACACGCAGAGATTTGTGGCATTGGCTAGTAAATCATGGGGTGCCTAGAAATACAATAGAAGGGCAGCCTACTAAATTCTTGTTGGAGCTGTATAAACAAAAGAGTTCTAGGTCAAAGGAACAGAAGTCTAACCTGAAATACAAAAACACAGATTCATGGCCCCTTAATCAATTTCCAGACTTGAAACAGTTTACAGACCCTGAGCCCCTTGAATGAAGGGGAGGCCAGGTCCCTATGGGGAAGAAACCTGTTACACTGCCACAAATTTATACTGTTAACCTTCCTCTAAGTCTTCCCCAAGGAGACTGACGGCCTTTTACCAGGGTAACTGTGCACTGGGGAAAAGGAAATGATCAGATATTTCGGGGATTATTAGACACTGGTTCAGAAGTGACATTAATTCCAGGGGACCCAAAATGTCACTCTGGACCACCAGTCAGAGTGGGGGCTTATGGAGGCAAGGTGATCAATGGAGTTTTAGCTCAGGTCCGTCTCACAGTGGGTCCAGTGGGCCCCCGGACCCATCCTGTAGTTATTTCCCCAGTTCCGGAATGTATAATTGGCATAGACATACTGAGCAACTGGCAGAATCCCCACGTTGGTTCTCTAACTCGTGCAGTGAGGGCTATTATGGTGGGAAAGGCCAAGTGGAAGCCACTAGAACTACCCCTACCAAGCAAAATAGTAAATCAAAAGCAATACCGTATTCCTGGAGGGATTGCAGAGATTACTGCCACTCTTAAGGACTTGAAAGATGCAGCGGTGGTGATTCCCACCACTTCCCCATTCAACTCTCCTATTTGGCCTGTGCAGAAAACAAATGGGTCTTGGAGAATGACAGTGGATTATCGTAAACTCAACCAGGTGGTAACTCCAATTGCAGCTGCTGTTCTAGATGTAGTATCATTGCTTGAGCAAATCAATACATCCCCTGGTACCTGGTATGCAGCTAGTGATCTGGCAAATGCTTTTTTCTCAATAGCTATTAGTAAGGACCACCAGAAACAGTTTGCTTTCAGCTGGCAAGGTCAGCAATATACTTTCACTGTCCTACCTCAGGGGTATATCAACTATCCAGCCCTATGTCATAATCTTGTTCACAGAGACCTTGATCATTTCTCCCTCCCACAAGACATCACACTGGTCCATTATATTGATGATATCATGTTGATTGGACCTAGTGAGCAAGAAGTAGCAACTACTCTAGATTTACTGGTAAGGCATTTGCGTGTCAGAGGATGGGAGATAAATCCAACAAAAATACAGGGGCCTTCCACCTCAGTAAAATTTCTAGGTGTCCAGTGGTGTGGGGCATGTTGAGATATCCCTTCTAAGGTGAAGGATAAATTGCTGCATCTGGCCCCTCCCACAACCAAAAAAGAGGCACAACGCCTAGTTGGTCTTTTTGGATTTTGGCGACAACATATTCCTCATTTGGGTGTGCTACTCCGGCCCATTTATCGAGTGACCAGAAAAGCTGCTAATTTTGAGTGGGGACCTGAACAAGAGGAGGCTCTGCGACAGGTCCAGGCTGCTGTGCAAGCTGCTCTGCCACTTGGGCCATATGATCCAGCAGATCCAATGGTGCTGGAAGTGTCAGTGGCAAATAGAGATGCTGTCTGGAGCCTTTGGCAGGCCCCTATAGGAGAATCACAACGCAGACCCTTAGGATTTTGGAGCAAAGCCTTACCATCTGCTGCAGATAACTACTCTCCTTTTGAGAAACAGCTTTTGGCCTGCTACTGGGCCTTAGTAGAGACTGAACGCTTAACCATGGGCCACCAAGTTACCATGAGACCTGAGTTGCCTATCATGAGTTGGGTGTTGTCTGACCCACCAAGCCATAAAGTTGGGCGTGCACAGCAGCACTCTATTGTAAAGTGGAAATGGTATATACGAGATAGAGCCAGAGCAGGTCCTGAAGGCACAAGTAAGTTACATGAAGAAGTGGCACAAATGCCCATGGTTTCCACTCCTGCTGCCACATTACCTTCTCTTTCCCAGACCAGAGCTATGGCCTCTTGGGGAGTTCCTTACAGTGAATTGACTGAGGAAGAGAAAACTCGGGCCTGGTTTACAGATGGTTCTGCATGATATGCAGGTACCACCCGAAAGTGGACAGCTGCAGCATTACAACCCCTTTCTGGGGTGTCCTTGAAGGACAGTGGTGAGGGGAAATCCTCCCAGTGGGAAGAACTTCGAGCAGTGCACCTGGTTGTTCATTTTGCTTGGAAGGAAAACTGGCCAGAGGTGCGTTTGTATACTGACTCATGGGCTGTTGCTAATGGTTTGGCTGGATGGTCAGGGACTTGGAAAGACCATAATTGGAAAATTGGTGACAAAGAGGTCTGGGGAAGAAGTATGTGGATAAACCTTTCTGAGTGGGCTAAAAACATGAAGATATTTGTGTCCCATGTGAATGCACACCAGAGGGTGACTTCAGCAGAGGAAGATTTTAATAATCAAGTGGATAAGATGACCCGTTCTATGGATACCAGTCAGCCTGTTTCCCCAGCAACTCCTGTTATTGCCCAATGGGCTCATGAACAAAGTGGTCATGGTGGTAGGGATGGAGGTTATGCATGGGCTCAGCAACATGGACTTCCACTCACCAAGGCTGACCTGGCTACAGCCACTGCTGAGTGCCCAATCTGCCCGCAGCAGAGACCCACACTCAGCCCCCGATATGGCACCATTCCCCGAGGTGACCAGCCAGCTACATGGTGGCAGGTTGATTACATTGGACCACTCCCTTCATGGAAGGGGCAGCAATTTGTTCTAACTGGAATAGACACATACTCTGGATATGGGTTTGCTTTCCCTGCACGCAATGCTTCTGCCAAAAATACTGTCCGTGGGCTTACAGAATGCCTTATCCATCGTCATGGTATTCCACATAGCATTGCTTCAGATCAAGGAACACACTTCACAGCAAATGAAGTGCGGGAATGGGCACATGCTCATGGAATTCTCTGGTCTTACCATGTTCCCCATCATCCAGAAGCAGCTGGATTGATAGAAAGGTGGAATGGCCTTTTGAAAACTCAATTACAGTGCCAACTAGGTGGCAAAAACTTGAAAGGCTGGGGTAATGTTCTCCAGGAAGCTGTGTATGTTCTGAATCAGCGTCCGCTGTATGGTGCTGTTTCTCCCATAGCCAGGATCCATGGGTCCAGGAACCAAGGGGTGGAAATGGGTGTGGTGCCACTCACTATTACTCCTATTGATTCACTAGGAAAATTTTTGCTTCCTGTCCCTGCTACCCTGAGTTCTGCTGGTCTACAGGTTTTAGTTCCAAAATGGGGTGTGCTTTCTCCAGGAGAAACAACAGTGATACCACTGAACTGGAAGTTAAGATTGCCACCTGGCCACTTTGGGCTACTTATGCTTCTGGATCAACACACCAAGAAGGGGATTACATTATTGTCTGGGGCAATTGACCCTGACTATCAGAAGGAAGTAGGACTGCAACTACATAATGGAGGTAAAGAAGAGTTTTCTTGGAATATAGGAGATCCCCTGGGGCGTCTATTAGTACTACCATGCCCTGTGATTAAAATCAATGGAAAACTGCAACAACACAATCCAGGCAGGACCACTAATGGCTCTGAGACTTCAGGAATGAAGGTTTGGGTCACCCCAGCAGGCAAAGAAGAACGGCCAGCTGAAGTGCTTGCTGAGGGTAAAGGGAACATGGAATGGGTAGTGGAAGAAGGTAGTGATAAATATGAACTTCGACCACATGATCAGTTACAGAAACGAGGACTGTAATGCTGTTTTGTTTGTGTTATACTATTTAAGTTGTAAGATATCAAGTTTAAGAATGAATGTTGCCCAAGGATTTGCACCCTATTCTGGAGAGATTTAATGTGTTTCCAGTTATATGCAGGACAGTTGAGTATTGTCAGGTAAAAGAAAAAATGTGTGCTTATTTGTTTTCATTTGGAAATTAAATATGGTCTAAGGTGATATATATATATAGGTGCCAAGTTGACAAGGGGTGGACTGTCATGGTTAGGGACAGGTGTCAACTTGGCCAAGTTGTGGTACCTGTTCATCTGATTGGGCAAGCGCTGGCCTGTGTGTTGCAATGAGGACATTTCATAGGATTAGGTCATGATCACGTCAGCTACATCCACAGCTGATTCCATTTGTAATCAGCCAAAGGGGAGTGTCTTCTGCAATTAGTGATGCTAAATGCAATCATGGGAAGCATTTAAGGAGGACTCAGAGGAGACAGGTTGCATTCCTGCTTTGGCTGGTGAGCCTCTCCTGTGGAGTTCGTCCAGACCATCCATTGGAGTCATCGGCTTCGCAGCCTGCCCTGTGGATTTTGGACTCTGCGTTCCTACGGTCACGTGAGACACTTTCATAAATTTTATATTTGCAAGTGTTCCCTGTTGATTCTGTTTCTCTAGAGAACCCTAACTAATACATATACTATTCTGTATATTTATCACATTATCAAATGCAAAGGACAAGAAGAGGGTTCTGAAAGCTTGAAGAGAAAATCCACCTGTTAAGTACAATAGAATCTCAATTAAGTTGAATTCCAATTTTTCATCAGAAACATGGAGGCAAGAAGGCACTGAGCTGAAATGCTTAAGAATGCTAAAATAAAGCGAACACCAATCAATAACTTTATATCTGGTGCAATTTTCTTTCAAAAATGAGGGAGATACTAAGATGTTCCCAGAAAACAGGCTCTCGATCTTGGAGCTTGCCCTTATGAAACCTATTCGTGCAAAGGAGAAACAGCCTACTTATGATTATGCCCAAGAGTCACCCCCAGAGAACCTCTTTTGTGGCTCAGAATGTGGTCTCTCTCTCTAAGCCAACTCTGCAGGTGAACTCACTGCCCTAACCCCTATATGGGACATGATTCTTGGGGGTGTAAGTTGCCCTGGCAACATGGGACATGACTCCTGGGGATGAGTCTGGCCCTGGCATCATGGGAGTGAGAAACCCTTCTTGACCAAAATGGAGAAGATAAATGAAACAAAGTTTCAGTGGCTGAGAGATTTCAAATAGATTTGAGAGGTTTTTCTGGAGGTTATTCTTATGCAGTATATAGATATTCCTTTTCAGATTTTGGTCTATTGGAGTAGCTAGAAGGAAATAACTGAAACTGTTCAATTGTAATGCTATCTTTGATTCTTAAAGATGATTGAATAACTATAAAGCTTTTAAGTTATGAATGTGTGAGTTTAAAAACCTTGTGATTGACACTGCCTTTATCCAGTGTATAGATGGAGGAGTAAGAAAAGAAAAAGATAAGAAATATAAATAAACAATAAGGGAGAATGGGAGTTATGGTATATTTTGGGTGTTCTTTTTTACATTAATTTTTATTCTTATTCTTATTCTTATTGATTCTGGAATAATGAAAATGTTCAAAAATTGATTGTAATGATGAATGCTCAGTTTTGATACTATGAACCACTGATTGTACACTTCGGATGATTATATCTCCAATAAAAAATCATTGAAAAAAAATGACATTCTCAGGTTAAAAAAAGCTGAGGTAGATCATCAGCAGCAGACCTGTCCTGCAAGCAATGCTGAAGGGAGTTCTTCAGACTGAAAGGAAAGGACACTAGGCAAAAAAGAATGAAGTCCTCCAGTAAAGATAAGCCTTCGAATAATTATAAATGCTAGTACTACTGTATTGTATATTTGGTGTGTAGCTTCATTCTTACTTCCTACAGGTGCTAAAATGTAAATGCATAAAAATTGAGGGAGGACAGATCTATGGTTTTGGACATACAATGAAAAAGATATTTCTGGTAAACAATACAAAAATATGATGGGGGGGCAGAGGAGTATAGGATAAGGGTATATTCATGGAATTGAAGTCAGTTGGTGTCAAATTAAATGTTATTGTTATATATTTAGAATGTTAAATTTTAGCCCCATGGTAACCACAAGAAAAACACAGGAAAGATGTACCCAGATAGAAATGAAAATGCAACTGTGATGGTTAAGTTCTGGTGTCAACTTGGCCAGGTAATGATGCCCAGTTGTCTGGTCAGGTAGCACTGGCCTAACCATAGCTGCAAAGATATTTCATGGCTGGCTGATAAACTGGAAAGCTGGTTTATTAAATCATCAGTCAGTTGATTGCAGCTGTGGTTGATTACATCCACAATCAACTAAAGACCTGTACCCCACAAGGAGAGAATCCAATCAGTTGGGTTTGGTCCAATAGTTGAAGCCTTTTAAGGAAGAAGAGAGCATTTTCATTTTTTCTTTTTTAACCAGTGAGCTTCTCCTGTTGAGTTCACTGAGTCCCTTGCCTGGAGTTGCCAGCTATACAGCCTGCCCTACAGATTTGGACTCTTTCAAATCCATGGTTGCATGAGATACTTTTATAAATCTAATTTTTACTGATATCTCCTGTTGGCTCTGTTTCTCTAGAGAACTCTGACTAATACAGCCCTCAACAAAGGAAAACACACACGCAAAAATCAAATAAATGTGAAAGCAGATATTAATGGACAAACTGAGGGACAAAAAAAGGCATAAGAATTACAAAGACTATATAGCAAAATGGAAGAATAAATCCTGCATTATTAGTAGTAATGATATCATAAATGGAATCAGAGTAACTATGCTAATATTGGACAAAACAGACTTTAAATGTAAAGACATCATAAGAGACAAAGACCTATCCAGATGGTTCAATGGTAGGATACTCGCCTTCGGTGCCGGTGACCCGGGTTCAATTCTCAGACTATGCACCCAAAAAATAAAAACAAAATAAATAAAAAGACCTAGCCAACTTTAAGTGGTTGGATCTTAAAAGAATTTGAATGTTGATTCCCTCTTATGCAGTCACCCCAGTCTGCTTTGCGATATTTTGTTTTTCTTTATATGCTGAGTCTAGAAAGAAGTTCTGATCTAGCAAGAACCAAACTTTCCACCTTTTCTTATCATTATCTTCAAGAATATATCCCTGATCATATACATTTCCTTTCTATACTCATCTATTATATGTTTGAGACCTTAATCCCTTATTTCAAGAGAAGAACCTCTCAGGGAAGGAAAATTCTCATTTTCTTCAGCTAATCAGTTCTGATATTCATTACTGAAGCATTTTTCCCCAAAAGTTTTAGTTACTCTTTGATTTTCTGAGTAATATACTCCTCAAAAACAGTGTATTCAAAGCATAGGAATTTTTAATGGCTTTTGCCTTTGGATTTACAATAATTTAATAATTTTATTGTGTTGTTTCTCTATGAAAACTTAAGAAAGAGTGATTCAATTTTGAAATAAAGTAGGCTTTCAATTGCTATAAAAAAATTAACCACCCTCCTGTGGATGAAGCTCTGACATAAAAATTCACATTCATGGCTTCTAAAATTAGTAAATCTAGAGCCAAGTTTTCACTATATGGTTTAAGATGACCTAATTAACAAGGGTAAGTTTAAAATATCAGTAGGAATGGAATTTTACTGATAATCTAGTACATATTGAACTAACATTTCAATGCCATATTGAACTAACATTTCAATGCCAGAATACCCAATATATTTATTTTTCCATAACTTATGTGGAACTCAGCATTTTAAGTTTAAAGATATGACTTAACAGAGCTGGCTTAGTAAGAACCCGGCAAAAACAGTGAGCGTTGTTACTGACCTTTCATTTCATACAGTGTTTCACTGGATCTGGAATTCCCTCTTATCACTTTTTCTCTCTCATCTGCAATTTTAGGAATAGCAGGTCTTCTGTTGCAGCCTACACAGTAAGGAACCTATGACCATGTTTACCATGGTTTCCATGGTAGTTGTTTGTTCCCCAAGGCTCTTGCTTGCTAATTTATCTGTGGCCAGAGATTGCTAAAACTAACATAAAATATAATAATAGCCAATGCAAAAAATCCGCATGAGTCACAAATACTAAAGCTTAAGGCCTAACATCACTGTGCTGGTGACATGTGTTTAAAGACAACCTGCAAATGTGAGACTACCATTTCCTACTTCATTGCTCGTCTCTCCATGACCCTGGCCACATTAGACTTCTTTTAAGAACTACAAAATCATGAGTTCCTGCCCCCATATCTCTTTGTAGTCAACATTCATCCTCCTGACAGAGCTCATGAATTCCTGCTGGAAATTTTCCTTCCTCCCTGGATTAGTTGCCTCTATTTATGCGTATTGTATTTCATCTAGTGTAGTACTTAGTTACTGTTATTGTTTGCTTTTTACCTGTCTCATAATATTAGAAATATACAAAGTTTTGGAAAGTCAACAAAAGGGATCATTTGGGCTATCAGATGAAGTGAAGAAATCCTGACCAACAATTGGGATTAGGCAAATAAAATCTCACTACAGGAGAACACTGTTCTGCTCAGTTCTGCATTCCTGCTGCATAGGAGAGATTTTGAAATATAGTAGGTAGGAATGCGCTAAATATTTTTAATAAATATGTGATACAGAAAAAAATCATATAATCCTTCTCTTTCATTTTATGTTGTCCATAATAATTCTATTGGATCCCTCTAAGAAATTAATTAGCAATAATTTAACTGATTGATTTTACTTTTTTTAACTTTATTAGCCAGAAATCTTAGGATCAAGTTTTATCCTCAAACCTTCAGAATTTTGCTTCAATGTCATGTTGGTAGATTACAAAAAAATGGCCATGAGTCTTTCTCTGACTGTGACCATAACACTCATAAACATTTTTTAGAGTTCCTCATTGATAATTGGAATCTATTTTCCCTCCTCTTAAATCTGAGTGTCCTTGTGATTTTCTTTTTCCAATAGAATGCAGCACAAGTAATGATGGCCAATTCCAAGCTTGGGCTTAAGAGAACTTCTAGGTATTTGCTCATACCGTTGAAACCAGGGCAAGCTGCCAAGTGAAGTATCTTGTTAGCCTACCAGATGATGACAGCTACATGATCCAGTTACTCCTGTCATCCTAGTCAATAGCCTAAAAATGACCAGATATGTGAGGGAAGCTGTCTTAGATTAGCCAGTCAACCCAACCTACCATGTGAATTTAGAAGCATGAATAAATTCGCTAAAATCCACTGTGCATGGTCCAGAACTGCAGATTTACCCAGTGACCTACACTCTTATGAATAATAATAATGCTTCTTGTATTAAGCCACTAAATTTCAAGGTTGTTTGCTAAGTTGTAATTGTTTTTTAGTAAAACCTCTCCAAATGACCTTATTTGTAAAAAGCAACATTTCTTCCTCACACTTACCTCAACATTTCATTTCCACTTCCCATCTTTATATGTTTTTCTTTGGTGATATGTGTCTTTATACTTACATCTATATCAGTGTTTTATTTATTCTTTATAGTTTGATATACCCCAAATTAGGAAGGGGCCCACATATGGATAAAATTTTATTTTCTTTCATTTTCTGTATTCCTCCAACACCTAAAACATGCTTTTACACAGAATGGACATGAAATAAATATGTGTTTAATTAATCCATTGATTGATTTTAGCAATGTTATTTATTCATTTAAGAAATATGAAATATCTGCTTCTTTTACCTAACTAAAATTCTTCTCTCTCCCTTGCCCCTTGTTTAATAAGTTTTATTGTGTTTGTCAGATTTCTTGTTACTCAATATATTAATTCTGTTAAACCAGAATAAATTCAATGAATGCATTAATGCTTTGCATGAGTTACTGAAGAATGCACAAAAACATGTTGTTATAAACAAATTTATAACTATTCCTAGTGAGATTCAGGCATGGAAAAAAATATTAAGTTTTATTTAAAAAATCCCTGACTTGGTGTCAACTTTTTTTATAAAGATGTTAATAAACATTGTGACAGCCTTACAAAGGGTAAGTAGTTGATTATTGGATTTTTCATTAGATTGCTGCCTGTTTCTATAATTTCATGATCTCAAAAAACAAAAAACAAAACAAAACAAAAAAGCAAGAATGGTTTGTAGTTTCTAGCAAGGCAAGAATGGTGACTTCTACCATACGTCCCCGTCAAGTAATTAAGCATGCTGGTTTGGAAAGGACGTTTGTGGATTGTCTGATGGACATAAAATTAGTCATGTAGATGAAGCAATTTTGGAAATCAGTTGGTAGTATCTCCAGATTACTCACTTTGACATTGTGTTATATATACCATTAAGACATGAAAATTGGGAATTATTTTTTAAATTAAATTAGATTTATAACACCTTTAAAAAACACTCAATTTAATGCTAAAGATACTTTAGTAATTGAAAAATCTTAATATATATGAAACAAATTTATAGAGTTGAAAAGATAAAAGATGTTATCAAAATTCCAGTTGCATTATTATTCTTGTACATAGTAGATTATTAAGCTCATATTAAAAGAGCATTTAAAAAAATATACTTAAATATATTTTTTAAAAATTTAAACATATGAAAATTGTGTTTAACAATTTAGAAGAGTTGTAAAAAATAGAAAACAACTCAGAGTTCATGATAGTAAAGCAAAGCATAATTTTTCAAGTCATGGTAATTATGCTGGTTATCACCCCATTACTGATATAATGTGAAGCTAATAAGCCAAGTAATTAGTATGCTCTAGGTCAGAATGTTCACCTCAGGAACTGAAGGGTAAATGAAGACAAAGCAGTGAAATATTAAATATACAAGCAAAAGAGCAGTAATATATTAAACTGAAAATTTGAAAGGTCACTTATTTAAGAAATGGGGTATTTGTGCTTGCTCATGGCAAAAAATAACAAACTGATTTTGTTTTTAAACTTAGTGAAAGTTCAGACATATTCAACTGTGTTGCCAATGGATGTTACTAAATACACAAACAGAATGCAGGTTGCAGATGTGTATAAATTATGTTTTAGTTTAGATGTGTGCTTCTCAATCAGTTACAATAGTTTCTTAATTGTAAGTAAAGAAATACTTTTTGCTGTCTTGAAGAATAAAAACAAATGAAATCCTAAGCTTGTATACAAGAGCTGGTGCCCTCAGAAAGAAAGAAAAAATATTAAGAGTCACTGGATGTTGAGAGGAGTTTAACTATTTTCCTTTAACGGGGGCTTAGGCACAACCTGGGATGAAAAGAGTTAAGTAAAACCTGAGTCCATGGTCAGGAAGATACTAGAGATACTAGATAACCATCATTCTGTAAGTCTCTTTGTCTCTAGTCCCTACTCTGCTCCAGCCAGTACATACAAAAAGAAGGAAGGAGAAAAGTTGTGTTTGAGGAAGTACTCTGTTTTGGGGAGAGGATATCCCCACCTCTCAAGAATAGAGAAGACTTGTTTATCCTTAGGTTGATTCTGCAGAAAGAAGGATGCCTATTAGGGAGTGCTCTTGAGATCAACTTCCTATGGAAGAGAGAAAGGAAGGAAGAACGGGATGAGGAAGAGGTGAGCTGTCAAGCCTATAAACTCTAGAGCTGGAATGGCTCTGCACAGTTTATCTGAGTTGAGTTGAATCACTGTGAAGTTAGTTGGTACAGGCTGCACTTGTAAAGAGGCATGACGTTGGGAAAGGCACCGTTCTTCAGCCAGGAAATCTGCAAGACAGACAACTAGGGGCCATTCTCCAGCAGCATCCTCAGTAGCTGAAGGAGTTAGTTTCTCATTCCTGAAGATGATCTGAACAGCATACAACAGCATCTGTTTCACGAACCTTGTTCAACCTTGGCAAGAGACATTGTAGAGGGCTTTTGTATAAAGGACAGAATTGGCAAAACTGACCCCAGCATTCCCCAAAGTCCAGGAGTGATAGAAATTATGGACCTTAGAGTCCAAGAAATTTGGGAGAGGTTCTATGAGATTGGGGATTTTTATCTTGCGGAAACAGCATCAGCATGGGTATGTGGGACTGTGTAGAATTAGTGTGTGAATTCTAACAGGGGCTGTTTAGCTGAAAGAGATTGCAAGATATCACAGGGGGCAAAAAGAAATGAGCCCTTTTCTTCCCACATCAGGCTCATAGATACGAGTTATAGTCAACCAAGTAGAAGGTTGCAAACTTACCAAATTAAATAAGTAGGTATGTGTTCCACAACCAGAAATGAGAGGAAAAAAAAAGGAGGGGGAGGAAATGTGAAGAAAACACCATACAAAATTTCTAACACTCCAAACCACTAGAAACACAGGCAAATTTGAGTTGTCACAAAAGATACACGCCAGAAGTATTAAGGAGTTAAGGTCCTTGGAGACACAATGACTCTGCAGTGACTGCAGTCGATAAAGGCCTCCATCTTCTGCTCTCTTGGGCAGACAATTCTAGAATGTGGAATAAGGTTCTCATAATGTTCTAATAGAATCAGTACCAGTTTCCCTCAGGGTGGCCAATTTAATATATCCCTCTTGTGTAGCTTTATCTCCTTTCTTGTTTCATTCTCCTCCTCTCTCTCATACCTGTGTTCTACTATCACATTCCTAAGCCTGTGTCTCAGCTCTGTTTTCCAGGGAGCCCAAGCTAAGATGCAAAAACAAAGTATGCTTTTCTTTATCCTTATGTTTAATAGAAATCTCTTTTAACCTTGGTTTGACAGAAACCAAACACTATTTTAATCATTAATATTATAGCAGTAATACATTTGATGGTTTGAAGATACCTTTGTCTTCAATGTTTCTAGCAATTTTATTGAAGAAATTGGATACTTTTTCTCAGGGTTTTTATTTTGGAAATATAATTTTTTCTCCCTGAGTCTGATCAAGGATAGCCACTTGGCCCAATGTTTTTCTCCCAAATCATAGATCTTTGTAAGCTTTGTATTATGGTTTTAGAAATTCGATAGGTTTAGAAATATTTTTTACTTAAACTTTCTAGCAACAGAAGACCATAAAAATAATATATTGCAACCTTGGATTGGACTTGCACTTAAATAATCACAGAAACTATTCTAGCCTCTCTTTATTGAGAATGGTTGTAGGACTATCAAAGTCACTCTGAAATATTCATGTTATAACTTATATATGATATCAGACCTTCCAATAATACACAATTTCCCTTGCACTTTATAGTTTCTGCAAATTTTTTTCCTCTCAGTAAAATGAATACACTTTGGACATTTATATAAATCACTGGCAGAGAAATGTTTGTACCTGTCAAGCTGAACAAATGTTCTACACCCCTTTCATTGCCATGAATCTACCAACTGACTGCTTATTTATTCATTGTGTTTGCATGTTTGATTTATAAAGGAGCAAAACTGTATGATTGGATACTCTGAGTTTTGTACCACTTTTCTTCATAGTAAATAGTTGACAATCACTGGCAGGTTTTTAAAAAAAGTTTCAACTATGATTATATCCTGAGAATCTCAACTTTAAAAGAAATCTGATTTTAAATAGACATATATTAGTCATTTGGAAGAAATCAAGATAAATGATTGAAGTATGCATGTCTCTTATAAACCAAAAGTGGGAAGATGGTTTGGAAAAACAGCTGCCAAACATGACACAAGAAAGGGGGGGGTGGGGAATACATATAGAACCATTATGCTTATTCAAAACATTTATGAAAATTTGAATGTTATGGTGTGATGTTATATAAGTTGAACATAATGTTATGATTCACATGGAGCCCATTAATTATTACAATTCAAACATAGTTTTTTTAACAAAAAATTTCCTTTATCAGAGGCAGTAGTTACATTTGATTAGTAGTTGTCCTATAATATAATACTTCCTTTTTCAAGTATATACCTTAATAACAAGTGCAGAAACTTGGATGTCTGGTTCTTCCTCTCCCTATTACCTCAGTACTGATTGAATATATTTTCCTTTCCCTTGACTTCAATTTTATATCACAGCCATCACATACTAATGCTATTAGAAAATCTAAACTGATAGTTCTCTTGATGGAATCTATTGGGAGAAGAAGACAGAAGGCTTGGTACCTAAGATGATCAATAATACTTATCCAAAAGATGCTTAATTCATTGCTCTTTATTTCCATTTCTCAATCTAGCACTACAAGGAAAAAGCTCAGGAATGGCTGCATACCCTTAATCTCCAACTGAACTCTTTAGGCCAAGGATGAGAGAAAAGGTTTCTTTGGCAAGCGATAGTTTAAGATGGAGTAGCTGTTACCTACATATCAGGCATCAGCTTCAGGTGCCATATCTATTAGGAGAAGAAACAAAGCCAAAGGAGACCCCAGTCCAAAAGCCAAGCAGTCAGCTTCATGTCTATTTGATTTAAGAAAAACTGAGCCCAAAATGAAACCATGTCCTGAAAGAAAAGGCATCTGCAATGTGAAGCGCAACCAGACAATTAGGTCAAGTGTAGAAATGAAGCACTTCTGGAACTGACCACTGGACTGCTCTACATATGTTTATTCAGTCAATAGGGAGAGGTTTATGGCAAATTGTTAATGTAAGGTCGGCAAACCTGCGAATAACAAATGATCGGGAAAACAATGTCTAATGCTGTCCAACCTCAGAACTATATTTGCTTCTTACCCTCACTGCTGCTCGTGTTCCTTTCAACATTTGTATTGAATGTTCTAAGAAGGCATTCATGCACTGAATGTTTCATGTCACAGAATGCATCATGCAGGCATATATTATTTTACTTATTAAATTACTGGGATAAATCTATGAAATAAAAATATTACCCCACTTATAAGAAAAGAGAAGTTGAGATTTGAAGATATTATGAATCTTATGTTAGTTGGTAAATGTTAATGTGGATCTTTTTATTACAGCCCCTAGGGAAATGCAAGGACAACTGAGCAGACAAAATGAAAACACACCGCAGAGGAAATTTTAGCCTCAGATATCTACAAGTCCAGCGACTAGAAAGGGGTGAGCAACGGGTAAAATATAAGACACAGTGTCAGAGAATTAACAGGGATGGGTGGGAAGAAAAGAAAATGCATGTAGGGCCATATCCAACAAAGAATTCATATCCAAAACATATAAAGAATATCTACAAACCAATAAGAAAAAGTCAGGCAGACCAAGAGAGAAATGGGCAAAATATTTGAACAGGCACTTCACTGGAAAAGAAATGGGGAATAGCACATGATAAAATATTCTACTACATTAGACATCAGGGAAATGTAATTAAAACCACCACTTACATAAATGTAAGTGTTATACAACTACACATCCAGAGAAAAATTAAAACTTAAAAGGCAGACAATACTAGGTGAAGCAGAGGAAACAGCACTCTCAGACACTCTTGTAGGTGTGTAAATTGACACAAACTGCAGCATCTACTAAAACTAAGTATATGCATACCTTATAAACTACTGTTTCCATTTTTAGATTTATATCCATCAGAAAAGCATATGTATGTTTCCCGAAAGACATGAGTTAGAATGTTTAGACCAGAACTAGTCTTACTATCCAAAATTTGAGAACTACTCAAATGCCCAGTAACAGTAAAATGGACAAACAGATTGTGTTAAAGTCACACAATGGACTACTATGTAGCATTTAGAATGAGTAAACAAACAATATAGATTAATCTTACCAAAAATATTAAGCAAAGGAACCAAACACACAAAAAATTAACACTCTGCAATTTTATTTGTATAATGTTCAAAATCAAGCAAAAATAATCTCTGTTGTTAGAAAATCCCCAAAAAGAGAATGAGGGGAGATTCAGAGAAGCCCATTATATTCTGTTTCTCATTGTGGATGCTCATTAAATGAGTGAGGTCAATTTGAGTAAAGTGCCCAAGCTTCACACTGATGATCTATGTTCTTTATTTGTATTACATGTCAATGAAAATTCATTTTTTAAACAAATCATATACATGCATTCAGTTCCCTCCACCAAGGTATCAGTGACCTATCCAGCACCTGTACCTTACCCTACCCATGGTAAATATGAGGGACAAGGAGCATGATGGATTGCTGGCCTAAGAAAAGAAAGAGTACAAGACTTGTTTTCTCAATCCATAACTGCAAGCTCTACATTTAAAGTTACTGAAATGGACACAGTAAATTCTCTGGCTTGTGGGAGAGAGTATCTACTCCAAAGAAATTGAGCAAATCAGAAATTAACTTGACTCTGGCCAAGATATGAGGGAAAGCTATCTTCCCCTTAACTTTATAAATGTTAATAACGTACTTATTGTACCTTATACAAAAGAACATTTTCATGTAGCATCATGGTGCCAGCTAAAGCTGTGGCAACATTTTGAGATGAATAATTCAAAGTTTAAAGAAAAATACATTGCATATTTTCAGTGTAGACATTATGAGCTCTTTAAAAGCCAAAAATAATTACAGCTTTTCAAACCAGAAATGAAGAAAGCATTCTAAAATTTTAATTTCTAATAACATAAATCTCAATAGGCATAACTCACACAAAAACAGGATGGTTTGGAATCCTCAATAATGTTTTTTAGAAGAGTAAAGTGTTCTTGAGACCAAAAAGTGAGAAAACCACAGTGGATTATTCCCAGCCTTGATGGGTCCATTCCTTACTGTGACCTCTTGGGGAGCCACTGTTTGTAAATTCCCAGTCTCTAGTTATGTCGCTGCTGAGCCTCAGGACTATAATTGCTACCCAGGTTTGTGATTCTTCTAACACAGGAAGCTGATTTTCAGTTACTTGATGGTATGACCAAAGTTAACTTGTTTGCTTATGGGGCTTTTGTCCATTTTATTAGTTACTTTTTTTTTCTTTATTTATTTCTATTTATTTTTCTCATTTTTAATTTTTTCTCTGTTCTAATTTTACCTTTCTTTTCTGTTTTTTTATCTTTTATTTATTACTTTTCTTACTCATTTTTCTTTATTTTTCTTCATTTCTTTTTCCCATTTTCCCTTATTGTTAATATTTTCTTTTTTCTCACTAAAATTTAATCTGCTAGTTTTGGGGTTTTTTGCTCATTTGTATTTTGTCAGACATGGTATTTTGAATACATTTTAAAGATCAGTTCATCAAATGAGCATTGGAAATGATTTGTTTTTGAGGTATTTGGATCAAACTTCCTACTAGATTTGCTCAATTATAAACCTACCTCAGGACACCTTGACTCTAAGCCCAGTAGTAAGTGCAACATGCTTCAGGGACTCTCAGCCTTTTCTGTTGAACAGGAGATCTATATTGGCAACTTCAAGTTCAAGATCACCAGCAAGTAACTTAGCCAAGGTGAATTTGCCTGGGCATGTCCTGAGAAAGGGGTAGTCGTGAAGAGTCAACGTAACTCCAGTCCCCAGAAATTACCCCACAAAATAAGAATAATGAAGATTTTGAATTATTTCAATATAGTTAAATTATTTGAAGTGATTAAGACTGAGAAAGCACTCTGCTTTTCCAGGGAGTAACCTAGCAAGGGGAATGTATTTGATTACTTGGTGGCTCATGATAATACCAAAAAAAAGAAGCCCAAGCTAAATTACACTAGATATCGTCTGCTGTGCAGTACCGTGCAGTACTGTCACCAGAGTATAGTGTTCATAGAGTCTTAAAGGAGAAAATATGCTCTTGGATATTAACACAAACATCAAGGTTGCAGACTTTGGTTTCAGCAACAATTAACCTTTGGCAAGAAGTTGGATAGCTTCTGTGGGAGTCCCTTATGCTTCTATCAGAACTCTTCCATTATCAAAAGTATGATTTGTTGGAAGTGAAGTGGTCCAGGAGTCACTGGTGGGCTACAAGTACAATGAGATGACGGCCACTTATCTGCTCCTGGGTAACAAGCACCAGAAGCCCCAACCTAGAGGCAAAATAGCCAATGGCAACACTCCTTCCCATCCCACAAGGTACAGCATAGCATCTCCAAGAACCAGAGTTGCAATGAGTCTGCTATTTCCACATCTCAGAGTAGTGACAGAGAAATTAAGGGCCTAAAGAGCACCATTAGTCAGGGTACAAGGCCAGCAGCACAGCCAACAGGCCTGCCAACTCCCTTTGCAGCATGGAGAGAAAGAAGACCACCCTTGGCTCCTCTGCAAACCAAAAGCAGCCTCTCCATCAGTGCAAAGCAAAGCAGGAATTCTCCACTTTTGGAGAAGGCGAGGCTTGGCCAGGCCTCTATCCAGAACTCACCAAACTCACTGCAAATTCTAAATTATCATTGTTTTCTCTTCCAAGCAAACCATTATGGGTAGCCTGTCCCTGACCTCAGGCTACTGAATTTGAGACCTGGGCAGCTGTGGGCTGAGCTAGTGTCAACCCTCAGCAGATATTGCTGGCGGCTGCTCTGGAGTTGCAGAGATAAGGAAGAGGAGCTCTGATCTCCTCCATCTTGAAATTTCACCCCCCCCCCCTCCCTGGAGCTGAACATTTCCTTGTACAAGTTGCTGTGCGAGGCACATTTGTGTTCCAACTCAAGAATCTGTGCCTGTGACACCGCTCCCCTCCCTGCCATCTTCTCAAATACAAGAAGGAGCTGACTTAAGTTTGGGCGGTGGGGAAGAGACTGGCTCCTTCCATCCTCATTCTGGGAAAGCCTTAGTCTGAAAGCTTTCCTGCTCACCCCTCCTCATGCCATTCCTCTTCTCATCTGCTTACCTTTGATAGGCATTAATCTGGATACTGGCTAGTTCTGGTAATAACTTCCTCCCCTGACCTCCCCAACCCCCCAACCCCAGACAGGGAAAATTGGCTCCCAGACTCCTAACCTTGAAGCTGGTGTGGGAGGAGTGGGTGATTAAAGGTGCTTGACTGGTGGTGACCACTGTATTCCTTACTTTTGTTCTTGAGCAATTGAGGGAAGGACCCTTACACAGAGACTGCCTCCTCTCTTACCTGGGATGTTTATTTTTTATTTTATTTCACTTTTTAAAAATTTATGATCACTCAGCCTCTATCCATTACCCTCTCCCACCTCTGCTCCTCTCCCAGGCTCAACTACAAGTTGAGCCCTTGGATCTCAGAATGAGGCCTCATCAAAATTAGCCATCCTGCCACCTAGCCCAACCTGGGCTTTGGCTCTGACCACCGGCTCCTCCCATCCCTCCTCTACCTCCTACCCTGTAGAACAGCCCAGACACTCCAATACAAAAAAAAATGTACATATTCCATGGGGCACTGGAAGGCATGGCCTGGTTCTGGAAAGGAGTTAGGGTTAGGGCACACAGTGAAGTGATCCTTCCCTTCCCTCACTTAGTTTCTACTAAATGTCGACTATAAAATAAAGAAAATGTTTGGAGGGGAGGGTGGCATGTAGGACCCTTAAGCCTCTGTAAAGACTTTTAATCTAAGAGAAATAGGGAGGCACTGGAAGATTTTTACGGATAACTGACAATAGTCTGAGTTATGTTTCAGTGGGATTGTTGTGAATTCTGAGAAAGTGTTTAGGGTGTGAAGAGCAGAATGAGGCAGACACTAGGAAGTATTTCCATAATCTAGGTGAGTGGTGATGGTAGAATGGGCCAGTGTTTTGGAAGCAGAGGGGGAAGAGTAGTGTGTGCCTGTGAACAATGGTTTGCACCTGCCGAATGAACAATCAGTTGGCCCGATTGGTGATGGACCTCCAACAGAGCTGAATCTGATTAGTGGAATGTTACTCACTGGACTATGCCCTAGCAGCTACAGTGTCTAGGAAAAGGAACATATGACATTTTTAACTCATATTGGATTTGTTATTCTCTGCATCCAGCCATGGTTAATAAGTTTGGGGAGATCTGAAACATTCAAGGAATTTCAGATGCTAAGCAAATCAAAAATTGCGTTTCCAAAAGAAAAGCATATCGTATGGGGGCCAGTGAATGTCATATTACTATGAAATTATCAAATTGATTTTCTTCTGTGGCTCTAATCCATACTAACAGAAGGAAATTCCAAAAGAGAAATGACAAATATGTTCCATTATTTCAACAAATAATTTAGTTTCACTACAGAACTACCTTAAAGGACAGAATTCATTTGGATATTTAAATATCATTATCAACAGCCCAATAATTTTTTTATAAAATAAAATGTATATATGTCATACCCTCCTTTTTGCTCCAGCTATAACAGGAGTTAAATAAATCCATGAAATTCACAAGTATTGAGACAGATTATATTTTGAGTTTCAGTTATTTTGAGCTGAGTTTCTTTCACTTGCATTCAGAAAGTATTGAGTAAACAAACAATTATTTGAAAAAAATGACACAATATTTATTGATTCTATTTGCTTGAACTACAGGCATCCATGGATTTATGTGAGAATGTTTTTAAGTGATATCAGAAGAATGAGGTATTAGAAACTGAAATGACTGTAGATTTATTTCTATAGCCCTCCTTAGGTGAGAACTATGATACATTTTAGATTGTTTTAGAATTTTCCTTAGCTTTTAAATTTTAGATTTCCCTAATGCAAGTAGGTGGACACAAACGAGCTATATGAAAGGAAGAGGTACTGGTGTATTGTGAAAGATTACTTTTAAGGTCTGGGTAGGGTAGTTTCTATTAATTCCTGGAAAGGGACTTGCTTTGACATAAATTTAGTGTCAATGTGTGAAAGAGGTAATAGACTTTACAACGTAGGTTCTTTATAAAATAAAAAGCACTGATGCCTTCTTATTTTCAACACACACACCACTTAGATACTTTGCTTTAAGGGTTCTACAACACTACATTAAAACTTAGTGCATAAAAATGTGTTTTAGAATTTTATGGGATACTTCCCACTAATCATTGAAAAATGAACATGGACATTTATATCCAGTCCCTCCCATAACTCCACTAAAATTATTGCCAAGAGTTTAATTTACAAAGTCAAACCACAAGGATAAATAGAAGTGGCATGGAGACAATAGCAATAAAATTTGTAAGCAAGAATGAGAGCAGGTAGCACATTTTTAGCCAACATAACACACACTTTAGCTAGCAGTGGCAGAAGCATGAGCATGCTGATTCATGCTGCAGATCCCTCAAAAGCTCTGAACTGTAGGCATCCGGTACCCTGTGGTGGAACAGGTGGTCTATAAAATAAGAGGTTTAACTGGAAGTCTAAATACAGAATAGTCATAAGCCCATATCCCTTCCCCACTGGCTGAAGCGTGAATGTTTACTCTTTGGAGATGTTGATTCAGTGAAGCTCTGGACTTAACAGTTCCTCTTACCTCTTCAGGCAGTAATGCTGTTCTGAAAACAGGGAACAAATGAATTCTACACACCCAATAGTGAGTCCCTCTGCCCCCTTTCTCCACTAAACTCCCAGTATACTGGTGATTAATTTAGGGTACAGCTTTCAGGTTTTCTTTACTTTCTTTTATTTATGTGTTTTGAATTCTTTATAATTAGCATATTATTCATGAAACTAAGCAAACTCAAGAAGTAAATTATTTCCAATATAGAAGTTTATATCCAGCCAAACTAATAATCATGAGGATAGATTGAAGCATTTATCTGACCATATAAGGGCTCCAATTTACCTCCCAGACACCCTATATCATTCACTTTCTATAAGATGCACTACACCAAAATGAGGGAATAATGCAGGACAGAAGACATGGGACACCCAAACATAGGGGATTTGGTACAGGAGAGAAACAAATGGAATTATCAGAATGAAGAAAAAGGGAGTTTTCAGGTCCTAGAAAATAGGCACCCTGGATTAGAATGAGAGAAAGCAGGGTTCCAGGGTTGATGGGCTTCTCCAGCAGAGCCCAATTATACGTTAGGCACTGTATGTTGGGCTCATGATACTTTTTTAAATTTTGTTTTGTTTTGGCATGGGCAGGCTTCAGGAATCAAACCCAGGTCTCTGGCATGGCAGGTGACAATGCTGCCACTGAGTCTCTGTCACCTGCCTACACGTGGTACTTTCATAGACACACAAAAATGTTTTCATTTAGCTTCCATTTAAGCTCCAAGGAAAACATGATTATAATGACCATGAACATGTAGTAATATTGAATCTGTGTTAGTTACATGCATCTTTATGCCAATGCAGCTATATATACATATACATATGTATTTTTTTTTCATAGAGGAAGAGGACCCCAAAGATAAAAGTGCCGAGGACACAGAATTGGTATAGTATGACAACGACCTCCAGGAAAAAAAAAAATAAAAGGAATTGAATAATTTCATTTGAACATATCTAAATGTTATTTAGACTTCTGCCAGAATTTTTGACAGAATAGTGATAAGTACATAGAAAATTAAGCAAACAAAAATCAATATAATACGTACTCAAAGGAAAATGTAAGAAGGAGGTTGTCATCCTAATATACCTCAAGCTCAGCTTTTGAATAATTCTTACATTGTCAAAATAAACACTGAGAATTGATACAATAAAAATATGTTGTTATTTGATTAGGAAGATGGGAAAAGGGCAAATGTGTGAGGCTGTAAGACAACCTACTCTTCATCTTCTATATTAAGAAGCCTACAGATAAGAGCTAACCTGAAAAAATAAGAAATTGTGTTATGAGCATGTTAGAGAAAGGTGAATGTAAATAATACAAGAGACAGTTAAAAGAGATTAAATTTCTTACATTTGGGGACTGAGAATTAATGGAGAAGACAGTTGGAACAGGAGGCCAGTTTGCATTGTATGACTGACTTTTTGAATGAGAATATATGTTACTTTAAGAAATATAAAATTAAATTAAAAGAAATATAGGCATTGTTGAAAAGAATTTTAACTTAATTGAAGAATTTTCTATTTTTTTCTAAGTTTTATGCATAAATGTTTAAATCTTTTTTTGAAATACCTTCAAACCTACAGGACAGCTGCACAAATAATACAAATCCCATACAGAGAACGCCAACATACCCCTATCTGAAAACCAGATCCACCAATTTTAACATTTTGCCACATTTATCATAACATTCTATATCTATCTTTATATCTATCTATCTATCTATCTTCTATCTATCTATCTATCTATCTATCTATCTATCTATCTATCTATCTATCTTCTATCTATCTATCTATCTATCTATCTATCTATCTATCTATCTATCTTCTATCTATCTATCTATCTATCTATCTATCTATCTATCTATCTATCTATCTATCCAATCTCCCTGTTTATCACCAGTTTATCTACTGGTGAACTCCCTCTGCTTTTGTTTACCTGGGAATGTCTTAATCTTTCCCTCATTTTTCTTTGCATGGGCACGCACCGGGAATCAGGCTAGAACTCTGCCACTGAGCCACCATCTCCCACCCCAAAATGCTTCCTCTTTTAAAGGATTCTTGAAACTAATCAAGACCCACCTGGAATGGGTGGAGTCATATCTCCATCCAATCAAAAGTTAATACCCACAATTGCATGTGTCAATCTCCATGGAGACAACCTAATCAAGTTTCCAACCTACAGTACTGAGTACAGATTGAAAGAAATGGTTGCTCCCTCAAAAGTAGATCAGGATTAAAACATGGCTTTTCTTGGGCACATAATCCTTTCAAACCAGCACAACATTCTTAGCCAAAACAAATTCAAAGGACATAGTAAGTATGTTCTCAGACAAAAATTAAAAATTTAGAGATGTATAAAATTGAGTATTTAAAGAAGTTCATGTCACTTCCTAGAAGTAAAGAAAAAAATCATTGACTATAGTATATTAAAGAAAATAAAAATCCAGGAAAAGCAAAAAAAAATTATAGCAGCAATGCAATTACTTTTTCTATGCTAACTATGGTCTCTGAAATCTTGTGAAATTCTCATTTTAGTTCTAGTAGCTATTCTGTAGATTCCTTATGGTTTTCTACATTTATAATCATGCCATCTGAAAAAAAAAGAGAGAGGATTTTATATCTTCTTTTCTAAACATTATGCATTTTCTTTCTTTTTTCTTCCCTTATTGTACGGCTGAATTATGCAGTGCAATGCTGAAAGGAAGTGGTAAGAGTAAACCTCCTTTTTTTTCCTGATTTTAAGGTAGAAAGAACTAGGTTTTTGCCCTTGAGTATTATGCTAGCTGTAATTTTAAAGTAGATGTCTGAAGCATAGTTGAAGAAATCCTCTTCTAGTCCTTGTTTTCTGAGAATTTTTTTTTTCATGAATGGGTAATGAATTGTGTCAAATTTTGTTTTCCCCTATCTACCGAAGTGATTGTTTGTTCTCCCTGAGTATCTTACAATGGCATAATAGAATTATTGATTGTCAGATGCTAAAAAAAAAATTAAATTCCCAGAATAAATTCTATTTCATCTGGCTGTATTTTCCTTTTTACACATTGTCATATTTGATTTCCTAAAATTGTGTTAAGGATTTTGTGTCTATATTCCTGAATGGCCTTGGTCAGTCATTCTCTGATGTCGTGATGTCATTTTCTGGTTTTAGTATCAGAGTAATGCTGACCTTTTAAAATGAATTGTGAATTATTCCCTACTTTATTTTCTGGAAGAGTTTGTGTGTAATTGCTATTATGTTTTCCTTATGTATTTGATAGAATTAATCCAAGAAGTCAAGCTGTTCGTTTTAGTTTGCTAAGCTGCCCAAAGCTGATACCATAAAATGGGCTGGCTTTAACAATGGGAATTTATCAGCTTACAAGCTTACAGTGTTAAGACCATGAGAATGTCCATATCAAGGCATCATTGAGGTGATGCTTTCTTCCTGAAAACTGGCTGCTAGAGACCCTTGGATTCTCTGCCACATGGCAAGACACCGTGGCAGTGTCTGCTGGACTCCCCGTTCTCTTCTGGGTTTTGTTGTTTTCAGCTTCTTGCTTCCATAGTTTTCTCTCTCTCACATCCACACACTCTCTTTCCCTGTATTCATCCTAATTTATGAAGGATTCTAGTAAGAGGATTGAAACCTACCCTGGGCCACACCTTAATTGAAGTAACCTCATCAAAAGCACCCTACACACACTCATGGGAATGGATTAGATTTTCTAGAGTGCATACAGTTCAAGCCACCACACTGTTTCTTCTCGAAAGGGTATTGATATTTGTATCTTTGAATTTCACTTAAATTATTTTGGCATCTAGTTGTTTATATGACTCTTCTATTACCCTTAGATTATATTTTGAATCTGTTGAAAAGTCACCTCTCTCATTTGCTATATTGGTAAATTGTATTTTGTCCCTGTTTTCTCATTATAGAGTTTAGTCCATTTTATCGATTATTTCAAAAATAGAGCTAGCTTTTGGGTTCATTGTTTCTATCTGTTGTTTTTTATTTGATTTGAGTTCTACTTTTTATCCTTTGGATATCTCTTCTATTTATCTTGTGTTTAGATTTTTCTTCTTTTTCTCATGTCTTACATTGATTTTAGTTATCTGCTCTTTTTTAAACATGAACACTGAAGACTATAAATTTCTCTATAAGCACCAAGTTAGATGGCCCCAACAAAATGAATCAGTTTCTTTTCATTCTCTAGTACCTTTGGGAGTTGCTTTTTACATTGTGAACACATTTGATAGCTGTTTTCCGAGGGACTCACTCAGTAGGGTCTTAGTGGTCTTCTTTAAAGTAGAAGTTGATAACCACATTTTTTTAAATGCAGTGTAATTTTATTAAAGCAAGATCAGGGAGTAGTCATCTCTTTTAGAATATTTATTTTGGTATAATATTATAATATTATTTATTATAGCATATAATATTATTATATGTTATAATATATATAATATAGCATATAATATTATTTATTATAGCATATAGCATATAATAACATGCTTAATAAAATTCTGCATATTAAGAAAAGGTTGTCTTTAGAGTACAAATCCTGTACTGACCTGCTTTAATTATGATTTATTCACAGACATAGTGATAGCCTTTCTAAAGCTCAGCAATTGTCTTGGGAGATGTATCAATGAAGAATAACTTCTATTTGTTTGTGGATTCTCAAAGCATTCCACAACTCTCAATTTATTTTAAATAGAAAGTGAATGGGAAAAACTGAAATAATTCGTGAATACTCAACTCCACTTCAAATTAATGAATTTTAAATTGAAGTAATAATAAAGTCCAATTTTTTATTTGCCTTATAGTCACAAATTTAAAAGTTTTAAATGCGCAGTGCTTGTGAGAAATTGCACACAGGTATTTTCAAACTTCTGGTTAAGGTAAGATAAAATATTTAATAGGATATTTTGGCAATTTCATTGTTAATATTTCCTATGTATATAGTTTCACTTATATTTATTAACATATTCATAATACTGTTTGTCACTTTATTTTCTATAGTAATATAACTGTAAAAATAATCTGAATATAAATCAGTGGAAGAATGATATATTGTGATGGCACTTTGTGATGGTACTTTTCTACAGTGGAAAAACATGCAGCTTTAAAAAAATAGAGCCAGATCTGTATCTGCTAATTTAGAAAAAATACCCAAGATTTATACTGAACAAAAGAGAAACAAGAGAAATCAGCCTAATATAAATAACATTTGCCTAAAAACAATGTGTGTATGAATCAAAGAGAGTATGGATACTTGGTTGCAAAATGTTTTTTCTCCAAATCTGAAAGTGCACATGCTCATGCTTTTAGTTCTAAGAAGATTTTACTTGTCAAAAAGAATGAAATCAAAAAAATGCAGCTGAGTTCATAGTACAGGGACTATATTTCTCATTTAAATCACTGAAAAATATTAACATCAGAAAATAGGAGAAACTTAACAACCATTAATATAAAATTTAAAGGCAATAATCAACTGTGAAAGAGAAAGAATTTACAATCTTGAACTCATTGAATAAAAATTATTAACACTATTATATTAAACCTTCAACTATAGACACTATGGAAAAAGGGAAAAAAATAAAAATTAAAAGAACCCACCTTCCCCTACCAAAGAAATAGAAGACAAGAAATTACAGAGTTAAAACCTGAAAATCATGAAATAGAAATAACAAAACCAAAAGCTAGTATTTAACAAGATTAATAAAAATTGCAATCTTCTTGCAAGGCCAAATTAGAGAGAGTGAGTGAGATTGAAAAGGCATACATAATTGATACTAGGAATAGCAACAACAAAAAGTCAAAGATGGAAATGGAAAGAAAAAAACTAAGAGAATTTCAAAAATAATTAACTATTACTTCATGACAATATCCGCTTTAAGTCAAAACTCTGCCTTCTGAAGTTTCAGGCAGTGTCAGTCTCATAGATTTCTTTTTTTATGGTTAGTTCTATAGTTCACTAGGACTAAAGCATCAGGAGGTGATTTGGTCATCTTGGTACTTGCCAAAATATCTCAAAGGCCTATCATTCATTTTCATATTTTCACTAAATATTGGGTGATGAATGAATGTATGAATGCCATTAACTTGAAATTCAGTTAATGAATCAAAAGTCAAATTCAGCTATCTTTCAAATTCATCAACACAGAATGAAAGAATCTTGTTAATAAAATCTGTCAGTAATTGCAATTTCTGTTTTTTGACAGTATCGAGTGCCATATTTCTCATAAGTATATTATCAAGGTAACTGGAGGTGAGCACTTAGAAGTTATGTTCTTGTTAAAATTACATTTTTCAAAGCAGGTCATGATATCAGATAGTTATAATATTGATTCAGTGTCTAGTGTTTCTTACCAGCACACATACACACACATGCAAACTATGAAAAGAAACATCAATTATATGAAACATTACATTTCTTTGAATAGTTTTATTCAGGTCTGAATATGAGAAGAGAAGGATTATGTACTGCCCTTTTGAGAAATGTTTTAAAGCAAAACATTTCAGTTTTTTTACTACTCTCCTGTCCAGTCCCACATAACCTTAATACAGAATTGGAGGAGATATGCCCTATAATAACTTCATGAAAAAATCATTCTCAAAATTCTTTATCTTTGGAAATGAATGTACAGCTTTTGAGCTTGACTGCCACAGAAACACCATAAAAATGCATCCCTGGACAAGAAACTGTATGATAATCGGAGACAAGATAGAAATTTGAGACAAATATCACGTCTGTCTCAACCAATGGATTGCATGGAAAATAAATTGAGAGGGCAAAAAAGTAGTCTTATCTGAAAAGGTGAGATAGTTATTATTTTAAACAATGTGAATCTCACATACTCAAGTTTCAGACAATAAGTTAGTTTTTACTATTACATTATAAAATAGGATAGAATGGGAAATCAAGGTTAAGATTTAATGTTACCTAAGGACTTGTACCCCATTCCGGAGAAATTTAGAGCATTTCTGGTTATATGCAGAACAGTTGAGTATTCTTAGGTGAAATAAGGCCTGTGCTCTCTTTATAAATTAACTATGCTTTAAGGTAGTGTGTTTAGGTGCCAAGTTGACAAGGGGCGAACTGTGATGGTTAGATTTTGGAGTCAGTTTGGCCAAGTGATGATGCCCAGTTGTCTGATCAGGCAAGCACTGGCCTAACTGCTACTTCAAGGATATTTCAAGCCTGGTTGATAAATCAGAAAGCAGGATTTATTAAATCATCAGTCAGTTGATTGCAGGCAGTTGTGGCTGATCTATGATTAATTAAGGGGATGTCTCCTGGAAATGAGATAATTCAATCAGTTGGGTTTAACCTAATCTGCTGAAGACTTTTAAGGGAGAAGAGAGAATTTCACTCCTTCTTCAGCCAGCAAACCTCTCCTATGAAGTTTTTTGAGTCCCTTTATTTCACCAAAGTTGCCAGATTCACAGCCTGCTTTACGGATTTTGGACTCTTGCATCCCCATGTTTATGTGAAATTTTGATAAATTTCTTATATTTACAGATATCTCTGTTGGTTCTGTTTCTCTAGAGAACCCTCATTAATACAGAGCTTAATAATATATAATATAGTAACATAATATATAATAGAAATTTGTAATTGTATATAATTAGCACAACTGTGTTTTCTTTCATCTACATTTTAAGTACAAGTTTATATTTTAAATTTGCAAAAAATATTGCCTCTCCAAATATATACTTCCTAATGATTATCTTTAATTTTTCCAGAGTAATTTTATTTGGTAAAATCTATTTATTACATAGAGGGAAAATTGGATATGTAAAGCATTTCAAATAAGATTTACCCATTGAGTTGGAAAAAATGCTATAACTCGGCTGTTTTCTATTTTCTTTTGTGTAAGTATATCTATTTTTTAAAGTTTAGGGATGTCAATTCCCTTAACTGTAGGCTTGGCAGCAATACACACCACCTCAAAACATACTTAATTTATAAAGAGAACACAGGCATTTATTTCACCTAAGATACTCAACTGTTCTGCATATAACCAGAAATGCATTAAATGCACTTTTTTCAAGGCACTTTTTTTCAAAAGCAAAATAAAGACTTTCATTCATTCTTCCTATGATGACACAAATGCTGTGACATAAAAGAAATATGAACACTAATTCAGTATGTATTCTTTTAAATTTAAATATTTTCAAAAAAATTAAACTTATTGTGCATGATTATTTCCTCACAAAGGAAATAAGATATTCATTCTTTGCTTAAAAGGAGAGAAAGAAGGATAGAAAAGGAAAAGGGGAGAGAGAGAGAAAATGTGGGGGGAAAAAAGGGAAAGAAAGAGAGAAAGAAAGGAGGGAGAGAGGGAAAGAGAGGTGAAGAAGGAAGGAAGGAAGAGAGGGCCAAGGCTGGGAATACATTAAATTAAAAACAGACCAGAATGAAAGATAAGACTCCACTATCACTGAAAAGACAAGAATTGAATCTGTTATACATGAGTTATGCTCCAGGATCATGAGGTTAGAAGGCAAAAGCTTTAATGCTCACTCATGAGAGACTATCAAGTCAATGGATTAGATAAAGAATTTACAGTGATAAGATTTTAAAAGCGGATATTTTCTGGTAGCATTGTCTGCCATAATAAATAGAGGTCATAAAGCTTTAGTATAAATATTCAGTGTGGTGGGGGTGGATAAATATTTCACCAGACCATTAATCTGAACTTTGAGAATGTACTCTAGGCCAATTTAGTAAGTGAATAATGGCATAAAGATTATTTGTGAGCCTCAGGGAAATTTACAACAATTTCCAAGTTCATTCATTTGCTTGTTTGTTTTCTACTTCACTACAATTCTTTTTCTAAGAGATATTTGTGGTGACCACAGGTCCAGGCTCCCCCTCCATATTGAAAGTAAATTACTACATGTAGTTGTCTTCTTGACCAAAATAGAAGTTAAAAGCAACTGAGCTCCTCAAGAAGGAAAGAAGGTACAGATAATATCATAAACCACTTATTTTATAAAGCGTTGAAACTCCTCTAACCTGATCACTGTTGACAACAAATCTCCAAACCCATGCTTCATGAGACCTTGCTGAAACTCCATTCTCATACCCCATGAAATGTCCTTGTCCTAAGCCTTTATAAGCTGTCCCTTGAAAATCGACTTCCATATTCTGGATGGCTGCCACCATGAAAGATCTTCTCCTGTTAGTAAGTCCTAATAAAATTCATGTCTAACTCTGTGACAGACATGTCCCTTGGTCTTGGCACTACTCTTTAAGAGCTGAGTGGGGACAATATTTTTATTGCAAAATTGGACAAAGACATGCCTTTGTTATTAAATATATGTAAAACAATTATATGAATTACAATGTAAAAATTACAATTCTAACAATAATAATAATTTCAGGCTAAACATTTTTTTCCAAAATCTCCAATTCCTGCATGCCCAAAATTATGATTGCTAATCTTGCCTAGGGTTTTTATGGAACCATCTAATATTAGTAATTGTTTTAAAAACTAATGAGTGTGAAAAGAACAAATGAATACTGCATTATTTTTGGGTGACAGAAAGCCATAAGTTAGAAGACAAAATGGATCATTTTATTCAGCTTCAGAATTTCAGACTTTAGTTCCAAATTGGTACATTTCTAGATACCTAAGTGGATGGATATAATATGTAGAAGGTTTAACCTGGGTGAGACAGTGTTTAATTGGTAGGGATTTGTGGTTGTGTTTATTGCAGTGATTCCACTCCTGATTGGCTGTTCTAGAAACCAGGTGTTGTCACTGTTTGGTTGGGCTGCAAAAGTTTGTTCAATGAGGTGAGCAGAATGGGTTTAATTGGTTTCAGGATACTTATTACCATCTGTACAGAACAAGCAGTCTTTTGGATACATAGTTAGGAGTGGTGTTGCTGGGACAGAAGTTATGAATACATTTAGCTTTAGTTTATATGGACAAAGATCTTTGCAATGTGGTTGTAATAACTTACACTGTGTGAGAATTCCCATTGTTCCAGATCCTTACTAACCCTTGGTGCAGTGGTATCTCATTTTTTTAATTTGCCTTTTTAAATTTGCCTGATTGCAAATGATGTTGAGCAGATTTTCATACTTTATTATCCATTTGTTTATCTTCTTTTCCAAAATGTCAGCTAACCTCTCTTGCTCTTTTTGTCCGCTTCCCCCCCGCCTTTGTTTTGTTACTGATTTGAATGTACTTTATATATTTTGGAAATGATATATTTATTGGATGTCTCCACTGCAAATATCTTCTCCAACCCTCCGGATTTCCCTTTTACTTATATAATAGTGTCTTGTTTTTACTTTAATGAAAAGATTTTCTTAAATTTGAGGTAGCCCAATCATTCAAGGATTTCCTTTATGATTCATGCTTTTCTTCTATTTAGGAAATCTTTGTAATATTCTAGAAAAAGTATTATTTTACCTTTAATATTTTGATGCACAATGCCACAGAACCGATTTTTATTGTATTGTGTGTACTGCATTATATGCACAATTGTGTGATGTAGAACAGGTTTAGTAATTTTTTTATATTGAAACTTACCAGGCCAAGAAAAATTTAATAGAAAGTCCTTCCTGTCTTCCCTGGTGTGTTTTGCCCTTTTGTTCTAAATCAAGCAGCCTGGCATGAGGGGTCTCTTTTTGGCATTTCTATTGTTTTCCACTGGTCTTTAGCTTATCCTTTTACCAATATCATATACCCTCAAACACATTCTTCATGATAACCTTTGAAATCCAAACAAATGAGGCCTACAAGTTAGTTTTATTTTCAAGTTTCTATTGACTTTTCTGACCATTTTAACTTCATATACATTTGTAAATCTGCTTTTAGTTTCCCACAAAGAATGTCTGGGATCACAGTTAATACTGAATTACTCTATGGTTTGATTTTGCAGAATTGTGTGTGAATGTATGTGTGCTTCTTTTTTCTTTTCATGACCATTTCTGCCAAATCTTCATCAGTTTCTGCTATCTAGTTTCTTCCTTTTAGTTCCTTTGCATTTACTTTACTTTTTGTTTCATATCTCCTAAAGTGAATACTTAGCTACTTGGTTTTCAGGTTTCTTCTTTTCTAATCTGTGCATTTTAGACTATAATTTTCCCTCCAACTACAGATTTAGTTGCAACCTTATAAATTTTATGTAATATTGTATTACCATTTGTTCTAATTTGCTAGCTGCTGGAATGCAACTCACCAGATATGGATTGGCTTTTAATAAAAGGAGATTTATTTCATTACTTCTTCAGAGGAAAGACAGCTAACTTTCATGTGAGGTTTTTTCTTACATGGGAAAGCTCAGGATGGTCTTTGCTGGCTTTCTCTCCAGACCTCTGGGTTCCAACAACTTTCCCCGGGGTGATTCCTTTCTGCACCTCCAAAGGCCTGGGCTGAGCTGTGAGTGCTGAGATGAGGTATACTGAGCTGCTTTGGCTGTGCTATGTTGAGCTCTCTCATTTAAGCACCAGCCAATTAAATCAAACATGGTTCATTGCAGCAGGCACACCTCCTAGCTGACTGCAGATGTAATCAGCAATAGATGAGGTTCACATGCCATTGGCTCATGTCCACAGCAATAGAACCAGGCCCCTTCACCTAGCCAAGTTGACAACTGAATCTAACTACCACACCATTCAATTAAAATTATTATATAATTTCTGTTGTGATTTTCTTTTGACCTATGGATTAATGTTACATGTATTATACTTTTCATTTTAGAATATAGAGATATTTCTAGTAATTTTTGTTGTTATTAATTTCCAGTTTAATTCCATTTACCTCTAAATGAATAGTCAATTTGGCCAATATTTAATGTCCAACTAAAAAGCATGTGCAGTTGTTAACTGCATTGTATAAGTGCCAATAAAAGCCATTTTAGTGCATTGTTAAATTTTTCTTTATCTTTTTTGACTTGTCTGTTTTTTCTATATTACCAAGAGAATTATTTTTAAATCTATAATTATTTTGTATGTTATTGTTCTTCAGTTTAATTCTCTATTGTGTGGTTATGTTATTAGATGCAAACTTAATTGAAATTACTGTGTCTTCTTGGTATATTTAACTCTATCAATGTATGTTCTTTACTTTGAGTGTTGCTTCTTGCCTAACTCAATTATGTGCTTCTATTCTCTGTTGTTTATTTTTATTTTTGGTTACATTCACTGTTTCCTCTTATCCTGTTTATTTTTTATTAAAATAATGGAAATTGTACATTTACATTCTAAAACTAATTTTAGCCATAGACTAAGATTTTAATTTTATTTTCGGCAAATGGCAAGGGGTACTAATAATCTTACACTGCCTTAATACAATAATAAGAGTTGAGATAAATTTCAGCTGACCTTTAGACTCATTGAAGGTGGAACAATTTCCATCCAATTTTACTCATATATTTTAGTGTTTCAGGGTCTCAATCCCAAATGTGGTTGATATACAAAATCTGTCCCTCTTTGATATTCTCACATTCCTTTTTGTCCCTCTAGCCTTAAAAGATTGTCAAAAGTTTGCACATCTTCTAAGCATTTCAGTCCCTTTTGCCAGAATCACCTGATATATCTGATAAAAAGCTGGGTTAATGCCTATTACCTTTCAGTTTTTCGTTCTTCTGAATCTTGTCACATCTAAACACACATATACTCATGCTCAAACAAATACACATATTTCATTTTTTAATACCAAGAAAAAGTCATCTAAAATATTAGAGAATATCCTTGATAAAGTACAGTAGTCTTTGGTAGAATAATGAACCCTCAAATAAAAGTAATATATCAAAGTAATTCATCTGCTAGCATCTTAGCATATGCCAGTTTGTGATAGTGCTTAGATGCTAACAGCAAAGTAAAGTATTTTACATGGGGGAATTTAGTAAAATGAAGAAAGAAAGGTCAGTGGGAAAGTTAAGCATATGCTTGAAAAACATATCTTTGATCTTGCTCCTATATTTTAGAAGCAGGAACTGGAGACAGACTAATTGGATTTTGATTCTAGCTCTGCCTTACTGACTGTGGGAGGTTAGGCAAATTTTTTTGTAGCTCATTTACCTCTGTTGTAAAATGAGTCTAACAGTACCACTACCTAGAGATGTTATGCTAGGTTTTGAGTATTAAATCAAAATATGTAAAGTTATCAGAACAATATCTTGTACTGAAAACATGAATATCATGATTATTGTGTTTATCATATTATTATCCTTTGACTAATCAAAATAATTAGAGATAATCTCTTCAGTTGTTAAAATTACCCTAGATTGGTCATCAGCAAAATCCAAAGATTAAAGCTAACTTTTTCAAGCTTTTTGAAATTATATCTTCAACAATTCATTTTATTGTGGGGGAATTGACATATCTTTTGGAATATGTCCATTAATCTTCTCAGGACTTATTGACTCTTTTGTAGCTGAGATAAAGTGTATTTTGATAATTGTTACATGTAATAACTTCATGTCCCAATGTCAGACAAGTTATCCTCTCATTTATAGAGAGAAATACTTACACTGCAAATACCTATCTCGTATTTTCTTTATAAAAATCTTGATTATCTCCTATATCTCAGAGAAATACATGTGATAAAGTAAAACTGTGGAACCACAGAAGTTAAATGTTTCTACCAAGAAGGAAATAAGACTATGGGATTTCAAAATGAGTAAATTTAAATGCACCATCTTTGAATGATTGTCTTTTCCTCTAGAAATATAAATGGAAAGAAGAGTATAATGCCCTCTGCACTCAGATTAGAAGCCCCATTCTTTCTAGTCTATGATGAATCAAGTGCTATTTTGTATGAAAAAGCATTTTCAAAAGCACTGATACATTCACTGATTTCTGAAAACAGAAGTATTTAAAAGCATGTTGTCAATACCATAATATTATCAGTAGATAATAATATGGGAATAGACTAAAAAAATCAAAAGAGCAGATTATGCCTTTGAGAGTGCTTTCATAATAGTATTGAGAAAGATTTTATACCACTGAATTAACAAGTAATATATATAAAGGCATTTTTCAAATTTCCTGATTGTTTTAAGTTGCTGAAAATTAAATTTTAAAATATTTCTCCTTTTTTAAGACCAAAAGTAGTGAAATATTTCCATTTAATAAATTCGTTTGTACCTTTTTATTGGTCAAAACATAGCTGATTATTGAGTGGAATAAAAAACAGACTATGAGAACAGGTGGTGTATATTGAATTTTGTTTGTGTTCATTTATGGGAATATAAAACTGTAAATATTAATCTATTAATATTTACTTCCTCTTTCAATGTCATCTCACATCAAATAGAAAATATGTTTAAAGTATAAAAGAGTAATGTTTTTACTAGGAAACAAAAATTGTCCAGAATACAAAATACTTTAATAAACTTACGTTCTCATGCTATATGAAAATATATATATATATATATATATATATATATATATATATATATATATGCAGAAGTTTAATCTTAACAATGTGGAGAAAAAGCTAGATCTTTAAAATATTGAATGTATGAATCATTTTGTATATGTTTTTTGCATTTTACATTACCTCATTCAATCTTTCTTGACAATTACTGTGTTGTCAACATCATTTTACAGATTGGAAAAAGATTTCCAGGGATATTAAGTAATTTGTCCAATGTCACACCAGTTAGTTACTCTCTGCAAAGTCTGCTAATAGCTTTCCTAGTTCAGTTAATTTTTACTTCATTTTAGATCCCCAGCCTACTTTTTTTCATGAAACATGTTTCATCTCTGAATTTATTGATAATTAAAAATAAGGCAGAAAAGTGGAAAATATTAAGATGTTTCTGTTGGTGCCATTTCTTTTTGCCTTGTTTCTTTCCTTTTTTTAATTGAGATATAATTCACATAAGTTACCATCAATTTCACCCTTTTATAGTGTACAATTCAATAGTTTCTATTATCTTCACCAAGTTGTGCACTATCATCATTATCTTCCAGAACATTTCCATCACCCCACAAATAAACCCTGTGCACATTGACAGTCATTCCCCATTACCTCCTAGACTCCAGCTTCTGGCAAACATGAACTACTTTCTGCCTCAATGGATTTGCCTATTCTGGATGTTTAATATAAATGGAATCATATGGTATCTGTCCATTGTATCTGGCTTCTCTCACTTAGCCTAAGACTTTCAAGGATTATCCATGTTGTAGCATTATCAATAATTAATTCCTTTTTAAGACCAAATAATTTTTCTTTTAATGGATTTACCACACTTTATTGTATTTATCCATTTATCAATTGTTGGGTTGTTTCCATTTCTTGACTATTATGGATAATAATTCTAAGAAAATTCATAAACAAGATTTTGTGTGGTCATATATTTGCAGTTTTCTTAGATATATTCTAAAAAGATATTGCTGGGTCTTATGGTAATTCTATGTAAAACCTTTGATGAACTATCAGATGGTTTGACAAAGAGTGGCTGAAAATTTTAAATTTCTACCAGCAATGTTTGAGGGTTCCAATTCCTCCAAAGTCTCACTAATACTTGTTATTATCTGCTCTTTTGAGTATAAACATTCTACTAGGTGTGAAGTAGTCTCTCACTGTAGGTTTTACGTGCCTTTCCCTAATGACCAAGATACTGAATATCTTTCATTTGTTTATTGGTCATTTATATATCCTCTTTGAAATAATGTCTATTTAAATCTATGATAGGCTGAAAATGACCCCAAACATGTCCACAACTTAATTCATGGGACCCGTGAATGTAACTTATATGGAAAAAAGTCTTTGCAGATGTGATTAAGTTAAATATCTTAAATTTGGGGCAGGTGGTATTGTAATCATAGGAGTCCTTATAAAGAGAGGTAAGACAAGTCAGAATCATAGAGAAGGCAAAGTGCTGATGGAAGCAGAGGGAGAAAGAAAGATTTGAAGATGTTATGCTACCGGAAACTGTAAAGGGCAAGGAAATGGTTTATTCCCTGGAACCTTCAGAAGGAATCAACCCTCTCTGCATCTTGAATTTATCCCCATTTCAGACATCTGACTTCCCAGACAGTAAAAGAATAAATTTGTGTTTTTTTAAGTCATTCTGTGGCAATTTGTTGCAGAAATACTAGGAAACTCATGGAAAATCCTTTGCCCGTCTTAACTGGACAAATTGACCTTTTGAATAGAGTGCTGATCTGTTTATATTTAATTTAATTATGTTAAGGTAGGGTGCATTTCTGACATTTTACTATTTGTTTTCTATGTCTTTTGCTTTTTTGCTATTCTATTACTCAATTACTATCTTTTTCCATGTTAGATATTTTCTACCATATTATTTTAATTCCCTTGACGGGTTTTACTACATTTTTAAGTTATTTTATTAGTGGCACTCTGGAGATTATATTTACGTCTTAATTTATAAAAATATAGTTCAGATTAATATCAGCTTAATTTCAATAGTTGAAAAATCTTGTTTCCATAGAGCTCCATTCTCCACTCCCTTCTTTTTATGTTATTGTCATCTAAATTACATTTTAATATATCTGAACCAATCATTACTGATATAATCATTGCTGCATGCAATTGTCTTTTAAATCATATAAGAGAAAAAGAGAGCTACAAACAAAAATACATTTATACTGTCTTTTGTGTTTCCTGTGTGGTTATCTCTACTGTTGCTCTTTTTTTCTATTCAAGTTAGTCTTTTGTGCTTTCTTTTCCCTGCAATCTGAATAATTCTATTAGTGTTCCATGTTTTTTTCTTAATCTTAAAATGCCTTAATTTCTCCTTCATATATTGATGAATACTTTTACTGGATATAGAATCATCAGTTCATGATCTTTTTTTGTCAGTACTTTGAATATGTCACTGCCTTCCAGGACATTGGTTTTGAGAATAAATCAATTGATAGTCTTTGAGGATCTCATATGTGATTAACCTCTTTGTTGATTTCAATAATCTGTCTTTGGCTTTAGCTGTCCACACTTTAATTATGATGTGCCACTTGTGGCTCACTGTGAGTTTATTCTACTTTACCTTTGTTGAGTTTCTTTGCAATGTATCTTAATATTTTTCTGTAAATTTGGAAAGTCTTTGGCCATTATTTCTTCAAACATCTCTCCCGCCCCTTTCTCTTCTTTTTCTGGGACTACTATTATGCATATATTGGTATTATGAATGTTTTCCCACAAGTCTCTACCACTTTTTGCATTTTTGTTCAGTCTATTTTTTTCTTTAAAAAGCTCAGACTGGATAATCTCCATTGACCTATTTTCCAGTTCACCAATTTTTTCTTCAGCAGCTCAAACCTGCAGTGAACACCTCTAATGAATTTTTCATTTCTATTATTATACAATTTATTCTAGAATTATTGTTTGGGCCATTTTGATAATTTCTATCTCTTCATTGATATTCTCTATTTTGTGAACCATTACTGTCATGCTTTAATCATTTAGACATGGTTTCTTTTAGTTTTCCAAATGTATCTATAGCAGCTTATACTAAGTTCTTGCTTTCAGTCTAAAAATGCTTTGAATTCATTAAGGACAATTTCTAGTGACTGATTTATCCCTCTGCAGGGCCACAATGATTTGTTTCTTTGCATATCTCTCTTTTTTTTTTTTTACTGAAAACAGGACAGTTTAAATAGCATAATGTGGCAGCAAGTTTGGAAATCAGATTCTTCCACAGGATTTGTTGCTGCTTTTTGCAGTTTTTCCTGCTGCTACTTGTCACATGACTTTCCTGATCAAATTCTGGAGTCTGTATTTGTTGAGTGTTGTCACTGAAGACTGTGTTCACTTAACTCAATGGTCAACTAAAGATTAGATGGAGATTTCTTTAAATGCCTTGGGCTAATAAGTCTCTTAGGCTTTGTGTCTGTGCTGTAGCAATGTGTTTAACCTGCAAGCAAGCAATTTACAATTCTGCTTTGGTTTCAGTTCCTGCTTATGCAGAGCTTCAAGTTTAGTCAGAGAAAAAAGCCTTCTTAGGATTTTTCTGGGCATGTATATAGCCCTATGTACGCAGTGGTCTTCTAGAGTCCCAGGAATATGTCAAAGTTCTTCAGAGTCTCTTTTATGGACATTTATTTTCCAGCTTTCCCTTTAAAGTCACCTTGATGTTTTCTCCAACTCTTATTGTAGCCTCAGGCACTTGCAATATTAAATAATTGTCGATGATAGGTTTTAACAAATGTCACAAGGAAAAGGCTGTTCATATTAAGTTATATCTGAAAACAAATGGGATTTTCCAAGGAGCTTCCAGACAGGTCAAATAATGATAGTTCTCTAGGAATGGGCTTTGAAGGGAAAACTAGGGAGCTCTCCTTGGACACACTTAGTGGCCATCTCCCAGCCCTTACCTAATCCCTTCCTTTATTCTCATGCTTATTTGTGTGCAGGTATGCAGGTGCGTTTCCATGTGCAGGTGTTTGGTGTGTTTCCATTTCAGCTCGCTTGCATGCAGGTGTTCAGTATGCTTCTATTTCACAAAACACCATAGGTCACTAGAGAAGGCATTAAATTTTAATCAGCCTGATCTCCTTGCCAAGGCACAAGTGCTGCTCACTGACAGAGCCCTCTTCCACTGGAGTGTATAAAAGCCCAGGACTCAGGGTGTAAAGGTGTACCTCATCTCCAATGCAAAGTAAGTTATGTGGAATGCAGGGCAGTTGGCCTTCCTGGCAGAACAGTCACAATTTGTCCCTCATCTCTGATGCAAAGCAGGGCATGTGAGTTACTATCCACTGACCCTGACCTAAGCAATTGGCCTCACTAGGGACTGGCCATTATGGGATATTTTCCCCTGCTCTTTTGGACCCTTTGTGCTATTTAGTTAATAAGGCAATTACTTGCTGTAAGTCTCCATTGTGTCCTGAGCCTGTGTTTCCATGATGCACTATTTGGCAACTCCACAATCTCTAACTTCATTCTGCCCCCTCCACTGGCTAGTAGCTGTGTATATTCACCAATGGAGCTAATGAAAGAGGCATGGTAATAGGGAATGCCAAATGACACGAATATCATTTTTTTCTTACTGATGTGGTCATTTGTCCTAAATAAATGTCTCCCATATTGTTAATTTCCAGACTTCTGAATAGAATAAGTTTGTATGAATTTTTGCCCATTGCTTTTATGGAGGAAAGGATGTCCAGAAAATCTTTACTCCATCATTTCCGCTAGTATCACCTCTATTCCTTGAACACATTTTAGTAATCCTATTCATGCTGGAAATTCAAAATGACTACTGAAACTATTATATGAAAGGGGACCATTTTAAAAAATGTCTCCTTAACTCACAAAGATCAACAAATTGTTTTTAGATAGTCATTTGTAAAACAAATATCTTACTTCATAAGAGACATCTATCTATAGGACTTTGCTTGCTAAAGTCATAATACTAAATTTCTACCACTTTCAAGCAATTGCTATGAAGCAGACATGGTAATTCTATTCCCTTGTTATTTATGAAATCATTAAATACTCACAAGATGCATAAGAAGCTGCTGCTGTTATATACATATATTTTTTTCAGATGAAGAAACTGAGGCACAGTGATTTTATTGTCTATAAATGTTGAGCTTACACTAGTGAGTAGCTGAGATGGGATTTCAAACCAGACCATTTAACCCTAGAGCCCAGGCCCTTCATCATGAAGTAATTCATGTATCTCTCACAATGAAACATGACATTTTTATTAAAACTGTCTGTTCTAAGAGCTTTGAAAATGCTGCCTCCTTTTCTTATGAACCTTAGAGTCTAACAATCATCTAACTAGTGTGTACCACTTTGCATTCAGTATTCCTCCGTTTCTCATTCTTTCACATACATGGTAAAATTTGGTCTTTATTATGGATTTTCTGAAATTGGTTAATAAAATCCTCAGTGTGAGAACTTTATTCATTTATGAGCTTCACTTCACAGTTCATTTCTTTAGTTCTGCAGAATTTTCTGTTAGTAATTATTCTAATATTATCTCTCTTGTTTCTGTTCCATTCTCTCTATCCTCCCATAATGGATCCTATTATACAGAAGTCGGAACCTCCCACCCTGCTCACCTTCTTTCATTACTTCATACTATCCAAATCTTATATCCACTTGTCCTTGCAACGACTTCTTAGAAAGCCTTTGTAAGCTGAGGAGTGATCATATAAATAAATCAAAGATGGCCTCTGTGTAGTAGCGCTAGTGTTTTTTACTTCTTCATAGCATTCTGAACCTCTTAGGAAAAGCTGCAAGCTCCAAATTAAAAATTTTACACGTTCTATTGTTTTATCATAGCCCAAATAAGTGATTTTTGGCCATTAACTCTTTAGCCTGCTTTGCATACCCCATGAAATTGCCCCAACATCTGCTCTCAGTTGATAAGGTAAGACCCTTAGCTTAAAAATCCCCAAGTTATTTTGACATCTTAGAGTTTTTGTGTCCATTGAGGCTCCCCTCTATGCTAACTTCGTGACACCTTGACACATAAGCCCTTCTCTTCACCTTCTCCACTGGATGTTTTAAGCTTTACCCTTGCAGTTTCCCTTGTGACTCCCACATGCCACTGGCATCGGGATGTTTTCCTGCTGCAAGAACTTTCTTCTGCCACTGAATACCAGTCAAGGAATTGCCCTCAATAAATAGGTGTTACTTCTATCTGGTGGTCAAATCCTTTTTGGAGTCAATTCTGAAATTCCTACAATGAAACTTACAAAAGGAATCCTGTAAGAATTTTATCCTCCACTCTTCTATGTGTCTTGTGTGCACTTCTTTTTTTCTGTTTGTTTCAAATATTATCTTTTAAATTTCCAAGCTCTTGAATTAATTGATATCTTCAAACCAATGAAAGTCAACCATGTTCTTACCTTAAAATGTAGTATCTTCTTTTATCATTCTAAGCATTACATTTATTTAAAAAAAATAGTATGATTGCTCTTTCAATTCTACTTAATCAGGTCTCAGTACTTTCAATAATATAAATTTGTTTTCTTTTTTTTTTTTTACATGGTGTTCCTTTCTCCATATATTTGATTTCCTTGAATGTATAATCAGCTGGTTATTGCAATTCCTAGTTAGATATTGTTGTTTATATTTGGGAAGTCTACTTCTGACAAGAGACAGAAGTACTTGTGTTATGATGTTATGCTCCATATTTATATGGAGTGAGATACCTGACAGAACCTACCTTTTTATATGGCACGTACATGGCTGGTCTTCTTTAGATAGGTGATCACTTTTCTGCTTGAGTTTTTCTTTGTCTTTCATGTCACTAACCTTTATTACTAAATGTAGAGGCAATTTCTTGTTGGGAGACAATTGTCCATGGAGCTCTAAAATTTCTATATAGCTAGGGATTAACAGTCCATTTGCTTCAGGACTATCTTTTCATGTTTGTATAAGCAAACAGCCCTAGAAAAGTAGAGAAGTGACCCCTTTAGTGCAAATTTATTAAAATTCCCAGATAGTAAAGCTCCAGGAAATGAAATTAGAAAACTTCCTACCTTCCTTGGAAAGATTTGTTTATCTTCCATGAGAGAGACTCATACTTTCTCTAGGGTAGCCAAGTATGCCAGCAGCCCCTGTTTAAAATCAAGGTCTTCTATTTTCTGGGTTTCTTTGTGTAAAACATCCACATTGTATGTGTAAGAGCTGGCTCTCATTACATTACCCTTGGTGGTTGGGGCTTAGTGCACTAGTACAAAATTGTTATTATTTCTCTATGTAATAAACTGCCTAACCCAATTTTAATCTTAATGCCTTCTTACTGGGTAAATCTTTGGAACTGTGCAAGTCAACCTAACAGCTATGACTATGCTGATGCTTAGGAACTTCTTTGCTTCTTTATTTTCTGGAATCTCCATGAATTTTGGGTTTTTCTGAAATTTCCTCATAACTTGATTCAAATTATGTTTCTTGATTTATGATTTAAGTAATATTGTGTTATTCTCAGGGTATCACAGTAAGAGGCATTTGGTGGCATGTTGTACTGTTATTAGCAATATTAACTGATCACTTAATATGATTATGTTTGAAAGAATTCACCTCTCTAAGATTAATCTTTGTTCCTTATTGTAATTAATAAACAATATGTTCCTCACTAGCCTTAGCATCTGTTTTGAATTAGTTAAGTTGAATTTTAAATTTGGGTTGAGGTGGAGGTCAGGTGCTACACAATGGGAAATGGAGAACATAATGCATGAGTAAAGATTGTTACTCACAAGTCCCCTAGAGACAGACATGCCATGAGGGGAGTACAGGAAGCATGATCAGCACTGGAGACTCAACCAGCATGTAGGGAGCCCACTAGCAGAGTAAGATGGATCCTTGGGTTTGTGCCTTTTCTGTGGTCTAGGGTGGCATTTAGTAGATTTCCTGTGGGAGTTAAGGACTGGTTAAAGTAAATGTGAAAAGGGAAAAAGACAGATGAGCTCTGAGGGTTGTGGGGATTGTTAGCCAATTATTTAGGATCAGCTATGGGTTCTGGGTAAGGCATGTGAGGTAGAAGTGACAGGTGTGGGTTTGAGTTCTGGGGAGTCTAGATGCGATGGGTGGAAACTGCTAATTAACTAGGCCAAAGGTCAATGCTGGAGCTAGTGGCTTAGCCAAAATAAAATGGATTCGGGGGCAGTACACAAAAAGTTTTGATAGTTATGACAGCATCCACTTGTGATTCTTACCTGAGTTGATTTTTACTATAATTACAGGAAAATGGTGATTTACTGATGCTCTTTCCCTTTGAAAAATATATTTATCATTATTAACTTACAAATTATTATTTTGCTCAATGATATGTAGACTATTGCTACTATTTTTTTTGATATCCCGACTTTAGTCAATGCCCCCTCTCCACCTCTTGGGCTCTTTTGGCATGCTGATATCTTTAATATTTTGTCTTGTTTTCTGGTGTGTGTGTGTGTGTGTGTGTGTGTGTGTGTTTAGCACACAAAAGATTTTCCAAGCTATGTGTTAACCCTCAAATCAATCATTTCCCCAAGGTCTTCTAACTCCTTTGAGTTGGAAGCAATATTTAAAAATACAATGTATGGATGCTAGGTGTACTCATTGCTTCTGACATGACATTTTCTGCAGAGAGAAACCCTGAAATAGATATGAATTGTAAGATAACCTGAGATCTGTTTCATAGTAATCTAATTGGTAAGAAGAAGGAATTGAAAGAGTTAAAGACAGAACAAAACTGGTCATACTCTTTGAAGTTAGGTGATGGTTATCTTGGGGTGCATATACTATTTTATCTATTTTGGATGTATTTGAATATTTCTTTATAAAACAATTTTAATATGATAAAACCAACCACCACCACCAACAACAAAACCCTAATTTTCCAGAATTAGTGATATTTATCTGAAAAGCTATTCAAATAGGTGTGGACATATTTGATGGTCAATCATAGATACTTAAATTGAAAAAAATACAAAATATCAATATTCCAATGTAATTGTAAGCAATATCACTTACGATAAATTAATTTGCTTTCTTATTTGAAAGTCCCCAAATTTCTCTTAATGGATCTCAGTAGTTATATTAAGCTGTATTTAATGCTTTAACTTTTCTTTTGAGCATAGCTTAAACAGTGCTTAAATCCTGAATCTTATTAAAAACTTCCTTAAACTGATAAGCAAAAGTCTTATTTTTGTCCTCCCAATGAGCATTTGGGAACCTGTCCATCACCAGCAAGCAACTAACATTTTTCTTCTCTACATGCATTTTGTACTTCTTCTGTTATATATGATACATTACTTGGCCCCCATCCTCAAGTAGTCTGAGGTACCTTCAAAGCATCCATGCAATGCATTTCATCTTGATTTCTCTTTATCTGTTTTATTGAAACCACACAGGCTCACATCTACCAAACTTTCCTTACAGTGAGAAAATGATACTCTTCCCTTAACTCTAGTTTGTAAATACAGGAAAGTACTCTAATTTTTCAACTTCTGTTAGGTGTCTAAATTTGTTCTTGGGCATCAGAGAACTAAACTCTAAAGCAAACAGTTGGATTTGAGGTGCTTAGAGGCAAAAGAAATCAATTGCATGTTTCCTCAAAGTAAGAGGTGGAGAAAAAGGCTGGGATTACCAAAATATTAGTACCTGTTATCTCATTCTTTCAATCAGCAGCATATTGTGGGTCAATTTATATGTCTAATTTATCTTTCTAAAACATCTGTTTCATAAATGGATTATGAGTAATGATATTTTATTTCATTTTAATTCTTACTTAAGGTTACATAGCTTCTCAAATTCTGTAACCACTTTAGAGTAAAAATCACACTGGGAACGTAAAATTCAGTATATAAAATCTAGAATATTTCAGTTGACTCAAGGATAGGGTTTTAATTCATTTTTATAATCATATTAAATGATGTGATTACTAAAAAATGATCAAAATTAGATAATAGTTCAGTTGAAAAGCATGCATTTAAGTAGCTTTCATTAATGTAGCCCTATATTAAGAAAACAAACATTTACAGGAATAATGATCTGTTTGTTGAATAATTTTTCCCTATAAAAGAGTTTATTATTAAATCTACACAAGAAAATATAGTTGGCTTATTGTTGAGATGCATTTGCAAAAGGATGATAGAAACTTATTTACAGTAAGCTGGACTATACACCAAAACATATCTTCTCCCTTCCATACACTATACAAACAGTGCGTTTATTGTCTAATTGAGAAAAAATGTAAAAATCATGAGTGTGTGAATAAGAATATCATATAATTTAACGACTTTGGAAAATAAGGAATGCTGCAACCACAATGTCAGTCTCTGGGTCTTTTAGGCTTTACTGGATACAGCAATTTCTGTCTTAAGTCTGAACCTGTACTTTTATACTCTGTTCAGTTGAATATATTTTTTCAATGAGTTTTTGGAAGAGGGGGCCCACCTGAGTCCGTCTCCTTATATTTCCCTGAAATTTAATGAAACAAATTATCATGAAATGTGATCACCATAAAGAAATCTTCGTAAATCAAATGATCTACGAATTAAAATAAAAATGGAGTGAGCACCTGAATGCATATTACAGAAGCCCTGGTTTGAATGCAATTCCTTTTAAGTAATATTTCTATGTACATGTTGGTTTAAGCACTGAAAATGTAAAATCCTATTACATGATTTCTCATTTTATCATAAGTTTTTCTTCTTCTGCCATCTAATTTGTGTATTAATACATGTCTCTCCATTATTTTACACCATAGCACATAAAGAATCAGGCTGCCCGTGAAACAATAGCTTGGTAAAAAATAATCTATCCAGCCATGGCATATCCCTAAGCATCTGGTTTGGGAAAACAGAACACATAATCTAAGTATCTTCACACATCTGTATGAAGCACAGTGGAGTTACTTTCATTTGTTTGTTTCCTTTTTACAGTTTAGAAAATGAAAGCTGATGCATTTGAAGTTTACAATAATGATAGCAAATATTCCAAAGGCTTTCATATGCAAAGTAGTTTAAATGCCAAAGACTTGGAATAAATTTTGACTCACTTGCATTAATGTCTCTCTTTTTTTGGACTTTTGCTTCCTTTTTCACAAAGTTTGCATTATTAGTACTTTGTCAAATTTGCATAAGATTTATTTTCCTTGATCCTTCTGAACATAGACAGATAAAAAGCTAGACTCACACTGAAATTGAATTCTCTAATTAGTGTTCAGGCCATGGCAATGTTCTTAGAAATTTTATACAATAACATAAATCAGCAAATCAAACTATTTCATATGAAGTATTCAGTTTTTGAAATTCTTAAGAAATTGTGATACTGAAATGAAACCTAAAGAGGTGAAAGATTGAATTGATACTGAGTTCCTCCCAGAAAAAAAAAAAAAAAAATTATCATTATTATAGCAACAATTGCTATGAACCAGAATGCTGGCATTCTCCTCTTATTTGAGGGAAGTGAAACAGAATCAATTTTCTACCCTCAGTTACAATTAAATGAGGTCATAAGATCGAAAGTATGTTCCACATAAAAGCATAGCCCATAAAAAAAAAAAAAAAGTGATCCTGTCTTTCTCTTCCTCCATCCACTATCTAAAGGCAGAGGCACTATAGGAGATAATGGGGCCCTATGATATGGCAGCACCATTAAAAGTTAGGAGCCATAGTTCATAGTTCCTGGATTCCTATATTAATTGAGTGAGAAATAAACATATGCTAAACCCACTGAGATACTGAAGTATGGTTGCATTTATAATATTTTGACTCTCTTTCAAAGATTATCTTGGCTATTCCTGGTCCTTTAAATTTTGATAAAAATTTTAGGAATAACTGATAAAATTGCACTTACAAGGATTTGGTTTGCAATTATTTTGAATCTACAGATAAATTCAAGGATGATTTAAAACCTTGAAACATTGAAGCCTTTAAGCCATGACCATTACATGTCCATTTATTTATTTAGTTCTACTTAATTTTTTAAAAACATTTATTTTACTATGTTAATTATCTTGTATATTTTTATTAGATATATTCTTATGTACTTTAATATTACTAAATAGCACTTTTTTAAATTCATTTTCTCATCATTCATTGCTAATATATAGAAAAACCAATATAATGCATTTTAATACTAATTTTATTAATTTTAAAACTAATATAAAGCATTTTAACTTTTTTGAGGTATAACATACACACAGTAAAGTGCATTAATCTTAAGAGTACAGATTACTGATACTTTCAATGTGTTTGTAATAACATAACCAACAGAGAAATCAAAGTAAGTACATTTCCAGAATCTAATAAGCTACCTTATTTATTTTCCCAGTAAATAACCATGCCTCCATGAGATAAACACTATTGTAATTTCTATTACCTTATAAATGTACCCTATATCCAGTAAAGCTATCTTCCAAAAATGAAGATGAAATGAAGACATTCCCAGATAAAGAAAAACTGATAGAATTGGTTGGTAATATTGTTGTCTTATGAGAAATGCTAAAGTCCTTTAGGCTAAAATCAAGTGATTCCATATGATTATTTAAATTGCATTGAAAAAACAATGAGCACAGGTAAAGGTAATTATGCAATTATAAAAGAGTATAAATGCATTTTACTGTATCATCTCAACTTATTTTTTAAAAATTGCTTTAAAAAATGGATATGTGTGTGTTATTGATAGAAGCATAATAAATTTGCCAATAATAGCAGAAAGCAGTTGGGTGAGAGCAAAGCTGACTGGAAATGACTCCAAAATATAGCTCAAATCTACAAGAGCAAATGAGAGGACATGAAATGATAAAAAAGGAAGTTTAATATAACAAAAACTATAAATATATTCACTCTCCTTTTTTCTCTCAGCATTCTTAAAGGCATAAAATTATGAATGATTTTAGCTATGTATTGTGGGATTTGTAGCATATATAGAAATAATATATGTAATAGTAATGTCCCAGTGGCAGAAAAGGGAATAGAACTATTCAGGAGTAACACTTATATGCATACTGGAATTGAGTGTAAATCTGAAGCTGATTCTGATAAGTTAAGATGTACATGATAAGCCCTCGAGCAACCACTAAGGAACTAACTCAAAAAAATATGGTGAAAAATATAAAGGAGGAATAGTGAAACAAGATATATGAAACATATAAAAACTAAAAGTAAAATGGCAGACTTAAATCCAACCATATCAAAAATAACATTAAATTGAATGGATTAAACAATCCAATCAAATAGCAGATTATCAGACTGCATTAAAGTAACAAGATCAGATTGTATGATCTCTATATGAGACAAACTTTAAATTCAAAAATAGTTAGATTGAAAGATAACAGATAGAGATATGTAATTCAAGCACAAATCACAAGCTAGAGTAGTTATACTGATAATATACAAAAAATTTTTAAAAATACACCACTAGAGATAAAAAGGATTTTTTAATGAGTCAATCCATCAAGGAGATACAATTAAAAACTTCATGTACCTAAAAGAACATGGGACATAGTTCAGGATAGATGGAAGGTTGGGACATAAAATAAACCTTTAAATGTAAAGAATTGAAATAACACAAAATATATTTTCCTTACATAATGGGATAAAGTTAGAAATCAATAACAGAAATTTGGGGATTTCAATGTGTGTAGAAATTCAACAACACACTACTAAATAACAAATGGGTAAAGAAGAAATCAAAAGAGAAATTAGAGAATAGTTTAAGATGAATGAAAATGAAGACACAATTTTCCAAAACTTATAGGATGCTACAGAAACAGTGCCTCGATGGAAATTTATAGTTGGAAACTTACATACAAAATGTGAAAGATCTCAAATGAATAACCTAACCAATCACATGATAATCCTGTAAGAAGTATAGAAAAAAATGCTTAAAACAGGGTGTGATGTTTTGAAGTTGTATGTACCCCCAAAAAACATATTCTTAAATATAATCTGTTCCTATGGGTGTGAGCTCATTGTAAGTAAGATCTTTTGATGTGGCTACATCAGTTGTGTGACTCACCTCAACCAGGATGGATCTTATCCTACTGGAGTCCTTTATACGAGAATGAAATTCAGACACAGAGAAAGAACCCATGGAAGCATGACGCTAAAATCAACATAACCTAGAAGAGAATGGAGTGTACAACAGACACCACCACGTGCCTTGCTATGTGTCAGAGTTTCCAAGGATCACCAGCAGCTTTTCTAGAAAGACTCATCACCCTAATGATGTCCCCAGGACTGACCTGATTACTAGAGTCCTTTATAAGAGAATGAAATCCAGACACAGAAAAAATAAAGCCACTGAAGCTGAAATTAATGAAACCCAGAAGAGAAGGCTGAAACCAGATGCTGCCATATGTCTTGCCATATGAGTGAAGAGCCAAGGATCTCCAGCAGCTGGTGTTTGGAAGAAAGCACCACCTGATGACGTTGCGATTTGGACATTTCCCCTGCCTCAAAACCTTGGGCAAATAAATACCCATTGTTTAACTCATCCCATTTAATTGTCTTTGCTTTGAGCAGCCTTGAAAATTAAAACACAAAGAGAGTCAGGAAATTGCAAAGATAAGAGCCAGAGTTTCTAAAGAAGAAGAAAAATACAAAGAAAATCAATGAAACACAAAACTAGTCCTTTGAAATGTTCATCAAAATTGATGAACTTTTAGATAACTAGAATGAAAAAAAGGAATAAGATTTAAATTACTTGAAATTTCAGAAATGAAAGAGTGCACATTGCTGATGACCTTTAGAAATACAAAGGATTATAAAAGAATGCTAAGAAAAATTGTATGCCAATAAATTAAATTACTTAGCTGAAAAGGAAAAATATCCTATTAAAACACAAACCATTGCAACTGACTCAACAATCCAAATAGATCTATAGCAAGTTAGAGACTGAATTAGTAATAAAAAAATTACCCACAAAGAAAATCACAGACCAGATGGTATCCCCTCTGAATTCTACAAAACATTTAAAGGAAAATTGACAACAATTCTTCACAGACCCTCCCCCCCAAAAAAAAAAGAAAGAAAAAAAAAGAGCAGATGGAATATTTCCAAACTTATTTTCTGATACCAAAATCAGACAAAGATATGACATGGAAATAAAACTACAGATGAATATTCCCTATGAATATGGATGTAAAAAGTTTTCAACAAAACATTAACAAACTGAAAGCAGAAACATAAAAAGAATTATACACTATAACCAAGTGAATTATCCCAAGAAAGACAAGATTGTTTCAACAAATGAAAATCAATCAATGTAATATGCCTTACTACTAAAATAAAAGATTAAAACCATAAGATCATCTCAATAGATCAGAAACAGCATTTGACAAAATACAACACCCTTTCATCATAAAAACACTCAAAAAGAGTAGGAATTTAAGAGAATTTCCTGAACTCAGTAAAGGGTATCTCTGAAAAAACATGACTAATATACTAAATGGTGAAAGACTTTCCCATAATAGCAGGGACAAACAATGCTGTTTGTTCTCACTCTTCCTATTCAACATTGCATGAGAGGTTGTAGCCACAGCAATTCGGCAAGAAAAAGAAACTAAAGATACCAAGATTGGGAAGGCTAGGGAGGGTCTAGACTTAGCACCTGGGGCTGTGGGCCTGTTCTACCTGAGCACTCAGGGTGCAGTGGCCTCAGCTTGTATCTTGTGTACTGCAGGCCTCTTCCTGCTCTCCGAAGCTCCAATGAACAATGCAATACCTGGCCAGGCTCAGACCCGTGGAGTCCGAGTGGTGAGTCAGCCCTTGTGAGTCAGACTTGGAGAGGTTCTGAACAGAATGGGGTAGGGAAGGGGCCCTGTGAGCTCCAGAGGATGCCTTGGAGACTTCTTAGGAGAGCAACCAGCCCCGGCCAGCACCTTGCCAATCGTTTAGACCTATCTCGACCTCACTAGGATCTTCCATTGGGGTGGTCACTCCAGTTTAAAGGTGAGCAGATTTAGGTTCAGTCACGGGAAATATCATGTGAGGTCACAGAGGTTAAATATGAGAACTGGACATCTATCACATGGTTAATTTATTCATAGAATACTTATTGAGTCGGACTCATGAACCAGGCACAAAAGTAAAAAAGGAGCAATATGGGCGGGTCACAGTGGCTCTGCAGGCAAGAATGCTTGCCTGCCATGCCAGAAGACCCGGGTTCAATTCCTAGTGCCTGCCCATGTAAAAATAAATAAATAAATAAATAAATAAATAAATAAATAAATAAATAAATAAATAAATAAATAATTTTTAAAAAGGAGCAATACAATTTTGAGGAAAAATAGGGAAGAATGTAGACTATGAACCTTACACTCCAGTGAGGGAATTGGATACTTTATGCAAAGAACGATAAAAAATGTAAAATCCCATCTGTGATATATGATTTGATGGAAAGACATGCAGCTGGAAAAGAGAAAAATCCAGATGTTTATGCGCCATCTCATTATTCTTAGAGCAATGGGAAATGATTGCAGTGTTTGAAATTGGAGGGTAATAGCATCAGCTTTGTGTTGGGAAAAGTGTGGGGTTACGGAATTGACTGTGGGGATGATGTGCAAGAAGGCAGTTAAAATATCAGACTCCGGTACCTGGCATGGACTTTGTAGATGGCTCACCAGCCTGCTCCTTTCCATTTCATGGCCTTATTCCAGAAGGACATCAGTTTGTCCATTATACTAAAGGTGATATTCTGCAGATTTCTACCTTATAAAGGATTGAGTGTTTGAACCTTTGACTACTTCTTGAAGAAGAAAGTCAAATTTAACTTCCTAGGGCTTATCAGTAATAGGGGTACAAGTTGTGGATCTTTCTTGGCAGCTATCTCTGGAGCTAAGGCCTAACTGAAACCAAACCTAAATTTGGTCAGTCTACAAGGTCTTGGGAGGATATCCACTTCTTACTAGTTTTTAGCTCTAGGGAGTCAGTCTTTGCTCCTGGTTCAATGCAGTTTGTGACAGGCCTGTATAACCTCCAAAAGGAGCATAGTTGCCCCACCTGTCTGGTTTATTTGAAAGACACAGTGACCATCAACTGTGGACACAATTTCTGTTGCTTTTGCATCAACAAGTCCTGGAAGGATGTAGATGATACCTTCCCCTAGTCCTTGTGCCGTTTTTGCTTTCCCGACAAAGAACTTCAAAGGTAACACCCAGCTAGGTAATTTGACTGAAGTAGCTAAGTTTCCCCAGATCAGAAGTGAAAGGAAGAAGCAAGAATAGCATGTTGTGTGTGAGAAGCACAACCCGTTTTGACCCTTTTCTGTGAGAAGAACCTAGAGGTTTTATGTACAGTTCCGTTTTTCCACTAAACACTGCAAGCACTATACTTCTCCCATTAAGAAAGCTGCCTCCTCTCATGGAAAACTTGTAGAATGTAGCACGGAGTCACTGAACAATAGTATGGAACGAGTTGATAATTCTGAAAGGTAGGAAATCAGGAGAGCTGAAAAAGAAGGTAAAATATAGGAGAGAAGAAATAAATTCTGAATTTGAACAACTTAGGTTAATTCTAAAAAAATAAGTGAAGCTTACTCTTAGGTACAAGATGAGATGAAGATGTTAACAAAACTCAGTGAAAACCTACAAATTATCAGATCATGTTTCTATGTTAAAACAACTGTTGATTCTTGTTGCTCAGATGTGGCCTCTCTCTCTAAGGCAGCTGAGCAGGTAAACTCTCAGCCCTCCCAAGTATGTGGGACACGATTCCCAGGCGTGTCAATCTCCCTGGCAATGTGGGACAGGACTTAGGGAATGAGCCAGGACCCAGCATCATGGGATTGAGAAATTCTTCCTGACCAAAAGAGGGAGACAGAAATGAGACAAAATAAAGTTTCAGTGGCTGAAAGATTTCAGAGTCAGGAGATTATCCCTGAGATTATTCTTATGCATTATATAGATATCCCTTTTTAGTTTATGGTGTACTGGAGTGGCTGGAGGGAAGTACCTGGAACTGTTGAGCTGTGTTCCAGTAGCCTTGATTCTTGAAGACAATTGTCAAACTATATAGCTTTTACAATGTAACGCTGTTATTGTGAAAACCTTGTGTCTGATGCTCCCTTTATCCAGGCTGTGGACAGATGAGTAAAAAATAAGGACAAAATAAATAAATAAATAATGGGGGAGGGATACAGTGTAAAAAAATATTGGTAGACTGAAATACTAGTGGTCACTGAGAGGGAGGGGTAAGGGCTATAGGATGTATGAGGGTTTTTTCTTTTGTTTCTTTTGTTTGGAGTGATACAGATATTCTAAAAATGATCATAGTGAAGAATACAGAAGTATGTGATGATATTGTGAGCCATTGAGTGTATACTTTGGATGGAGTATATGTGTGTGAAGATATATCAACAAAAATAATTTTAAAAAAAGATATCAAGATTGAAAAGGAAGAAGTAAACCTCTATTCTTTTATGACATGATCCTGCATACAGAAAATTCTATAAATTTCACTAAAAAACTATTAGAACTATCAAATGAGTTCAGAAAATTTGCAGAATACAAGACCAATATACAAAGATCAATTGTATTTCAATGTATTTTGCAATGAACAATATAAAAGATATACTAAATAAACAATTTCATTTACAATGTCATCAGAAAGAATAACATCTTTAGGAATGAATTTAACAAAAGAAGTACAAAACTTGTACTCTGAAAACTGGAAAATATTGTTGAAAGTAATTAAAGAAAATTTAAATAAATGGAAAAACATCCTTGGAACACTTAATACTGTTCTGTAACAATATTTATAAGATACATGATGCTATGTAACAATATTAAATTTCCCCCAAATATTCAAATTAATCTACAGATTCAATTCAATCATTATCAGAATTCCAAATAACTTCTTGTAAAATGTGATAAGCTGATTCTAAAATTCATATGAAATTTCACCCCAAATTGTCAAATCATTCTTGAAACAGAGCAAAAGAGGGGTATCAAAAGTCTGAATTTCAAATTTCAATCCATTACATCCCTCTGAACATCTGTCCTATAATTTATATTATATATATATAATTTATACATATATTTATTATATATTATGTATATAATAAATAAATAAATATATATTTATATTTAATGGTCACAAAATGTAATTATTATGGTATATTCATTTCTTTCTGGTGCTTTTCTACCTGTTCTTCATTTCTGTGTTTCCATCTAGTGTTATTTTCCCTCTGCCTGAGGAATTGATTGTTGTATTCATTTTAGTGTCTATCTGCTGATAACAAATTGCCTTTGGTTCTGTTTCTCTGAAAATGCCTTTATTTAACTTTAATGCTCTGGAGGTAACTTTTTTTGGTATAGAATTCTAAATTGGCAATTGTTTTCTTTAATAACTTTACCAATGTTTTCTCATTGTCTTCTGGCTTTTGAATCCCCTTTTCTGACTGCTTTTAAAATGTTTTATTATTTTTTTTCTTCATTTGATCTGTTTTTAGAAGTCTGATAATTTTACTGCTGTTTGGATATTTTGAGAACAATTACAATAACCACTGCTGATGTCGTCTTTCACCAAATAAGGTCAATTTGCTTTTCTGGCAGATAGAATTTCATGTTTATAGAGTTTAAAAGAATATGACATTATAACTCAGGATTTAAATTTTCATAGCTGATTTTATTCACTTTTGAAAAATCTAGCATGTTTTCTGGCCTATAGATTCCTTCCAAGTCTTCAGTGCTAAAATGTATTACATTGAAATTTGATGATCAGGAGCACAGAAGCCATGTCTCTTGCCTTTGCAATGGTACGCTTGATAGGCCCAATGAAGATAGGTATTGATAATTGGGGCAGCCCAGGGGTTGCCTCCTTAGGGAAAAGGGAGCGGCCTGTGTGGCAGAAAGGAAGACATTGAAGATCATTGGGCCTAATCACTCTCAGTGATTAACATTCATGAGACTAAACTGAGACTTCTTTGTAACCAAATGTCACAAGGCTCTTCTATCTAAGACACTCCCCTTTATCTGGATTTTTGTAAGTTACTGACCCTGATTTCCCAACTGGAACCATTGGGAATTATATTCTCCTGTAAATCCCCAATAAAACTCATGAGAAACTTTTGCCCAGTGTGTCCTTTGGTCTTTGGGTTGAGCTGGGTTGGAACATTTGGCAAGCCAGCCAGGAAACCAAAAAGCTACAGGCAGTTAAAGGTATGAATACTTAGAAAGAAGAGTTCTCAGGGCGAATCCTGGGATGGTCTGCAACATCCATCTGTTGAGGGCTGGCTACTCTCTTAAATGAATGGGGACAACTGAGGTAGTATGGAGATGCTTATAACTCCCTCACTGTAATAATAGGCCTCCTACAACAGGCTGCAAGACAGTTGGGATTTCATAAGAATAAGGAAAGCCACAAGGACACTGCAATTGTAGCTTGGACACTTTTGGAGTCCATGTGTTGAGCTACAAGAAGAAGCTCTGAAAACTAAGGCAGCAGTTTGCCACCTGGAAGAAGAACTTGTTAGAAAGGGATATGCAGGTAGCTCAAGTAGAGTTGAAAGATGTTTTAAATGAGAGTCAACACTGAGTAGATGAAAATTTGCAAACATTAGCATGTTGTTATGAGAGGGTGTTTTGGTTTGTTAAAGCTGTTGGAATGCAATATACCAGAAATGGAACAGCTTTAAAAAGGGAATTTACTGAGTTGCAAGTTTACAGTTCTAAGAGCATAAAAAATGTCCAAACTAAGGCATCCAGAGAGAGACACTTTGACTCTAGAAAGGCCAATGGATCTGGAACACGTCTGTCAGCTGGAAAGGCAAGTGACTGGCCTCTGCTGGGGTTCTTGGCTTCTTGTTTAAAACAGCTTCCCTGGAGGGTGTTTCCTTTTTTCATTTCCAAAGGTCTCTGTCTTTGTGGTTTCTGAAACATCTTCCAAAATTGTTCCCTCTTAAAGGACTCCAGTAAGCAACCCCACCTTCTATGGATAGAGATACATCTCCATGAAAACCATCTAATCAAAAGTCCCACCCACAATTGAGTGGATCAGATCTCCATGAAACAACTTAATTAAAATATCCTGGGCTGTGCTGGTTTGAAAGGAAGTATGCCCCCTGTCATGGTTAGGGACAGGTGTCAACTTGGCCAAGTTGTGGTACCTGTTCATCTGATTGGGCAAGCGTGGGCCTGTCTGTTGCAATGAGGACATTTCATAGGATTAGGTCATGATCACGTCAGCTACATCCACAGCTGATTCCATTTGTAATCAGTCAAAGGGGAGTGTCTTCTGCAATTAGTGATGCTAAATGCAATCATGGGAAGCCTTTTAAGGAGGACTCAGAGGAGACAGGTTCCATTCCTGCTTTGGCTGGTGAGCCTCTCCTGTGGAGTTCATCCAGGCCATCCATTGGAGTCATGGGCTTCGCAGCCTGCCCTGTGGATTTTGGACTCTGCGTTCCTACGGTCACGTGAGACACTTTCATAAATTTTATATTTGCAAGTGTTCCCTGTTGATTCTGTTTCTCTAGAGAACCCTAACTAATACACCCCCTAAGAAAAGCCATGTTTTAATGTAAATCCCATTTCATAAAGGTAGAATAATTTCTATTCAATACTGTATGTTTGAAAGTGTAATGAGATCATCTCCCTGGGTGATGTGATTTAGTCAAGAATGGTTGTTAAACTGGATTAGGGGACAACATGTCTCCACCCATTTGGGTGGGTCTTGATTGGTTTATTGGAGTCCTATAAAAGAGGAAATATTTTGGAGAATGAGAGACTCAGAGAGAGCAGAGAATGCTGCAGCACCATGAAGCGGAGAGTTCCACCAGCCAGAGACCTTTGGAGATGAAGAAGGAAAATGCCTCCCAGGGAGCTTCATGAAACCAGAAGCCAGGAGAGAAAGCTAGCAGGTGATGCTGTATTCACCATGTGCCCTTCCAGCCTAGAGAGAAGCCCTGACTGTGTTCGCCATGTGCCTTCTCACTTGAGAGAGAAACCCTGAACTTCATCAGCCTTCTTGAACCAAGGTATCTTTCCCTGGATGCCTTTGATTGGACATTTCTATAGACTTGTTTTAATTGGGACATTTTCTCGGCCTTAGAACTGTAAACTAGCAACTCATTAAATTTTCCCTTTTAAAAGCCAATCCATTTCTGGTATATTGCATTCTGGCAGCTAGCAAACTAGAACATGGGCACATGAGTGGTTCAGTGGTAGAATACTTGCCTTTCATGTGGGAGACTGGGTTCAATTCCCAGAGCAGGAACCCAACCCCCCCCCCAAAAAAAAGATTCCACCCAACAATATTGAATGAGAATTAAAGGACATGGCTTTTCTCAGGTACACAACAGACACAGCATATAGGATAATGGGGCAGAAGTAAGACTCAAGTAAGACATATTCTAATTTCCCCCAATTGGGATCCCAAAGTTTGGGACCCAGTGAGTTTTTCTTCAGATGATGAGGATTTCCAGTATGACAGGGAGAAGGAGTATGAAGGGTGTAAGGTTTGCCCTCTTGTCCAATGTAAGATTAAGTCAGAACATGTCCCAGCCCAACTGGGCCACCAGGTGGGCAGGGATGATGCTGCTGATATGGTTTCAGCCCCAGCCATGCCCACAGAATAAAAAACGCATATTACAGTATGAGATTTTACCACCTCTGAATTATGAGAGATGGAGGCCCAGTATAGGCAAAAACCTAAAGAACATTTATCAAATTGGCTACTGTGATTATGGGATAATGGTACAGATGGTATACTGCTCTCAGGGTATGAGATGAATAAATTGCCCTCTCTCATATTCCTTTTCTCAGAGAAAGAGAATATGATCTTTCTCTGCATCAATGCATATGTTTGTGTGTTTGAAGCACATTTGCTGCTTAATTAGCTTATATTCCAGTGTAAGGAAGTATGACCCAATGAGAGGGATTTACCCCATCAAACCCCCTATTGGAACACCATTGATAACTATAGGATGTATTAATGTGGCTAGGGATGAAGAATGTTATTTACACACCAGGTACTGTTGAACCAGATTGTACAACTTACACCAAATGAATTAATAAGATAATTCTACTTACTGCTCCCAATCAGTGGTATGGGACTTTCGTGCCCATTCTCAGTCCACTTATACAGCCCATTTCACAGGGTACCCAAATGATTGCATACCTGAGAGAGCTTAGTATGGGTTGCATACTAAGGAGACATGATGGTCCAAACTGGGTGTCACGTAGACAAATGTGAAAAGATCTAATAGCTGTTGGAGTTAAAATTGAGAATATTGATGGGCAGCAGAACGCAGTATTAGTTGAAATGTGCAGCAAGCTGCCCAAGGAGAAGAGGTTTATTAAGCTTGAAACCAGGTCACTAGAAGAGGATGTGAATTCTGACCAAAAGACATGGATGACACCACGTAAAGACATAAAGACACCACATGACACCACCTAGCTTGGGGGTAGGTCAAGATCCTCAAATAGGAATAATACATGGGGACAATGCGGATCAGAGGCCACATATAGAACTAACTATCTTTTGGTCCTCCACTAATGAACACAGGGTTTTTATGTTTTTTTGTTTTTTTTTTACATGGGCAGGCACTGGGAATCAAACCCGGGTCCTCTGGCATGGCAGGCGAGCATTCTTGCCTGCTGAGCCACCGTGGCCTGCCCAGAACATAGGGTTTTAGCCTTAGTAGGCAGTAGAGCAAAATGCACTTAAATATATAAGAAAAGGCTGTGAACTGGGGGCGTTACACTAACCATTGCTGGATGTGGAGGCCAGCATATTAAAGTGACACAACAATAACTACTAATGCAGATTGACTGGTTACCACCTCAAATATATATGGTATACCTATCTCCTATTCCAGAATATATTCTGCAAAATATCATTTTGGAAATTATTGTAGGTGAATTCTGTCTCTGGTGCCAGGTGATCAAAACTGTCCAAAGAGGACATAATAAGTAGTCACTGGTAAACTTGTTCTCCCCCAGACGCAGTGGTAGTGTGTCAATATAAGTTACCAAGAGGCCATCAAGAAATCACTGCCACCATTAAGGAACTGGAAAGAGTGGGCATTATGATTCCCACTCACAGCCTATTTAATAGCCCAGTCTGGCCAGTTAAGATGGTGTCTGACAGATGACTATTGATCATAGAGAACTTAACAAAGTAACTCTTCCTTTGTTTGCAGTTGTACCAAATATAGCTACTTTGTTACAGGATATAAGTGCTCAATTAGGCCAATTATATTTTGTGTTGGACTTTGCTAATGCCTTTTCCAGTATTTCTTTAGGCCCCTCCAGCCAGCATGCACTCATCTTCACATGGGAAAGACAACAGTGTGCATTTACCATGCTACCACGAGGATATCTTCAAAGTACCCCCATCTGCTAAGGTTTGGTAGCCCAAGATTTAAAAATGTGGAAACCTCTGGCAGAGGTAATGTTCTTTCATTATACTGATGACATTATGCTAGCTAGTAACTGTCTTGCAGAATTGGAAACCTCCACTAAGACTATAGTGGCCCAGCTCAAGAGTGGAGGATGGGTTATGATTATGAAACAGGGATGAAATACAAGGGCCTGGATACTCTGTCAAATCCTTGGGTATTGTTTGGTCAAGTAAGACTAAGACTATTTCTTCCACTGCTGTTGAGAAAGTGGAAAATTACCCCACTCCAATACTTCTCAACAGGTCATGGCTTTCCTGTGTTGGATTATTGGAGACCATTTATACCCCATTTAGCACAGTTTCTAAAATCTTTGTGTATCATAAGAAAGGAAAAACATGTGAATGGAATGCTCTACAGCAGGCTGCTTAAAAGCTAAATGAGCTGTTGCCCAAGCTCAGACTCTAAAAGGGGTAGATGCAGATGTGCCTTGTGGATTAGATGTGGCCAGTACCAATATTGGCTTGAGTGGCTGTCCTGGTTTGAAATTGTAATGTACCCCAGAAAAGCCATGTTCTTTCAATCCTAATCCCACTTGTGGAAGCAGACCTATTGTTTAGGGTAGAAATTTGAATAGATTGTTTCTATAGAGATGTGACACACCCAATTGTGGGTGTGACATTTTGATAGAGATCTGTCTCCACCTATTCAAGGGGAGTCTTTATTAGCTTACTGGAGTCCATAAAAGAACTCAAGGAGAGAGAAGTCAGACGTGAGACACACACAGACATTTGGAAATGCAGAAGTGGATGAACAACATTTGCCCTTCCCTGATGACCCTCCTGAGGTGACTGTTTCTGTGCTCACCATTGACACATGTGGCAGTATACCTGAATCTGCCTGGTATACTGATGGATCAGCACACTGGCAGCCCACCACCTGGATGGCAGTAGCCATGCAACTTAGTACAGACACTATTTGGTGGGAAAATGGGACCAAACAAAGCAGGCAATGAGCTGAATTAAGAGCTGTATGGTCATTGTTCATGAACCAGCAGATGCATTAACATTTTGTAGTGACAATTGGGCAGTGTACCAGAGTCTGACAGTATGAATGGCCACATGAAAGCAAGAAGAATGGACTTTTCCCCTTATGGAGAAAAAAAATGTGGGAGGACATCTGGGCTGCCTGTCACAAGGTAAAAGTAACCATGTGTTTCAGTTTGCTAATGCTGGAATGCAATATACCAGAAATAGATTAGCTTTTATAAAGGGGATTTAATAAGTTAAAAGTTAGAATTCTAAGGCCATGAAAATGTCCAATTTAAGGCATTTACAATAGATACCTTCATTCAAGGAAGGCCAATCCTGTCCAGGGTTTCTCTGTCACATGGGAAGGCACAGGATGACATCTTCTGGTGCTTTACTCTGGGTTTCATTTGCTTCCTAGTTCCAGTGGCCTCCTCTCTGAGCATTCCATCTGTAAACATCTCCAAATTTCTGTGTCTAGTTTCATCTCTCTGATCTCTGTGATGGCATTTTCTCTCTTTCTCTTTCTCTGTCTCTGTCTCTCTCTCTCTCTCTCTCTCCCTCGCCCTCTCCCTCTTTCTCTCTCTCTCTCTTTCCTCTTTTAAGGATGCTAAACTAATTAAACTAATTAAGACCAACCTTGAATGGGCAAGATCACATCTCCATGGAAATAATCTCATCAAAATTCCCACCCACAATTGGGTGGTTTACATCTCCCTGGAAAAATCTGATCAAAAGATCCCACCCACAGTAAGTCTGAACCCACCCACAAGATTGGGTTAAAAGAGCATGGATCTTCTGGGGTACATAACAACTTCAAATCTGCATACCATGTTTCAAGTCACTGCCCATAACACTCATTCTTTACCTGGCAATATTGAAGCAGATGCTTTAGCAAAAATTTGTAGCCTAGAGCTAACTTCACTCAAGGCTGCCAAATGATTGCATAGAAAGAGAGGACATCAAGGAAACCAGACTCTTTGGAGACTGGCACACAGCAGTGTCTGCCCAATACCAGACAACAATAAGAGTCATGGACGTCTGCCCCTCCTGTTCGCTGTGATGCCCATGGATGCTTCCTCATCTACTCAGTCACATTGGCCATGAGCAGAGTCTAGTCACCAGGTGGCAGGTAGATTATATTGGGCCCCTTCCCTTATTTGAAATAGCAAAATATACCTTTACAGTTGTAGATATAGCCACTGGACTGTTGCTGGCCTTCCCAGTAGAAGCTAACCAAAAAAACTACAATACATAGCCTAGAAAAAGTACGTGCCTATTTTGGGGTCCTCACACATGTGGACACTGATAGAATGGCCCCCCCTTTTACTGGAAGACTAACCCAAGCTTGGGCTACTGAACATGGACATTTCACTTGCCTTGCAACCCCACAGCAGTGAGGTTAATTGAAAGAATGAATGAGCTTTTAAAAGAATAGTTAAAATATTACAAGCAATGTCTGCAGTGGTGGGCATGTGATTGTATCCAGCTCTCACCAACCTCAATTCATGGCCCCTAACAGTTGCTCTTGCTCCTGCTGAGGTATTAACAGCAGGGCTTATGCAAGCCCTATGAATACAGATAAAGGGACCAGCAATTCTACAATTGCATGGAAGATGAAAATAACTTGCTCTTGCCCATGCCACAAGCACTAGAAATTGCTTAAACAAGGTTGATTGGCCCTGGTTCTGGCCAATTCAGCCCCACTAGCTGGGTATCCTAAGCCCATAGGGTATTGCTGGTGTTAAAATTTTGAGTATTAAACCTTAGTTAATACAAAAAATGTCACAGGTTATTTAAATCACTAATCTAGGCGATCCAATACCCCAGGGAAATATATATATATATATATATATATATATATATATAGACTTTATATATTCCTTATTATCCCTTATTATCCCCAGGTTAACAATGGATGTAACCCCAGAAAGCTCTCTGCAAATTCAAGGAAAAAAAAATGTGGTATTTGAACCCCCTCATAAAATCCCCTCTCAAGGAACACTTCTGTCTACCACTGGAAATTTAGCTTGTATCCTATTGTATCAACAGGATTTGCCTCTTAGCTCTTTGTAAATGTTTCTTTTTGCCCTTAGCATTGTAGGAAATATCTTTCTGCAAATAGGCTTCTGAGTAATCTAGGTGCACAATAAATCTCAGTGCTGATTGTGCACTGAACTGTATCGCCAGGTGCCACCAGCCTGCCTTAGACTGTGATCCCTGTGAATTCGACTACCCTGCAGAAGTCAGCACAATGGAAAATCTGGAAAAGAATCATCATTTAGGATTGAATTCACAGGTTTTGTCAATTGTCAGTGGAATGGTTTCATTCCCTTTTGGGGCCATGATGGCATCACTTTGTGAAGTTGTCAACTCTGTATGGTAGTCCTAATGTTTTCTTATCTCTTATACTGTTGTTGTGGAATATAGACACAATGTCTGTCTCATGGGCAATGCAATCTGCTGTGTGAGGGTGTACTGTAGCAGCCCAGGGATTGAAATCCCCTTCTCTAAGGGAAAATGGTGGAGCCTTGAGAACATGGTGGCCTGTATGACCAGAATACAGGCCTTGAAGGTCATTGAGCCGAATGACTATTGGTAATCAACTTTCATGAGATTCAGCTGCGACTTCTTCGTAATCAAATTTTACAAGGCACTTACCTTCTTCTGGTTGTTTGCAGATCACTGGCTCTGATTTCCCAACTGGCCACCATCGGGAATTATATTCTCCTTTAAGTAAGTTACAAATTAAACTCATGGGAACATTTTTGCCCGGAGTGTCCTTTAGTCTCAGGGTTGAGCTGGATTGGAACAATAATCAGTAATAGAGATAAGTTAACTATTTTAATTATTCATATATTTTAACTTGTGAGGAAGTTCATTTCTTGTTTAAAAGCAGTGATGTAGCCCAGTAGCAGATAAATAAAGGAAACTTTGCAAGATCCATTGTGGTGGTTTTAAATTGTATGTGACTTAGAAAAGCATGTTCTTAAAGTTGATCTATTCCTGTAGATATGAACCCATTGTAAGTAGAGTCTTATGATGAGGCTACTTCAGATAAGATGTGACCCACCTCATTCAGGACGGATCTTAGTCCCCTTTTTGGAGTCCTTTACAAATGGAATGAATACAGACAGAAAAAAAAAAAAAAAAAAAAAAAAAAACCCTGGAAACAAGAAGCTGAAGAAAAGGAGAGAACAGCAGTTGTCATCATGTGCCTTGCCGTGTGGCAGAGGACACAAACATTTCTGGCAGCCAAACTTTGGGAAGAAATCACATTCATGATGTCTTGATTTTTTGACATTTTTCTCAGATTCAAAACCGTAAGCTAATAAAATTCCCATTGTTAAAAGTCAATCCATGTTATGCTCTAGGTACCCTATGAAACTGAAACAGATTTTGATACCAGAAGAGTGGGTGTTGCTGTTGGAAACACCAACGATGTGAAAACAGCTTTGTAACTGGGTAATGGGTAGAAGCTGGAAGAATTTTGAGGTGCCTGATAGAAAAGGCCTAGATTGCTTTGAAGAGACTGTTGGTAGAAATAAGAATGCTAAAGTCACTTCCATTGAGGCCTTAGACAGAAATGATGAATGTGTCATTGCAAACTGGAAGAAAGACAATCCTTGTTTTAAAGTGGCAAAAAACTTGGCAAAATAGAGTCCTGATGTCAGATGGATGGCAAAATTTGAGTGACAAGCTTGGATATTTAGCCAAGGAGACTTCAAAATTAAATGCAGAAAGTGCTGCCTGGTTTTTCCTTGAAGCTTATAATAGAGTTTCTCGAGAAGACAGGAACAAGCTGAGAACTGAATTCCTGGGAACATACCAGAAAATTGATGGTATGGAAAATTCTGAGCTTCTGGAAAGTGAGACCCATAGAATAATGCTCCATATGAAGGTTTACCTGAACATGAATCCAAGCAGCGATTTCAGTGCAAGTCAATATTGGAAATGCAGTTATTCAGAAAAGATTTGTGGAAAGTTCTTTTGTCTGATGGTTTGGATACCTATGCACTACATGCAAAAACCAATGAATTTTTTTGTGAGATCTATATGAATGGAACCACAGCCTGCCTAGACTAAAAGGAACAGAAGAGGGACAGATTGAAGGAAAAATTGCTTCATAGGCAGAACCATTGAAGCTGAGGTGTGGGCCCAAGACACCTTCCTGGGCCAAGAGAGGGAGGCCACCCATGTGTGTGAAAAGGTTGAGTAGCCCCAGCACTTGGAGAGGGTGTGACCATTGTTGAGAAAGAGTGTTACCACCCCAGTTTTCTCAGTTGCCTGGGAGGTTATGGAGAGTATTGCCACCACCCCAAAGTTTGATGAGGGTGGAGCCTAGAGTCTTGCCACCTCCCTGATGCTTGACAAGGGAAAATATCACCCCAGTATTCAAGGAAGAAAGCATTGCTTGATGATGACTTGATTTGGACATTTTACTCAGCCCCCAAATTGTAAGCTACTAAATTCCCATTGTTAGGTCAGCCTTTTACCAGTCTAAAAAATGAAAACACCCAGGAATAATTTATTATGCAATTTGAATTTACAAAATAAAAGATAAAATGAAAAATGAATTAAAGTGTATTTAAAAGTAGTAGGAGAAATACCATTAGTTACGTAAACTTTTTATTTTCTTAAAATTTGCCTCAAATGTTCATTTTACTATTCATTTTATACATTTATAAACATTCTTACTTATGCTATTTTTTTTTATTATAAATTGCCAACATGTCTAACTCATGAGCTAATCTTTTTTTTTTTAAATCAGTGCAGTGCTAAAACTCATTTTTGGAACAAAAATGCATGAGTGAGGCTAGAAAAAAAAAAAAAAGAAACTTAAAAATGGAGAAAAAAGGGGCCCAAGAAATCATATTGCTTTTTCATTACCTTTTTTTTTATGGGCAGGCACCAGGAATTGAACCCACGTCCCAGGCATGGCAGGTGAGACTTCTGCCACTGAGCCACCAACGCACCACCCTCATACTGCTTTTTAATTGGCCTCGTGCTTACCTTAGGAAAACAATATTAGATCAATTTCTTTTATAGTATTTTTCAGCAGTCTGAAATCTAACCTGGGTTGTATTTCAGGTTACAACTGAAATTTGTGTTTCCTTATAAGTATTTGTGTTTCTTTATAAATATTAAGTAATATATTAGTTTTAAAGAGTATCAATCCTGATAAGTGAATGTTATGCAAATAAAAATGAACTTGCACACCAAGATTTTAATTTTTTACATCATAAATGCAAATTTCTTTATTGTCTGAGATTATTTTTATGTGCATCTAAAGTTAACCATGCTGCCCCTTTACTAAACTTCTCTTCTTTCTAGTGAGCAAATCACATCATATTATACCCTAAATTAACAAAGGAAAATTACTTTGTATGATACTTAAATGGACACAGTCTATTAAACACTGGAAAAACTATTGAAAACCGTTTTGTCTTTTACGCTTGGGCTATGGATCTCAAATACTAACATTTTCAGACATAAGATTGCTACTTTTTTGTTTGCTTCTAGTTTTATTTTCAAATTTTGAGACTGATTTATTTGCTGATTTGGGGAAATATTTATAGCCACTTTTTATTTCTTTGTATTAAATCACAAAGATAATTGCCTATACTTAATAACGCTGAATTATCATAAGAATATTATTAGATATCACCCTGAATTTGAAATGTAAGACCCTATTGAATGACCAATCTGAATAAATTAATCAATTTATTCAAACTTTCATGAATCAGACATTTATTAAACATACAGATTTTTCCAAGTGTTCAGTCAACATTCTGAAAAGTTTGCAACTTATTGTGTTTTGACACTTCAAGAGCCATTTTATTATAGGAATCAGAGTGGAGAAAATCCAACAATACTGAAAGGGATGTATTAGCTTATGATTTATGAAAATGAAAAAATGATTTATTAAATGTGACACAATCTAAATGCTGACATCAGAGATATTCACATTTTATCACATATTACCTTAAGTATTAATGTGCCACATGGTACTTAATCTAAATTTTTTCCTTTCTGTAACTCCTGTCTCCAACCCCCTATGCCATCAAGGTAACCGGACCACTTTGCAGTTCTTGCCCTGGGGAAATTGGTTTTACAAGGCCTAAATCGATGGTGACTATTTTCCTGGTTTTATATGTTCATTTCCAAAAACTCACTAAAACAAACAAGCAAAAGTTTTATTAAGTACCCACAGGGCAAAAGGGAGGGTAGTGATTTTGAAGGACTTCCTCCACATCGGGAATGGATTACAGGTGTGGTATTCCTGGCTAGGGTGAGTGCCCAGACCCCCTTTCCTAGAGCACTGGAGAAAGCGTCAAAGCCTGGGAGAAGTGCACCCCGGAAAGCTGGACCCCAGCTCCCTGAGTTCCAGACTCCATGAAGATGTAACTTCCTTGTTCATGACAGAAAAATAAGGAGAAGCAGGACTTCATAGGGCCACGCACCCGGGAAATAAGGTAAGGGTGGCAACGATATGGAAGGGTGTATTTGCTGCCTTTTCTTCATTATGTAGGTTTTATAGAAGGCTCCTTGATTTTTTTTTTTTTTTGCCCCCCAAAGTTAGCCAATTAAAATAATCATTTTATTATGCTGCTGAAGAAAAAAGTGCATAGGGCAGAAGTCCATCCCCCCTATTGCAGTAGTCCCCAATAATGGTTTCTTTACCAATGTCTGGACTTGCACTTTTTACCTTGATATTTTTGAGAACTAAAAATAAACACTCCCATGTGCAGATCTGTAAATTATAACACTTTTAATCTCTCTAGAAATTGCGTGCAAGAGCAATCCTTGTTAAGTTCTTATTGAGCTTTGTCTGGCTTACACAAACACTTTTCAAATTGCTACACATTCTAAGTGAATGATATGATACAGAAGTTCCTGCTAAAATCTCCACACTGATCCCCCCAGGCTACAGTGTTGCTCCCATAAAAAACTGCTCTTTACTTCTCCAGCAGTGAACTTTCTGAAACTTAAATATGACCAATTCCTGCATGTCATTCCCCCAAATCTTGATATAGCATCAAAGATCCTCATCACTGTGCCCTCCTCCCCATATTTACGCCCTGTCATTCTTTAAATTTCACTCTACGCACCACCTGTTCTGTGTTCCTTGAGGTTCACCAAAAGAACAGGGATTTCCTTGTCTTCATTCATCTTGTGAAAATTACTTGAAATGTCTATCTCTTATCTGCCAGTATAACCTCTACTCTTTCCTCAAGTATATAAACATTGCCTCTTCCAGAGAAATTTACTGAATTTTCAAAGATGAAATATGTATAACCAGTTTTGTTTCTGTTTTTAATAAGCTGGATCTGATAATATACATGAAAAAAATAATTTTATTCTGCCCAGTCATTCTCTTTGCAAACCTGCTCTGTTAAACCTGGTTCTTCTGCCTTAATGAAATTAGTCACGTAGCTTTTCGGGACACCTTCATTTATTTAAAGTCCAGGCCAGTCTAATTTTAAGGTATGTTCTTCCCAAACTCAAGAGTCTTGAACAAAATTTATAGTGAAGAGCAGATTAGCAATCAGATTCTCTGATCTTATTTTACTCTTCTCCCGACTTGCTTGCTGTTTTTTGGGGGACCTCTTGGACTAAAAGAGGAGGCAGGAAATCAAAGAGCCAGACAGTATTTTATTTGCATGGTAAGTTTTTACTTTGGCATTAGTATTCACTGAGTAGACAGAAATCCAAAACTGACTCATATCTGAAGTATTAATCTTATCACTTTATAACAAATTATCTAAACATTTAGCCACCTAAAAGATATACCTATTGCCCCACATTTTCTGTGGTTCAGGTACCTAGGCTCACCTTAGGTGCAATGCTTCAGCTCAAAATTTATCATTAGATTGCAGGCAACCATCACCAGAGGCTGCAGTCTCATCTGAGGACATCCCTGTGGGAAGGTTTCTTCTGAACTCATTAATGCTGTCCTGGCAGGCCTCAGGTCCTTAGGAGCTGTTGGACTGAGGGTCCTAGTTTCTTGCCTACTCTTTCCAGGAGGTCTCCCTCAATTTCTTACTACATGGAGTTCTCAAGACATGGTGGTCTCATGATGTGCCAGGTGGCTTCCCCCAGAAAGAGAGATGAGTGTAAGAGAGCTCTAAGGATGGCAGCTACGATATTTTTAAAACCTATTCTTAGGGATGAAATGTCATCACTCACATATACTTTTCTTATTTTTTTAGAAGTCAGTAAGTCCAGCCCTCATAGATGGGAGGGAATTACAGAAGAAAGTGACCATTGGAGGTCATCTTTTAGGCTGCTGACCACACATTGTATTCCTTTCTGGGTTGTTCTGTGAGCCCCTGACGGACAACTCAAAGTTCCTAGTCTTGTATAACTGTTCTACTCTCCCCTAACCATGCCCACCACTCCCAACCCCAAGCAATCCATCCACTCAGATGTTGCATCTGATTATAAACTTTTCTTTTCAAATACTTTTTCTCTCATATAGAGAGTAGGAAGCTCTAGAAGTTTGCCCCTCACCAAAACAACTATCAAACTGGAAGAAACTGTTTGAATCAACTACTTTGAAACTCAGGAGTATAGTGGAATTCTATGCAGCATCCAGAGAGACTTGGGAGAAAGAGGCTAGAAAACTGCCATAAGTACCAGTGAATTTCAACTTCCCTGTATCTGCCCTTTCCCTCAGCCCTGTGGCAGACAGTAGTGGGGACTGCAGCTTGGCTCCTGGAACAGCTTGCTGTTGCCAGGGTGGGACATAAAAACCTAGTCTTCCAAATTCCGGGGATATGTGGTCTGATTTCTTATCACCACTTTCCATCAGCTACTCCTGATTAGTAGGATGGCTCTGAGGGAAGCTATTGCTCTAAACCCCCTCAGGCTTAGTGGCAGTGAAAGGGCTGCAATAAGTACTGCAGGAAGTATTTTAAAACCATAGATGCTTCTGGCAAGCTGGCTGACCCCTCCCCAACTCCTCCATAAGGCAGAGTAGATACAACCTGCACTTCTATTGTGGGTCCCTGGTACTTCCAGAAGGAGCAGAGTAACCCCTATGTGCATGTATACTGGGGAGTCTGTCTGTGAGTGCCAATCTATCATGAGGAAGTCTGAATAACTCAAAAAGGAAACTTGTCTGGAGCTTGCGCCCCTTCCCCAACCTCAAATTTGGCCTGAAGCAGAGAAGCACAATGCAGATGTTAAAGCAGTGTAAGGAACAATTAAGGCAAATGATGTGGGGCAAATGATGACCTGCATTAAGTCACATAATGGAGGACACAAAAAGTGATGAAAGTCTATTTCAAAGGGAGTAGAGAGGGTGTTTATTTGAGCCCCTGTAAACTGTAAGCATGAGGAGTCCTAAAACTACTAGCAAGCCCAAGCCCAGGAAAACAATCAGGATCCATAGCTCCACAAGACTCAGATAAGACAGAAGGATCTTGCACTTCACATCTGTCTTGGGTTTACCTTCTTGATAGGAGGGTAAGGAGCTGAAGGAGAAAACCAGTCCAAGCAGAACCAATGAGCAAAGACTGTGAAAGGTGCTTTTGGCTTTGGTTTGTTTAGTTAGCCCCTGGAATTCAAGAAAATCTCTTTCATATCACTATTTTGATACAAACTTAAGGAATAGACAGCTCAGGTACTAAATCCCACAGTTAGCACTTTAAAATACTAAAAACCACAGTGTGTAACAAAACATCATAAGGCAAACAAAGAAGTAGGAAATGACAGCCCATCCAAAGGAACAAAATAAAAATCCAGAAGTCATCAAGGAAGAGGACCAGATTTAGGACTTATTAGACAAAGACTTTTTAGAAATGATCTTCAATATACTCAAGGAGATGAAGGAAAACACAGAGAAAAACTAAAGGATATGAAGAAAATAGTGAATGAAAAATATGGGAAGCCTTTTTTGGGATTCTGAAGAGGCACCAAACAGAAATATTGGAGCCGAAAAACACAATAAGTGAAATTAAAAATTACCTAATGGTTTCAATAACAGATTGGTGTTTGCAGAACAAAGAATCAATGATCTCAAAGAAAGGTCGTTGAAACAATTCATTCTGAGGAGCAGAAAGAAAAACTAATAAAGCTAATAGAACCTAAGGAATTTGGGAGACATCATCACACATATTGATATACATATTATAAGAGTCTCAGAAGGAGAAGAGAGGAACAGTCAAAGGAATACTCAAAGAGATAATGAAAGAAAACTCCCCCAATTTAATGAATATCATGAGTATGCACATTCAAGAATCCCTCCCAAAATCTATTGTTTTGAACATACAATGAACAAAAATATAATCTCTAGCAAGTACAAAAACAAACTGTAGGGGGACAGAGGAGTATAGGAACATCATTAGTCACTAGGGAAAGGAAAATCAAAACCACAATAGGATACTGTTTCACACAGTGAAAAATTGTTAATTACAAGTGTTGGAGAGGATGTGGAGAAATAGGAACACTCATTCATTGTGAATAAGAATGTAAAATTGTGTGGCCACTCTGGAAGATAGGTTGGAATTTCCTCAGAAAGTTAAGTAAAGGATTATAATATGATCTGGCAATCCCATGTCTTGGTATATACCGAAAATAATTGAAAGGAGAGACTTGAACAGTTATTTGCACACCAATTACAATAGTAGCATTTTTCACAATTGCCAAAAAAAAAAGGGTAGCAATCTAAGTGCCCATCAACCAGTGAATGGATAAAGAATATCTTTACATATTTACTATGGAATATTAGTCATAAAAAGGAATGAAAATCTGGGCGGTACAATCTTGACTCAGTGGCAGAATTCTCTCCTGCCAGGCCAGAGACCCAGATTCAATTCCCAGGGCCTGCCCATGCAAACAAACAAACAAACAAAAAAAGGAATGAAATTCTGATACATATGACAAGTTCATAGGTATGAACTTTGAAGACATGTTGAGTGAAATAGGCCAGACACAAAAAAAACAAGTATTATATGATCTCACTGGCATGAAATAACTATAATAAGCAAAACTATTGAGTCAGAAACTAGAATGTTATGTTACCAGGGCTTGGGGTAAGGATAGGGAATGGGGAGTTAATGCTTAAATGGTACAGAGTTTCTATTTGGGACAATGGAAAATTTTCAGTAATGGATAGTAGTGATGATAGCACAGCATTCTGAATGTAATTAACAGCACTGAAGTATATATTTGAATTCGGGTAAAAGAGGAAAATTTAAATTGTATATATGCTACTAGAATAAAAATTTTTAAAAACAAACATAGGTCTTTACCACCCAAGCAGGGAACCTCAGTGAATACTACCGACTATGGGCAATACTACAATTACTAAAATGTTCTTTCATCCATTGTAACAAAAGTACCACACTAATGTAAGTTGTTAATAATAGGGTGCCATATGGAAACTGTATTTTCTGCATGATTCTTCCGTAAACCTACAGCTTCCCTAATAAAAACAAAACAAAACAAAACAAAACAAAATACTTTTTATCTTTTGCAGGAAGTGCTCCAGGTAGGGTCTTTTTCAAGATGTCCCAGAGCTGGTTTCTTTCTGCGGAGTTTTTGTCCTCAGGAAACACACATCGTAACCTTGCAGTTTATGGAAGAAAGTACAGAACTTGACATAAAGCAGATCCTGAAGATAAGTCTCTTTCCCTTTGACCTTAATAACAGAGAATCCTTTATACAGGTCTAATGACACATCTCAATGCAGCATAAATTTTGATCGACTTCTCTGCCCTCACCATGTTTTTCTTGATTTTATTTTGTTTACCTCTGCTTCTCCAGCTTGCTAAAGTATCTGTCACATTATAGTTACTCAAAAAAAAAAAAAAAAAAAGGCACCAGCTGAAAGAAGAAATGAAAAAGGAACTCATTATCTCTGAGGTCAGGACAATATGCAAATAATTTGATTGTGATAATTGTAATAATAGTAGCATGCAGAAATTATGATAGAGCCATTTTATCTAGAAAGAGTATAGTGAAGGTCTTTCACAGAAAGCAATATTTAGGTGAGTCTAGTAATAGGTATTTTCTCCTTTGGAAATCCAAAGAGAAATCATGTTCAAAGGCATAAAGGCATGAAACAACAAGCTATGGAGAAGGGTGTGTAGTGAACTAGAACATAGATTTTGCAGTCAGAATGTCAGTGATTAAACTCTTTCCCCATCCTGTATTAGCCCTTGGGCACTTACGTACTCTCCGTATGCCCCAATGTCTTCAGCTGCATAATAGCATTATCTCCCTTATGGGGTTGGTATGAGAATCAAATGAGTTTGATATGCATAAATATATGAAAAGTTTATAGAGTAATACCTGGCACTTCAAAAAAGTTATTTAATTGTCTACTAAATAATAATAACATCATTAGGGGAGAAATAGAAAATAGATTTCAACACACATTGTCAGTTAAAAATTTTTCTCATATCAATCATGCTCTTGGAAAAAATTAGTAATACTAATGTGATTTATTTTAGTTAAACACTTCCTGAAATGGACCTTGGTTATACTGCAATTTATTCTATTTTTATTTTGTATATTGAAATATAACATTTTAATTTCATTTTCAGCAAGGTAATCTATTTGAACAATATTTTGAATGGCACATAATATAACCAAGCAAAATCTTTTCTGTAAGACAGTTCCTGTTTCTTATTGGACAAAATGCACAATAGGGACAGGTCTGTTACAATATTTAGCTAACAAAATATTATATAGAGAGAAACTGCAACATTTTTAATCTTCAAAAATTATTGATCAATATCATTTCTAAACATCCAGATGACATAACATTGCTTGCATAAGCAATCAGAAAAGGATGCACATATTCTGCTTTAGTTTTGTAATGCCTCCTTAATATCATGGTGGATATTAAAGTATTTTGAATCATCATCTCTTGCAATTTCTTCCCTAATTTATATAAACAACCTCAAACGCTTATCACATATGATTATAAACTGTCTTCTTATGGCATGCCCTATCTTAAGAAATCACTTAGAACTTATACTTTCCACTGAAACTACATTTGGTCCCCTCGAAAGGATTTTTCCAGTGTGCCACTATTTTCTAAAATAAACACACAGACACACAAAGTGTCCCTTCAAGTCTGACTACACTTTTATCCAAGCAGAAATGAGAGTGCTCCTCTCCTCACCTGTAGGTCAGATCTGCTTCTGGTCAGTCAACTCCCTTGCTAATGCCTCAGTCTTCAAAGAGTGCTTTGAAAATATTGGCTTCATCTTCTGCTCCAGCCTCTGCCACAACTGTATTCAGTCGTAGTCCACACAGCCCGGCAGAAATTACCCACTGTTACCTATATTCCCTCCATTTCTCCAGCTCTTGGCTGAGAAACTTTCTCCTTCAGCTAAAATAGCAGTACTCTTGCTAACCTGCTCATACCACTGAATGCTTGGAACACTATGAGTTCAGAGGTTTTTCAGGAAACTCCAAATTTCAAGGTGGGTTTGAACAAAACCCCATATAAAAATATGACCTACATGCTACATTTTGCACTCAGCATGTACCATATGCTATAAAAAAAAAAGTACGAGTATAATATTTCAAAATGAGCAAACAGCCTATTGCAAGTTTTGAATTGTCAATGAATATCTTATTTGTATTAGGAACACAAAAAGAAATATTTTTTAGAGATCATAATGAGGAAGGTGATAGAGATGGGATGAGATATCAGATTGTCCATCATATCTACCCTAATGTGAATTATTAAAAAGGCCTATAATACTTTCTTATTTTGAATCAGATAACAACATTAGAGTAAGTAGAGGACAGTTTCCAATTGCCTTGGTAAAGGATAAAAACACATAGAAGAGGGATGAAACCAATATCTGCATGCAAGGTAATATTATTTTGAGTAGAGAGTAGAAGAGAAGTATAATAGTCACTTGAGTAGCAGGTAGGTATATTTTCTTTTGAAAAGAAAATTGAAAAGACTAATAAAACAAAGCAAAAATAAGAGTTAATCTAAAGAAAAGACTCAACCATAATTTCTCAATTTGACTACCTTATGTAATTTGTATGTGTGCGTATCTATCTATATCTATCTATCTATCTATCTATCCATCATCTATCTATCTATCTATCTATCTATCTATCTATCTATCTATCTATCTATCTATCTATCTATGTACCTATCTAATCTAACTAATGTCTATCTATCTAATGTCAAACAAGTTCCTGATAAAGGTTGCTCCTATTTCAGATCTCAAAGAAAAAGCAACACAGACAAGGGCTGCAGCTGACTCACAATAACTATATAGTGTAAGTGAGAAACTTATCTTTTGGGGCTATTTAATACAGCAGTCTAGTCTAGCCAATCTTGACTATAACACTATTGTATTAAATCGAGTTCTCCAGAGAAACAGAACCAACAGGAGATATCTGCAAACATGAGATTTTATGAAAGTGTCTCACACAACTGTGGTAAGGCAGGAATCTAAATTCCATAGGGCAGGCAACTCCAATGAAGGTTGTTGGTGAACTCTCCAGGAGAGCCTCTCTGGCTGATGAAAAAGAGAAGGTTCTCTCTTCTCCTTTAAAAGTCTTTAACTGATTGGATTACATCCAGCTGATTGGATTCTCTCATGGCAGAAGACATTCCCTTAGTTGATCGTAGATGCAATCAGCCACAGGTGCAATCAACTGACTGATGATTTAAGAAGCCGGCTTTCTGGTTTATCAACCAGCCATGAAATATCCTTACAGTTCAGCCAGTGCTTGCCTGACTGGACAACTGGACACCATCACCTGGCTAAGTTGTCACTTGAACTTAACCAACACAACCATATTAAAAAGTATTAATTAAAAAAAAATCCTCTTATGTTACTTTCTTTTAAAATATTGGAAAAATTAGTAATTTCAGAGAGAATGTGAGAATGTGCTAAACCTTAGAATCACACACAACTTTCCAATTTTAGAAGTTCATCTTAGAATTTGACTATCAAAAACAAGGGTTATTTCCTATTAAGTACCATCATTCTTATTATGAAAAGACTAAATATTGGCTTAATTCTGAGGTCTCACTTTCTTTGAATTTTAGACATTCTATCACCTTTTAGTTTTTCAAATACACCACCTCCAGCTTTATGTACTATATGTTATGTGTGTAATGCATGTTTCATAAACTTTGCTACCTTGCTACTAATTATTATGCCACTTACACAACTGCTAACTCCTGTTCCTATCAATACTCCTTAAATTATTTCTCCAATTCACTTTTTCTTTTTTCACAAAAATCTGGCAGTTACCACGTAATGGTTAGGATTTCTTTCCTCTTATTTATATGCCAGGGTCTCTAATAACTAGAAGCCTATATGTGACCCCTTTGGCTCTGCTTCCCAACTCCTCCAGTTCCATTAAATGAGGCATTTCTGTGATCTATAAGCAACAGACGAGTTATGATCACTTCAGGTGTGTCAACCTTCCAAACCCTGAATATCTATTATTTAAGCAGGTTGAAATTAGGTATAACAAAATAGCTACTACTGATTCGGGGTTTGCTATATTGCTGGCATTTTGCTAAGCTTCATAATACATTATCTTAATCAATATAATAATTGTATCAGATAGGTCATATTAATGTGGAAATTAGGAATTTTCCTCATAATTTCTTGTGAGGAAATTAGGATCCCAAAATAAAACTAGCATGCCCAAACACATGCAAACAGAAGTGGCAGAAATGATTTTAAATCCAGTTGTTTCTAATGTAGAACCTGCCCTCTTGATTATTGACTTATACTGTCTCTCTATCATATAATTGACCATACATTAATAACAGATTGCATTCTTTCCTAATAGGTTCCTCAGTTCATCCTAAAAGAGTCTTGGTTAGATATCTAACCAACCTCTTAGACATCTTCATATATCCCGGAATGAGGGTGGTTGATAGAGTGCAGGATCAAAAACTTTAAGTTATAACTAACATTTTTCTAAAAATTTGAGATATCTAGAAAGTAAATGGTAATAGTCCATGTTGTCAGCACCTAGGGCACAGAGTTTATTGAAGAATATGTAAATAGAGTCAAATCCATTCAGTGAATTTTGATGACAAATAATTTAAACACATTGGATTTGGCAGCTTAAAAATATTTTTCTAGACTCTTAGATACTCCAAAAACTTGATGTCAGCAAGGCATAGTTAGTTAAAACAAAACATATTTCACACTGTACTCAATAGCTTCAGGACAAGTACAAACCGGCCACCTATTCCTTTTGAATTCACATTTTAAATATTTACTATTATATGACTAATACCTATAAAGATACAGTTAAACAAAAATATGAAAATAATGCCCCACAATAATACCATGCAGAAATATCAAGAAAATTGCACTTACGTTCACATTTTCATTAGAAAATGATATTGAACCTAACCATAGTGCTTTGTAAAATGCCATTTAAAAGCATTTTTATTTTTAAATATCACGAACTAGAAAATACCAAATAAAATATAAATCATTATATGAACTCCCCTGTAACTTCCAAACATGTAAGAAATATATATATAGAAAAAGTATTCCAGAAGCTTCACACACCTCCATCTGATCATTTCATTTCTCCAACAGTATCGCTAATCTAGTATGTATGGCATTTGCTTCTTTATTTTTCTTATTCCATTAACATCCAAGCAAAGTTTGGAGTTTGAGTAAATGTAATCAAACTATATGCATTCTGTTGTGTATGACTCCTTTCTCCCTACAGAATATCCTTAAGACACCCTGGAATTGTTGCTTATTTATGAAATCCTTTCATTTTCATTAGTTTAATTTTCCATAACATGAATCTACCATAATTAATTCATGCATTCTATTGATATTTGGGTTGTTTCCAGTTTTGTTTTATTAAACAATGCTATCGTCAGTCCTATGTATGTTTATAGGTAGTTGAACTTCCATTACGCTTGGATATGTACCAAAACATACAATTGTTCGGTTATAAGATTTGTTTTTCTTCTGCTTTACTGCACATTGTACAATTAATGTAATTCTTCCAGTTACATACTGACATGTATAAGTATTCCAGTTGCTCTCCATTCTCCCTCCAATACTTGGTCATGTTTTATAATTTTTTTAAGTCTGTTGGGTCTGTGATGGTATTTCCTTGTGGTTTACTAATTTCCTAAAAAGATTCATGTTCATCTTCTTAGAGAGTTTTGTTTCCTTTCTTATGAAATGATTTTTTAAATCCTCTACCTATATCTCTATTTGTCTTTTTTATTGATTGATTAATTTTTTATACACACTGGATGCAAAAGTTTTTGCCTGTCATATATCTACATTTATGTTTATAGGTATATGTATCTATCTATCTATACTATACTATCTTTTCTCACTGTGTAGTCTGGCTTTTTTACTTTATATAATCTCAGTAGGAAAGGAAACTAAGAGTTGCAGTGCAAATGTTAAGAGACATCTTTGAAAATTGTAGAATTCTTAAATAAACAAAAAAGGAAAAATATAAAGTATTAAAACTTCAACTATATAAATATAAGAACTTCTGTCCATTGAAAAAAAAAAGTAAATAAATGAAGGAGGTGAGGAAACAAACCAAAAGAAGGGAGAAGATACTGTAAAGCCTAATAAAATAATAGCATGAAAAATGCATAAAGATCTCTTACAAATCAATACAATAAAAAACCCTCAAAAGTGAACAAGAGATGTTACCAGGAATATGCATAGAGGATGAAAAAAAATAAATATTTTTGGATGAAACAAAAATAATTCATAAATATAAAATTACACCTTTAGATAGGCAATACTATGAAGGTCAAGTGTCACTTCACTTATTTTCCTAACCCATAACCATTTACTTTAAAGAATCCTATAAAAATCTTATAAAAGTGAAATGAGATAAAACAAGACAAAAATTAATAAAATAAAAATATTAAAAAAAAAGAAATGAAAATTCTCTAAAATACCTCATCATATACTTTGTTCCTTTGGGATTTCTTAATCAAAATACCCCAGTGGGAAAATGAAACTATCCCACATCAAAACAAAAATCCAGAAAGCCAGTGTAGCATCCAGAGAAAGTTAGCAGATGCTTGATGGACTCAGAAGTACACTTTAGATATATATGAGGGGAGATGCCAGGTTCCAAGCTGATGTATTATTAATCAGTGGATTCTTAACATAACATAGGACAACCCATATAATTGCAGCAGTGTTCAGATGCCAAACAGTTTAGTCTGCTGGCTGAGGACTAAAGTGTAATAATCAGGAGATTTCTAGAGTTGTTTGGAAGTTACTCTGTAGGGTATTCTGGAAGATAATCTGCAGATTGATGTTTCATCATCACTCAGTGGGGATCAAGGTCAGGAAAAATAGGAACCCCATCTTTATGTCGTAGCTGGTGAAACCTGGAGGACCAGTGTTTTTATTTTTGATATCCATCAGGGCTTGTTGAGAGGAAAAAGGGTCCATCTGCATTACACATCAGTCAAAACTGGGATATAACAAGGAATGCAGCCTCACTGCAATCAGCAAATCAGCAGCTGAAATGTGTTGTGTCACAGATTGACTCGTAAAGAGTTTATGCCAATCATTGCAGATTAAACTAAAGAAAAAAGGAACATGGTAAGAGTATTACATTTTGCTACCAGTATTAAGGACGATAAGGATGGGAATTAGATAAGGAAAAATGCATTATGAATGATTTGATTATAAGAAAGTAATAATATGCTTACAATTTCAGCTGTAATGTCTAGTGGAATTGAATACCAGTAATGCCACAACAGCATATCAGGGAGGAAGAGCTCTGAGAGTATCTGTAGAGAGATCATGTGCAAACACTGAATTTAAAGCCCCTGGAAAAACCAACCCATATGTTGAGGAATTCCAAGATGGGATGTGGACTGTGACAAATGAATCTAACTATATTATAAATATATGACCTAAACTCACTAAAGGAGCTTGGGGTAAAAAGGATCTGATCTAAATAAACTGGAAAATGGTGTTGTGACTGGATACTGTAAGTCTGAAACCAAACAAACATAAAAGCATACTTAAACACATTATTCTATTTGGCAATTTTGTTTCTCACAGGGATATAGTTTAGCCATTCTGAAACTACTTTACATGTATATTAGTATTGAACAAATAGGTGTATAAATTGTAGATAATGGGAATCATGTTTAATACTGTCAGAAAAAAAGGAAAAAGTAAGCAAGGAGGATTGCTAGAATGAACCTGTGGTGCTGTCTTTGAAGATATCAGTATAAACTCATGTTTATTTTATTACACATACAAATAGATGCAAAAACAAATATTGATATGTGCACACATGGATTAGTAATATACATATATTTTCTAGCACTGTCTTCTCAGAGGGACTGGAAGTGGTGATACTCTGATAGCAACTAAAACACCTAGAACCCAGATCTTGGTTTCTAGACACTATTCTCCAATAAAAGGAACCAAAGTTCCCATGAAAAATGTCTAGGGTTTGGACAGGGAAAATATAAGATAAACCTGGCATCTCATAGTGCCAGAAAGTTAAGAAGTGCTCAAAATTTGTGCAAGAAAATAAATAATGATGATATTGGATTGTAATTCAAAAATAAAATAAACAGCCATGGATTATACTGATAGAAATAAAAATTGAACAAATAAATAAATGAAGGAGAAGGGACAATTCTTCCTTACAGAAGAATTCTAAATAATAGAGAGAGAGAGAAAGAGAGCAAGCGACAGAGAGAGAGAGAGAGAGAGAGAGAGAGAGAGAGAGAGAGAGAGAGAGAGAGAGAGAGAGAGAGAGAGAGAGAGAGAGAGAGCCTCCTGTCCAGGAGATACAGCTTAATTTCCCCATTTTGAGTTTGGGGCAGATTTAGTAACTCACTTCTAAAAAATGGTGCATGAAAAATAAAAAACAGTAACTTCATAGTTGAAAAACCTGGTAAATACCAGCTTAACTAAATCATTAACATTAAAATCAATAGTGATGGGTCATGTTGATAATTATGTGCCCCCTGCTATAATGCTAAGAGAAGGATGCTTCAGTTCTCTGGTATTCTTTCAAAAATCCATGACCTCAGTATAATCATTCTTCCTAACCCAAATTTAAGGGCACTCTACAAAACACCTTCATAATACTCTTCAAAAATGTCGACATCATGAAAAACAAGAGAATAAGAAGATATTGATGCCTACATGCAAAGTGTTAGCCTGGGCTGGATCCTAAAACAGAAAAAGAAAGACATTAATGAAAAAACTTAGTTAACTGCATTGTTTCAATGTTAATTTACTAGTTTTGACAAATGTACTAAGATTATGTAAGTTGTTAACATTAGGAGAATTGGGGTAAAAGATAAGCAACGACTCTGAACTATCTTTGCAAATTTTATATAAATCTAAAAGTATCCCACAAGAAAAAGTTCATGGAAACATTTATAAAGAACTAATACAATGAAACAGGTATGAAGTTAGTGCCAAAGAACATAGCTGAAGTCACTGCATGTCAAAAGTTGTGGGTGTTTACAGAACATATTGTGCTAACACTGGGAAAAAGGCTTTTGAATTTTGTTTAACCCATGGCTTAGAGGAGGTGGGAAGTGATATTAAATTTTTCAGAGCCTAAATTAAGATTATGTATGATCATAAAGCAGCTCATCTTCAGTGCTTTTGCTTGGTAACTTAACATCATTTGAACAGATACTGTTGAACATGATACCTTTTGAACCTAAATTTTCCCTGTTAGACAAGCTATTACACAAGATAGAGCAGAATAGGATGAAATAACTGAATCTGCTGCAATGAATTCAAATGTAGCAAGAGACAGCAGAGGGGATATTTAGATTGCAGTAATACCAGGAAAGTTTATCTGGCCCCATGGAAGCACCCCAATTCTCACCTTTAGCACAAATCATGGTTAACTACAGAGGAAAAGTGGATGGAGGGTGAACCATGACCTGGTACCCAGTTAGAGGACTTTTTGGTGTTTGTTTTGACTATGGCACTGCAATTCAAAGACAATTATATCAGGAATCCCCATTTTTGAAATGGGGATTACACTGGGGTCTTCCCAGGACAAAGATACACATGGAAGAGACATGCCACTCTGCAGCTGCAGCCAATCTCCTGGTAGAATGATCCTTCTACTGTGCTTATTTAGTTTAGGGAATCTTTCCCATCCACATGATGAATCCCAGGCAGGTTATTTCAGTCTGACTCAGTGACAACAAGAACAACGATCTGATCTATCAAATTATTTTTATAGAAGAGCAAACAAAATAACTAGCCAAACGGTGCATACTAATCTACAATAAACCCAACATGGGATCTGAATCCTCAATAATGACTTGAATCATTAAAAAATTCCAATACATAAATCGATTATTTACATAAATATATGGGACATAACTATTTAACTCTATAACTATCTCCAGTGGTGCACTGGAGCCTCTTTGTCCTGTCCTGTAAAAGCTGATCCTGAAATTTTCAGGAAATTCGCAAACTGGTTTTTAAAGATAGCCATTATTAAAATTTATATTATAAAATTAACAGTTAAATTATATAAAAAAGGAAAGATAATAAATCTTTAAAACCCATCACTTCTTAATTTCTGTGGCTGCATTTTATTAGTATCAATGGTCTTGAGGATACTCAACCTTTTATATCTGAATACTGGAAATACTATATTCAGTGTGCTACAGTGTATCTCTTCTAACTTTGTATTCAGTGAGATCATGTTGTAGCTGGAAATTGGCCATGGCGGGAGCATTTATTCTTGGAGATCAGTAAACACTACAAATCAGGGCTTGATTTATTGTTTTGTTCACTGTCTAGACTTAAAAGAAATGATGAAGGAAATGTTGCTATTTCAGAGTAAACATAGTGTTTCATGCCTATAGCTGTTATATTATGAATTACACAAAAAAATTGAGGAAATACTTATCCGCATTTCAAAAACTATTATTGTAGATTAGTATGCACCATTTAGCTAGTCGAGATATTGCTGAAGATGCTGCCATCATTAGGAAACAAGTAAAGTTCCCACATTTATCCTTTCATTTCACTTCAATCTTACTCATTATTATAAAGGAAAATATCTACCAACATGGATTTAGAACACTTGTCTGTAAACCGCAACCATAGTTAGGCTACAAATAAGAATGTGCAGCAAAAGTCTAGGAACACATTCTGTGAGAACAGAGTGGGTATACTAAATAGAGTTTTAAAAATATATTTTATTATGTGCTATACATGCTTTATATCAGTTAATATTTTACTGAAATTATGTATGTATAAAAATGCATATTTTTTTCCAGGAGTGGTTATAAACATTTATCAGCCCAACACTAAATCTCTCTCCCTCTCTCTTTTACTATCTCTATCTTTATCATCTATCTCTTTTCATCTATAACTAAAATGGGAATCAAGCAATCAATCATCAACATCCCAAAACAATCTTTAATGCTTCCCTCAAACATTTTAATGCTTCTGTCTTATAATGTTACATAAGGACATATGTCTCAAAAAGATAATAAAACTCACCACAATGCAACTCATTTCCTTTCATAAAGATGAAAATGAAGTTTCTGTCACATCTATTTCTCTGTTCTCTGGGCTGCAGTCCATTTCACTAATCAACCAGGCCTCTTCATTACTTCCCCAGTGGTCTTCCTTCACTTCTCTTTCATCTGCTTCAGATTTGCTCTTCATTATCACCATAATTCGATGTCAAAATCATAAATATGATTGTGTAAATTCTCTCCCACCCCACTTTTGTAGAAGAATTTCTTACTGGGTGAAAAAATGAAAATGTGAATAGTACTAATGGAAATATTTTCTGACATCTGAACACTGCATAGGAAACTAGGAGTTAGAAAAATTTCCTGCGTTGGGCTGGACAGTAGATATTGTAGGCTTTGTGGCCCATGCAGTCTCTGTTGCAGCTACTCAAGTTTTACCTTTGTAGCATGAAAGGAGCATGGACAGCACATCAATGAATGAGCGCAGCTGTCCTAAAATAAAACATTATTTAACAAAGCTTGCAGTGGTCTAGATTTGTACTGGGATCTTAGCTTCCTGATCCCTGTAACTAGACCATTCTTTGTCATTTAGTTTGTTAGTGTTATTTGATTTATTTATCCTTATGCCTGCATTCATTCCCTCAAGGGTAGGCAGAAGAATGGGGTGTAAAAGGGCTTAACATATTTCCACTGTGAAATCTTACTTATAGTTGAATCATTTTTTAAGAAAAGCAATAAAGGAAAAGAAATGAGTGCAGATTGAGGGAAAATAATAAGATCCATTTGGAAAATGTTAATTATTTTTAGGATGCTGTGAGTCAGTTATAGCTATCCAGTAAGCAGAGAGATGATTCAGAAATTATCAGGAGCTTTCTAAAATACATTTGGGAAGTATCAGGTTATAAATACTAAAGAGCTATGGGATGCTTCAACAAAGAAAGAGAGAAGTTGTCACTCTCATTCTTATAACAAGAGAAATCTGGACAAAATGAAAATGAATGACTTTTCTTGAACCCATCAGAAAACTGAGGTCAGAAAGAAAATCACCAGTGCCAAATCTAGAGACAGGTACATCCAGTGACACAGAGCAACTGAGATATGCTTACCTGGAGCAGAAGCTGCTGGAGCCACAAACTGGTGGAACAACTAACATGGAAATTTGGAAAATGGTTGCAGGTTGAGTGTTAATGAGCATGTGTGAGAAACTTCCTGTTGGGGGTGGAGGGAGGTTCTGCAATCTTAGGAGGAACCCAATACTTTATGGACTTTCCTTATATATACCCCACCAGTTCCTCAGGGTGAGCACACAAGAGTAATCTATTGTGTGGCTCTAGCTGAGTGAGGGGTAAAGATAATTATCAGGAACTATGTCCAGAGCCTTCTCCATAACAATGACCTCCTGTCCAGATGAAATAACTTAGCTAAAGCACAATTCTGAAATGTTATGCCACCTAGTGAAAGAGAATGGTTCCTCATTAGCACCCCCTCCATCCTTCCTATTTCACCAGTGTGGGATTAAAGACATTTAACAGAGGTGAAATTTTCAAGGAAATAATAATTTGTGAAATTTGTAGCCAGGAAAGTAGTAGAAGGGAGGGAAAGCTATACCACTGGAGAAACAATTGCACATGTCACATCCCACTAAAAGACTGAAATTTAATCAGAAGATTTCAAAATTCTCCCCCTTCCCACACCTACCACCACACCAACAGAGCTCCAGCATAATAATAGTGGATTAAAACGGAAAAATCTACAAGAAGCAGACTATCTTAAAAGAAGAGAAAATAAGGAGCCTCCAGTCAAGAGAGGAGATGAAAACAAGCACAGAAAAGGGATTTGAAACCTCTGGTGCATATAAATACAATGATCAGTGAAATATAGCCCAATTCTGAGACAGACTGACAAAAATTCTTAAATTAAAGGCTTATTTACCTCAGTTCTTACTACCTAGTACAATATGTTTGGCTTTCTACAAGAAAAAACAAACAAGCAGAATATGCCAAAAAGGAGGAAAAAACACAGTCTGAATAGCTGCAGAGACAAAGTAATGATCAGAACAAAACTCATGCGTAATACAGGTGTTGGAATTATTACAGAGGGAATTTGAAATAACTTTTAAAGGTTTTAATGGAAAAAGTAGAAAACATGCAAAAACAGATGGATAATGTAAGCAGAGAGATGAAAGCTGTCATAAAGAATCAAAAGGAAATGCAGTAACAGAAATAATAAATGCCTTCAGTGGGCTCAACTATAGACTTGCTATGGATGAGAAAAGAATCAGTGATCTCAAAGATAGATCAATAGAAACATCACAAACTGAAATGCAAAGTGAAAAATAAAAATAGAACAGAACATCAAAAGGTGTAATGTAGGTATAATTGGTACACCAGAGGAGAAGAAAGAGAATAAAGCAGAAGAAATATTTGCAGTAGTAATAGTATTGAGCTTTCCTTATTTAATTTAAGACATCAAACCAAATATCTAGGTGTGGTAGTTAGAGATTCAGTTGTCAACTTGGTCAGGTGAAGGCACCTAGTTTTGTTGCTGCGGATGTGAGCCAATGGTACGTGAACCTCATCTGTTGTAATTACATCTACAGTTGGCTAGGAGGCATGCCTCCTGCAATGAATGACATTTGACTTAACCGGTTGGTGCTTAAATGAGTGAGCACAATGTAGCATAGCCCAAGGAGCTCAGCATACCTCATCTCAGCACTTGCAGCTCAGCCCAGGCCTTTGGAGGGAAAGAAATCACCCCGGGGAAAGTTGTTGGAACCTAGAGGCCTGAAGAGAAGGCCAGCAGAGACCATCCTGTGCCTTCCCACAGAAGAACCTCAGTGGAAAGTTAGCTGCCTTTCCTCTGAAGAACTAACAAAATAAATCCCTTTTTTTAAATTAAAAGCCAATCTATCTCTGGTGTGTTGCATTCTGGCAGCTAGCAAACTAGAACACTAGGATTCTCAGAGAACACTAAGAAGAATAAATACAAAAAAAAAAAAATCTACAATTAAATATATCAAATTCAAACTGCATAAAAGGTAAAGATGAAGAAAAAATCTTGCAAGAAGCTAGAGGCAGGAGAAACCACCTTATCTATGTAGATGTAAGTTTAAGAATTACAGGAGATTGCTCATTAGAAAATACGTAAGCAAGAAGAGTGGAGTGAAATATTTAGAGTATTGAAAGAAAAAAAATCACCAATCTAAAAGCCTATGATTGATGTGAAATTAAAATTCTCCAATAGAGAAGGAGAAATAAAAATTTTCTCAGACAAACAAAAAACAAGAAATTCAGTGCCAGTAGATCTTGTCTGCAAGAAAAGTTAAAAGAAGATATTCAGACATGAGGAAACTGATCAGAACCTGGATTTATATAAAGAATAAAAGAGCACTGGGAACACAATAAATGAAAATTAAATGCTCCTATTTTTATTACTAATTTATCTAAAAATTAATATCTGTTTAAATTAATAACAGAAACAATGTATTATATGATTATAGTATATATGTGGAATGAATGACAACAAAAATGAAGGAGGGAAAAATTGGGACTACTTTTACTCAAGGTAACTTCACTATACATGGAGCAATACAATGTTATTTGAAGGTGGACTTACATTAGTTTAAACACTGTGGAAACCACTATTTTTTTAAAAGAAGCTAAGATAGAGGACAAAATGGGATCTTTTAAATGCTCATTTAATCCCAGATAATTCAGAAAAAAGAGAAAAAATATCAAAGAACAAACAACAAATAGAAGACAATGTTTTGAACATTGTACTCAGAAATATAGTCAACAAAGGAACAAATAGAATTCAATGGAAAAAGGAGAGTCTTTTTAAGAAATAGTGTTGAAAAAATTGGGCATCTGTATGCAAAATAATAACAATAATAATAATGAGTCTAAGGACAGACCTTACACCTCTAATAAAAATTAATTCCAAATAGTTCATAGATCTAAACGTTAAATGCAAAACTATAAAATTCTAGAAGAAAACACAGGAGAGAATCTGTGTGACTTTGAGTTTGGTGATGAGTTTTTTTTCCCTTATTTTCTTCCTTTACTTTTTGGGGTTGCATTGTCCAAGAATTGAACCTGGGTCTCCTACATGGAGGTGGTGATGAGTTTTTAGATGCAACATCAAAAGCATAATCCATGAAAGAAAATATAGACAAGTTTGATGTTATGAAAATGAAATCTTCTGCTCTATGAAAGACAATGTTGAAAAATATAAAGACAAGCCATGTTCTGGAGGAAAATATTTTCAACACATTTATCTGATAATGAGATTGTATCCAAAATATATAAATAATTCTCCATGATGGTTAGGTTCTGGTGTCAATTCGGCCAAATGATTTTGCCCAGTTGTCTGGTCAGGCAAGCACTGACCTGACTGTTGCTACAAGGATATTTCATGGCTGGTTGATAAAATGGAAGGGTGGTGTATTAAACCATCAGTCAGTGGATTGCATCTGTGGCTGATCACATCTGCAATCATCTAAGGCCCATTTTCCACAACAAGATAATTGAATCAGTTGAAGTCTTTTAAAGAAGGAGAGAGACTTTTTCACTACTTCTTCAGCTAGCAACCTCTCCTGTGGAGTTCATCCAGACACTTCATCAAAGCTGACAGTTTCACAGCCTCCCCTTTGGATTTTGGACTCTTCCATTCCCACAGTTGCATGGGACATATTTATAAATCTCATATTTACAGATCTCTCCTGTTGGTTCTGTTTCTCTAGAGAACCCTGCCTTACACAGCTTGGTATCAGGAGTAGTTACTGAGAAACTGGATCTTAAAAAATGTTTTTTTTTTTATATTGGTTTTCTACTCCGACTAGATTCAGAGGCACTAATTACTCCATTTCCAATAATCAAGATGGCACTGACAGTCCAGGGATGAGCTGGTGAAAGAGATACTCAAAATATCACCATTTGATTCTGCTAACTGTATGCTTATATGAGGCAAGTCTCTGTGTGAAATGTTTTTGATCCCTTTACAAAGTTTTGTGGAATTAAGAAGTAAAAGATACTGGCTGGTTGTTGTTAGATATGCTGGATACAGTGATGAGGGAAAGGGATGAGCTGAAGGCTTCAAATTTGCACCTTAAGCACTGTAAAAGTTTCCAAGTTTGCTCTGAAAGAAAATCTTATTTCCTGTGGTCCCAGACTTGAGATCTTTGAAAACCAGACACAAATCCTTATTGTACAAGTAACAGATTTACAACAAAAACTAAAATTTAAACCTTGCAGGGTGTCTGTTGTTAAAGTAAGGGATCTGATTGGAAAATAATGGGATCCTGAAATGTGAGATGGTGATACATGGCTTGATAATGATGGCGATGAGGATACAGGACCCTTGGAATCTGCTGAGTCTTTGCTAGACAGACCTATAAAGGACTTCCCTGAGGAAGAAGCTTCCCAACTACCAGCCTGCTGTGAGGAAACAGTTTCCAGGCCTCTAATCTCCTTCAGAGGCATCTTCTATCCAACCTCTATCTAATGAGATTAACTCTTCAGTACCTGCTAACCCTATAACCAACTCCCCTGAAGAAACAGCCCTCGCTCCTCTGTCTGGAGCAACTAATCCTGTTTCACAAGATGAAACTGTAACAGAATGTCCTGTGGTAACTGGCTTGGAAGACGTTTTTATCCTTTTCATGACCCACCCCCACCATCCCTCCTTTCTTCAAGACCTATAACTAGACTACAGTCACAAAACAGCGCCAAAAGGCGAGGTACAAAATTTGACCCATGAGGAGTTATGTTATACTCCCAAAGAACTAAATGTGTTTTCCAATCTATCTAGACAGAAATCAGGGCAATATGTGTGGGAATGTATATTAAGGGGGCAGGATAATGATGGAAGGAATATAACATTGAATCAAGCTGAATTTATTAATATGGGCCCACTAAGAGGAGATTCTGCATTTAATGTTGCAATTCTAGGGGTTAGAAGGGGCATTAACAGTTTGGATGTTTGGCTGAAACATGGATCAAAAGGTGGTTGACATTACCTGAGGTCTAAATTCCAGAACTTCCCTGGAATAATGTAGATGAGGGGATCCAGAGGCCTAGAGAGATGGGACTATTAAACTGGATTTATCATAGAAGATCTGCTCACATACCCCAGGAATGTCCAGAGGACATATCTTTCACAAAAACCTTGAGAAATAAATTCATGAGACTAGCTTCATCATCCCTGAAGAGCTCTGTATTCTCTCTTCTCTGTAGATCAGATATTACTATAGGAACTGTTGTCACTGAGCTAGAATCTTTAAACACAACGTGGATGATCAGATCCCAAGTTGGCAGAAGCCATATGGCAAAGTTAATCACCATAGACAAGGCTGGTCACAGTAATAGACAGCAGACTCAATGCAGCAGTCAAAGTAATCTGACTCATAGAGACTTGTGGCATTGGCTAGTAGGTCATGGGGCACCTAGAAGTAAAACAGGTGGGCGGTCTACTAAATACTTGTTTAAGCTATATAAGCAGAAGAATTCTAGGTCAAGTGAACAGAAGCCTAACTTGAATTACAAAAACAGAGAGTCACAGTCCCTTAGTCAATTCCCAGACTTGAATCAGATTATAGACGCAGAGACCCTCAAATGAGGGAAGGGCTGGATATCCTTAGGGATGGACCTTTTACACTGCCCAAAATTTACACTTAACCTTCTTTGCATCCTTCCTGAAGGAGCCCTATGGCCTTTTACCAGGGTGACTATGCACTGGGGAAAAGGATCAGATATATCAGGGATTATTAGAAACTGCCTCAGAAGTGACACTAATTCCAGGAGACCCAAAACATCACTCTTGTCCACCAGTCAGAGTAAAGGCTTAGGGAGGTCAGGTAATTGATGGAGTTTTAGCTCTGGTCTGTCTCACAATGGGTCCAGTGGGTCCCTGGACCCATTCTCTGGTCATTTCCCCAGTTCCAGAATGCATAATTGGAATCAACATAGTAAACAATTGGCAGAATCTCCACATTGGTTCTCTGACTCATGGAGCAAGGGCTGTTACAGTAGGAAAGGCCAAGTAGAAGCCACTAGAATTGCCCCTACCTAGTAAAACAGTGAATTAGAAGCAATATCCTATTCCTGGAGGAAGTGTAGAGATTAGTTCCACTCTTAAGGATTTGAAGGAAACAGGGGTGGTGATTCCCACCACATTCCCAGTCAACTTTTCTGTTTGGCCTGTGCAGAAAACTAATGGAACTTAGAGGATGATGGTGGATTATCATAAGCTTAACCAGGTGATGACTACATTTGCAGCTGCTGGTCCAGATATGGTATCATTCTTGAGCAAATCAACATATCACCTGGTACTTGATATGTAGCTATTGATCTGTCAAATGCTTTTTTCTCAGTAGCTATCAGTAAGAACCATGAGAAACAGTTTTCATTCAGCTGGAAAGGCCTCAGTATACTTTCACTGTCCTGCCTCAGGGGTCTATCAATGCTCCAGCCCTATGTCACAATCTTTTCTGCAGGGATCTTGATCATTCCTCCTTCCTATAAGACATCACACTGGTCCATTATATTGATAATATCATGCTGATTGGGCATAGTGAGCAAGAAATAGCAACAACTCTAGACTTATTGGTAAGGCATTTGCAGGTCAGGGGATGGAGATAAATTGAATGAAAATACAGAGAACTTCCATGTCAGTGAAATTTCTAGTTATCTACTGGTATGGGGCATGTCAAGATGTCCTTTCTAAGATGAAGGATAAGCTATTGCATCTGGCCTCTCCTATGACTAAAAAAGAGACACAATGCTTAGTTGGCCTGTTTGGATTTTGGAGACAGTATATTCCTCATTTGGATGTGCTACTCTGACCCATTAAACAAATGAACATAAAAGCTGCTAGTTTTGAGTGGGAACTGGAACAAGACGAGGCTGAGTGACATGTCAAGACTGCTGTGAAAGCTGCTCTGCCACTTGGACCATATGATCTAGCAGATCCAATGGTGCTGGAAGTGTCAGTGGCAAACAAGGATGCTGACTGGAGCTTTTGGCAGGCCATTATAGGAGAATCACAACACAGACCCTTAGGATTTTGGAGCAAAACCCTGCCATCCATTGCAGATAACTATTCTCCCTTCTAGAAACAGCTTGTAGCCTGCCCCTGAGCCTTAGTAGAGACTGAACGCTGAAGCACTGGCCACCAAGTTATCATGAGACCTGAGTCCCCTATCATGAGTTGGGTATTGTCTGACCTACCAAGCCATAAAGTAGAGCAGGCACAGCAGCACTCCATCACAAAATGGAAATAGTATATTAGAGATATGACTCAAGTAGGTCCTGAAGGCACAAGTAAGTTACATGAGGAATTGGCCCAAATGCACATGGCCTCCACTCCTGCCACATTACGTTCTCTTTCACAGACCAGAGCTATGGCCTCTTGGGAGTTCCTTACAGTCAGTTAACTGAGGAAGAGAAAACTTGGGCCTGGTTTACAGATGGTTCTGCACAAAATGCAGGGCTCTGCAGCTCTAGAACCCCATTCTGGGATGTCCTTAAAAGACGGGTGAGATACTAAAAATCAGAGTTGCGGACTTACGGAGAAGATGGCGGCTTAGTAAGACACGCAGGTCTTAGTTCCTCCTCCAGAAAAGCAACTAAAGAAACAGAAACAATACGAAACAGCTCCCGGAGTCACGACAGAGACAAAAAAGACAGCATACCCCATTCTGGAACGGCTGAACGGGCAGGGAGAATCCGCTGCGGTGAGATACCCGAGGGGCGCGAGTTTTCCCGGCCGGGGCGGCTGGCGACTGGGGTCCCCTCCACGCACGTGGCTCCCCGGTCTGACTGGGAACATTGGATAGCGGGGCCCTCCCATCACGCTTGGCGTCTCGGGCCAGCTGGGCAATTTGGACCGGCACTCCTCCAAGCCGCGGCGGCCGGGGACCCCCACCTCCACATGCGGTTTCCCGGGCCGACTGCAAGATTCGGATTGGCGAGTTAAAGGAGCCACAGCATCTTTTACTGGTGGGCCCTGTAGACAGACGAGTGCCATGAGCGCCACCTACTGGGCAAGTAAAGAAAAACAGAGCCCAGAGATTTCACAGAAAAACCTTTCAACCAGCCGGGTCCCACACCCAGGGAAATCTGATCAAATGCCCAGACACCAGCAGAAAATAATGGATGACGCTCGGAAAATTGAAGATATGGCCCAGTCAAAGGAACAAACCAATAGTTCAAATGAGATACAGGAGCTGAGACAACTAATGCTGAATATACGAACAGAAATGGAAAAACTCTTCAAAAACCAAATCAATAAATTGAGGGAGGACATGAAGAAGACATGGGCTGAACAAAAAGAAGAAATAGAAAATCTGAAAAAACAAATCACAGAACTTATGGGAGTGAAGGACAAAGAAGAAAAAATGGAAAAAACAATGGATACCTACAATGGTAGATCTAAAGAGACAGAAGCTACAATTAGTGAACTGGAGGATGGAACATCTGAATTCCAAAAAGAAACAGAAACTATAGGGAAAAGAATGGAAAAACTTGAGCAGGGGATCAGGGAACTGAATGACAATATGAAGCGCACAAATATACGTGTTGTGGGTGTCCCAGAAGGAGAAGAGAAGGGAAAAGGAGGAGAAAAACTAATGGAAGAAATTATCACTGAAAATTTCCCAACTCTTATGAAAGACCTAAATTTACAGATCCAAGAAGTGCAGCACACCCCAAAGAGAATAGACCCAAATAGGCATTCTCCAAGACATTTACTAGTTAGAATGTCAGAGGTCAAAGAGAAAGAGAGAATCTTGAAAGCAGCAAGAGAAAAACAATCCGTCACATACAAGGGAAACCCAATAAGACTATGTGTAGATTTCTCAGCAGAAACCATGGAAGCTAGAAGACAGTGGGATGATATATTTAAAATACTAAAAGAGAAAAACTGCCAACCAAGACTCCTATATCCAGCAAAATTGTCCTTCAAAAATGAAGGAGAAATTAAAACATTTATAGACAAAAAGTCACTGAGAGAATTTGTGACCAAGAGACCAGCTCTGCAAGAAATACTAAAGGGAGCACTAGAGTCAGATACGAAAAGACAGAAGAGAGAGGTATGGAGTAAAGTGTAGAAAGAAGGAAAATCAGATATGATATATACAATACAAAAGCCAAAATGGTAGAGGAAAATATTATCCAAACAGTAATAACACTAAAAGTTAATGGACTGAATTTCCCAATCAAAAGACATAGAATGGCAGAATGGATTACGACCCAGCAATACCACTGCTAGGTATCTACTCAAAGGACTTAAGGGCAAAGACACAGACGGACATTTGCACACCAGTGTTTATAGCAGCATTATCTACAATTGCAAAGAGATGGAAACAGCCAAAATGTCCATCAACAGACGAGTGGCTAAACAAAGTGTGGTGTATACCTACGATGGAATATTATGCAGCTTTAAGACAGACTAAACTTATGAAGCATGTAATAACATGGATGGACCTGGAGAACATTATGCTGAGTGAGTCTAGCCAAAAACTAAAGGACAAATACTGTATGGTCCCACTGATGTGAACCGACATTCGAGAATCAGCTTGGAATATATCATTGGTAACAGAGACCAGCAGGAGTTAGAAACAGGGTAAGATAATGGGTAATTGGAGCTGAAGGGATACAGACTGTGCAACAGGACTAGATACAAAAACTCAAAAATGGACAGCACAATAATACCTAAGTGTAATGTAACTATGTTGGAACACTGAATGAAGCTGCACCTGAAATATGGTTTTTTGTTTGTTTGTTTGTTTGTTTTTATTTTTTGTTTTTGTTTTTTTTTCTTTTTCCTTTTTATATATATATATATTTTTATTAGTATTATTATTTTAATTCTCTTCTCTATATTAACATTCTATATCTTTTTCTGCTGTTTTGCTAGTTCTTTTCCTAAATCGATGCAAATGTACTAAGAAATGATGATCATACATCTATGTGATGATGCTAAGAATTACTGAGTGCATGTGTAGAATGGAATGATTTCTAAATGTTGTGTTAATTTCTTTTCTTTTTTTTGATTAATTAAAAAAATTAAAAAAAAAAAAAAAGATGGTGAGGGGAAATACTGCCAATGGGCAGAACTTCAAGCAGTGCACTTGGTTGTTCATTTTGCTTAGAAGAAGAACTGGTCAGAGGTGTGTGTCTATATCGACTCAAGGGTTGCTGCTAATGGTTGGCTGGATGGGCAGGGACTTGGAAGGAGCATGATTGGAAAATTGGTGACAAAGAGATCTGGGGAAGCAGTATTTGGATAGACATTTCTGATGGGCAAAGAACGTGAAGTTATTTGTGTGCCATGTGAATATTGACCAGAGGGTGACTTCAGCAGAACAAGGTTTTAATAATCAAGTGGATAAGATGACTCACCCTGTGGATACATGTCATCCTCTTTCTTTAGCCACTCCTGCCATTGCCCAATGGGCTCATGATTAAAGTGGGAATGGTAGTAGGGATGGAGATAATGTATGGACTCAGCAACATGGACTTCCACTCACAAAGACTGACCTGGCTACAGCCACTGCTGAGTGCCCAATCTGCAAGTAGCAGAGGCCCACACTCAGTCCCCAATATGGCACCATTTCCCTAGGTGATCAGCCAGCTACATGGTAGCAGTTGAATACATTGGATCACTTCCATCATGGAAGGGGCAGCAATTTGTTCTAACTGGAATAGTCACATACTCCAGATATAGGTTTGCAATCCTTGCACACGATGCTTATGCAAAACTACCATCTGTGGTCTTACAGAATGCCTTATCCACCATCATGATGTTCCACACAGCATTGCTTTTGATCAAGGAACCCATTTCACAGCAAATGAAGTGCAAGAATGAGTACATGCTCATTTAATTTTCTGGTCTTACCATGTTCATCTAGATCATCTGCATTGTCAAGATGCAGATGGGTTGATAGAATGGTGGAATGGCCTTTTGAAGACCCAATTACAGTGTCAACTAGGTGGCAATATCTTGTAGGGCTGGGCAATGTTCACCAGGAGGTTGTGTATGCTCTGAATCAGTGTCCACTCTATGGTGCTATTTCTCCCATAGCCAGGATTCATGGGTATAGGAATCAAGAGGTAGAAATGGGAGTGGCACCACTCACTATTACCCCTAGTGATCCACTAGGAAAATTTTTTGCTTTCTGTCCCTGAAACCTTAAGCTCTGCTATTCTACAAGTCTTAGTTCCAAAATGAGGAATGCTCACTGCAGGAGACACAACAGTGATTCTATTGAACTGGAAGTTAAGACTGCCACCTGGTCACTTTGGGTTTCTCATGCCACTGAATCAACAGGAACAAAAGGGGATTACTGTTCTGTCTGGGGTGAGTGATCCTGACTATGAAGGGGAAATAGGACTGCAACACACAATGAAGGTAAAGAAGAGTTTTCCTGGAATACAGGAGATCCCCTAGGCATCTCTTAGTACTACCATGCCCTGTGATTAAAGTCAGTGGAAACTGCAACAATCCCATCCAAGTAAGACTACAAATAACCCTAAAAATTCAGGGATGAAAGTTTGGGTCACCACACCTGGCAAAGAACCACAGTCAGCTGAAGTGCTTGCTGAGGGTAAAGGAAACACGCAATGGGTAGTAGAAGAAGGTAATGATAAGTATCAACCATGATCACATGACCAGTTACAGGAAAAAGGACAGAGATGGCATGAATATTTCCTCCCTGATTTGTTATGAGTATGTTTGCATCTGTACATAAGCACATGTCTTATTTTTCTCTTTTATGACCTAAATTGTATCGTTCATGCTATAGTGTTTAAGTTATAGGATATGAAGTTTGAGTGAATGTTACCTAAGAACTTGCACCCTATTCTGGAGAGATGTAGTGCATTTCCAATTGTACACAGGACAGTTGAGTATTGTTAGGCAAAACATATGTCTGTTATTGTGTTCTATTTGGAAATTAAATGTGTTTCAAGGTGATGTGTATAGCTGCCAAGTTGATGAGGGGTGGATGGTCATGGTTAGGTTCTGGTGTCAGCTTGGCCAAGTGATGATGCCCAGCTGTCTGGTCAGGCAAGCACTGGCCTGACTGTTGTTGCATGGGTATTTTGTGGCTGGCTGATAAAATGGAAGGCTGATGTATTAAATTATCAATCAGTGGATTGCATCTGTGGCTAATTACATCTGCAGTCATCTAAGGCATGCCTCCCACCAATGATATAATCCAATCAGTTGAAAAATTTTAAGGAAGAGGAGAGACTTCTGGCTGCTTCTTCAGTCAGTGGGCCTCTCCTTTGGAGTCCCTACAGATCCTTCATATGAGCTACCAGCTTCACAGCCTGCCCCGCAAATATTGGACTCTTCTATTCCCATGGTTGCTTAGACACCTTTATAAATCTCATAGTTCCAGATATCTCTGTTGGTTCTGTTTCTCTAGAGAATCCTCACTAATACAGGTATATATGTTTGCATGCGTGCATGCCCTGCTTTGCTCTATCAGCTGAGAGGCATTAGGAACAATGACAGCCTAGTGGCAATGTGCATACCGAGCACCAGGCATTGGTTTCTAATGCCATTTCTGATAAAAGGAACTAAGACTTCTAGGACAAATAGCTGACTTCAGGTCCATGGCTGTGAATGTATAAGACAAGCCTGAAGCATTTTGTTATTTGCTGATAGTAAGAAGGTACTAAGAAAAAACTTAAAAAAAAAAAAAAAAGAACAGAAGGCAAAAATAACGAGGGAAATGTCAAAGGGACTCAGGAGCCAACTGAAAAAAAACCATCAAAATCCAAACTTGGAACAATTTGAGTGAATAAAGTAGTACTGGATTATAATTCAATGAGTAAAATAGATATACAAAAGTCCATATGGATATAAGTAAATGATTGCATACCCGAATAAATGAGAACATAGAGAAAAATCTCCCATGCAGGAGAATTCTAAAGTATTTATGTAGTTACTCCACCCTCAATGAAGTAGATAATAATTTCCCACCCCTTAAGTGTAGGTTGTGCATAGTGACTTCTCAAACAGTACATTCACTATGAAATGACAACAAAGATTAACTTTATGTGGAAAAAATCTGACAAGCACTACCTTAGCCAACTGAATGTTAATGTAAACAGTGACAAATCATGCTGAGATTATGCACCTGAGATGATGAGACTCAGAAAGGCACTTTACGTCCATAGTCTTCCTCCCAAACACCCATAATCATGGTCTAATCACTGTCTAAAGAAATGCATTAGACAAAACTCAGAGGAGGAACATTCTATGGGATACTTGGCCATATTCCTCTACACTGTCTAGGCCATCAAAAAACAAGGAAGGCCGAAGACCATTACAGCTAAGAGGAGCCTAAGGGGACATGATGACTAAATGTAATGTAGGATCTTTGATGATATATTGAAACAGAAAAAGGATAATAGGTAAAAACTAAGAAAATCAGAAAAATTATGGACTTCAGTGAATAATCATCAATCTTGGCTCATTATTTATGACCAAATATATGATATCAATTTAAGATATATATATATATATATATATATATGAGAATCTGGGTGTGGAGAGTATGGGAACTATCTGTACTATCTTTATAACTTTTCTGTGAATCTGAAATTATTTTCTAAGTTTATTTTAAAAAGTAAAAATCATGGGAATAAATCTGGTTACCCAAAAACATTAGATAGTGAGAGGTTGAAGGAACATATTTAAAGGAAACTGAAAAATATGTGACTCAAAATGACTGATAAAACATATGACCCCTAAAGAAAATCCATCCCCCTTCTACAAAAGTCAAATTTGAAAGTCCTGGAAGCCTTTAAACCATCTGAAGTATTTCATCTGGATTCTGAGTTTCAATTTAATGTAAGCTTCAAATGGCTTTCAAGGAATAGCTGTTCTTGTTGGGTAAGAAGTCAGAAATTAAGTTGTATATATTGAAGCAATTAGTCTCATTTCTTACTTAAACTCTGTTCTAAACTAATATTTCCAGATTGGTCCCAGAGGTTAATCTCATATTTTAAATTTAATTTTTATGTATAAAGACTTAATACCTGCAAGCAAAACTTCTCTTCCCTCAACCCCCAATCTCCCATATAGATGACATCAGGCAATATTTGTTCTAATGTGTCTTGCTTATTTCACTCAGCATGATGTTTTCTAGTTTCACCCATGTTACAACATGTCTCAGAACTTCATTCCTTCTTATAGTCAAATAATATTTCATTTTGTGTATGTACCACATTTTCTTTACCTATTATTTTGTTAATGGGTACTTGGATTTTTAATCTCTTTTTGAGTGTGACAGCTTATGGAAGTGGTGCACTACAGCAAATTTAGACTTTTGGAACACTGAGTTGTAGATGAACATATGTTTGATTGCCTAGCTGGAGAGTTGCCATTTACTCGTACTCCAGAAATGTTGAAAACTGTATAAGGGATTACCAAATGCTATTCAAGTGAAGGATACAATTCACATTTGTTTGGCTTTGAAAATGAATTTGGAAGAAAGACAAAAAAGGATAGGAAAACATATATTTTAGACAATTTATTAAATATAATCTAGCTGTTTATAGGGATTTGAAGGAAAAGTGCTAATAAAAATTAAATGGGTCCCCAAGTATTGGATCAAAGGTGACCAACAAGGAAAGTTTATCACAAAGTAAGGACTCAGTAAATATTTTGTGATTGATGCAAAGATATGAAAATAATATTATACATTACTTGATGTATAATATGGATAGATGAAATGGAATAATAAATAATTTGAACCAGGTATTTTTATACAGCCTCTTAAAATTTATAGACACATCCAGATTTTTATATAAATTAATTTATGAAAGTTGCTGAGTTTATGGGATACTCACATGGAAAAATCATGAAATATGACCCCACCACACAGCATACCAAAAAATACATAAATATATATAAATATATATATATATATATATTTATCACTACAAACAAGTACAAGATAAAATGTACATGATTTTTTAAAAATGTTCATAATTATCTTGTATTTAACTGGACTTATTTTCTATTAGAACTCTGATTATAAAATAAGGAAAATATTGACATTTATCATAAAAATGTACTTGCAGATTTTCAAGTTTTAAGCACCCCTGAGGATTTATATTTGAGGATGATGGAAAAATCACTTCTAGCATGCTGCTCTCCTTAACAAAACGTAAGAAAGAAAGAGAGAAAGGAGGTAAAAAGGAGGAAGGGAAGGAGGGAGAATTAGAAGAGTAAGAGACCATTATAATAAAATCACAAACATAAAATTTTAGTTACCACATAGAGTGAAGTTTGACTGTTTCAACAGAGAATGGATGGAAGGATAAATGGATGGATGGATAGACAGACAGACAGATAGATAGATAGAAAGTTAGATAAATTTGTCTATGACAAATTTATAGCAATACATAATTACTTTCCAATAGAGAAAATCACCATTCCCCTATTCTGAAATGTTATATGGGTAAATGAGTATTCCTAAAATCATATTTATATTGAAGAATACCAGAAATTCTAAATGAGAATCTTTGAAGTTATGCTGTTTGGCAGCAACCAGTCAGGAGAACTGCAAGGCAAGACAAGAGGAATTAAAGAGAAAAAGTGTTAAACAACTATAGAAAAATCCTACTACACATCAGGCTTTACTGAGAGTTAGACCCCCTTCTTACATTTAAGAGTAGAAGACAGATTAGTGAATGAGGACATGAATCCAGCTCAGAAGGCACAGTGGATTTTATGACAATGCTTTCTGAAACATTGCACAAAAATAAAAATAAATGTTACTCCCCTTTTAAAGCCATATTCTAACCACCTCTTCTGTCAGAATTTTTATGAAAATAACTAAACTGATTTGAGATAACACCATGTGCTGGTTTAAATCTATTATTTAATAGATTTAAAGTCACGTTTTAATCCTGATCCAATCTTGTGGGGGCAACTGTTTCTATTAATCCTGATTTAAACTTATAGTTGGAAACTTTTGATTAGATTATCTCCACAGAGATGTGGCACATCCAATTATGGGTGTGACCTTTTGATTAGGTGGAAATGTGATATCACCCATTTCAGGTGGGTTTTGATGAATTTACTGGAGTCCTTTAAAAGAGGAAACATTTTGAGAGATTTCAGAACAGAGAGATCTTCAAACATGGATGTTTTGTGTTCTTGGATCTGAGCAGGCATTGCGATGTCCGTTTCCATAGGATGTTAAGCAAGCCAGAACCTGGGGAGAGCCAGGGGAAGCCAAGAGATGAAAGCCAGCCCTAGAGAAGCAAAGTGTCTGAAAGCTGTTTGAAACAGAAACAGAGGCTGGAAGCTGTTTGAAACCGGAAGCCAAAGACCCTAGCAGATACCAGCAAGGTGCCTTCCTAGCTGATGGAAGTGTTCTTCAATTAAGGTATCTTTCACTAGATGCCTTAGTTTGGACATTTTTATAAACTTAGAACTATAAACTTGCAACATATTAAATTCCCCTTTTAAAAGCCATTCCATTTCTGGTATATTGCATTCTGACAGCTTATACATGCCATTACAAAGCAAACAATCATAAAGACACATTTATGTGTAGGTACTACAGAATTAGCTATAATCAACAAAATAACCCAAATCATTGCTTCATGAAGAAAATAAATGATTAAATGCTTCTTTAAGAGTACAATGCAATTTCAGAAACCTGCTCTCTAAACAAAATGCTAGGACAACATAAGGATATTATGGATATTATGATAGGAATCCTGTTATCAGTAAGCCCAATAGTAATCACTTCATGCTAGACAATGATTGAAGCTCACTATTCAAGTTTATGATTATATTCTAGTATACAATGCAGAAACCAAGACGAAGAGAGTTTAAGTAACTTGTCCAGGTCACACATTTACCGAATGATAGAATTAGGAGTCAAACCCGGGCAGATTAGCTCCAGAGGCAGTAATCTATACCATTATGTTATGCTATCTTTATGGATACCAAAAGCAAGTATACAACATTCAGGAAAGGAATGGAATTAAAAAATAATCAATGCAAAACCAAGCACCACGTTAAAACAGCAAAAGTTGTGGCCTCTTTTGCAACAGCTTGGGGCTAGTGTTTTTTGTTTCATTTTGCAAAGGGATAAAGTGAGGTCTCCAGAGTAAAACACCTATAAAACAGATTTTTTTCTAATATTTGTGTATTTCTTATAACTTTAAAACCTTGCTATGCTTAAGAGAAGTATGCACCAAGAATGAGGTGAAAGAGAAACACATGGTCAGGTGTAAAGGAAATTGAACACACTATCTCCATTACAAAGGAAATCTACATTAAGGGGATTCCCTCTCCCGCATCCTTTAAAGTGTAGAGAAGAGTTAGAGGAGTGATACCAATTGCATAAGAATGCTCTCCTTGGATACAGGTCAGTTGAGATAATTAATTGGATGAATTCTAAAATGCCTTCCAGTGGGTATTTTCCCAGACTTCTCTACTTCAGATGCCTTAATCTTCCTCCATTGTTTCCTTTCTTTGTTGTGCTGTCCTTGTTTCTGATCTCATCCGCAAACAGGTAGCAACATAACTAGCAGTTCAGGCTTCAAAGTGAATGCAATTTAACTAGTATTTTTTCATATAATGCACAAAAATTGGCTTCTAGGTCACTTCTTGAACCAATAATGGTGAGAGAGAGAGAGAGAGAGAGATTAAATTAATCATCTGGGATGTAATGAATGTTTGAAGAGTGTTAGACACAATGTCTTCAAGTAATTAAATTTAAAATAAAGTTTCTATTTCAAATTAAAAAGGTAAATAGTTTATATTAAGAGTTCACATTTGTGTAGCACTTATGGAGCTGTCTGAGTGGGAACACAGAGGTAGAATAGACAGGACCCTGGTCACAAAATTGCAACCACATTAGGGGGGGAACAAACAGGGCCACAGCTCCATATGATGATTCTTCTTTAAATATTTTCCTAATTCCATGATATGACTAAAATCTTCTCCATTAATTATTTTTGTCTTCTTTATAAAGCCAAAATTTGAAAGAGTCAATTGAGATATTATTACAAGTAGATCCACAGAGTAGATGGAACCTGATTTGGCTTTTATAAACAAGGTATTAATGACCAGATTAAAAAGAAAAAAAAGAATTGGGACCCTCTATACAACATGCTGTCTTAAGTGAGTTCTCTTTCGGTATTTTCTTATATTGTTCTCTTTACTGACTCTTATTTCAGCCTCTGAATCTAGGCCAAACTTCACAGATACAGGAAGTTGCCATTAACAAAATTATTTTATTAAGACCAATAAAAGTGAATTCATTTACATTAATATTTATCAAATGTGAATTATTAACCTCTTTGTGACATATTATCAACACATTTACATATTGCTAAGATATTTCTGGAAGAGTTGTGTTAAATTATTTGCACCTAATTGTTTCTTTTAGACACTGGGCTCAGATTATGTTTCCTGATTTTTTATAGAAGGAGAAACTGTCTATATGCATACAAGAATGTATTTATAACACATAAATCATAAAGATGTGTTTATATCATTCTATAAAAATTACAGGAAGTACATTATCAATTGCACAATTTTTGGTAGAGTACATGTCTGTAGATGTAATATACAGTTATAGGATGTAGAATTACTGGAGGCCCAGAATTGGTAAATAATCCTGTTATTCGTCAGTCTAATCAGGAGATCAAAACCACACCAGTAAATGAAAGAAAGTATCACATGTAGGGAGTATTTAAATAGGTGTAAAATGGTTAACAAAACAACATAAAGCCAATAAGGAACCAAAGTTTTACAGATGTAGTGATTGATGAAGGTAGCTACCACACTTAGGAATATGAATTTGTTTTCCATTGCTGAGTAACAAAATGCCAAAATTTAGTGGCATAAAACAGCACACTTTTTTTTATCACATAGCTTTTATGAATCATATGTTCAGGCACATCTTAAATGGATCCCCTATCAGAGTCTCACAAAATTACAATCAAGGTGTCAGTCAGATGGCCTTCTCATTTGCCCTCTTCCAAGCTCATTCAGTTTGGCTGAATTCAGTTTCTTGCAGCTAGAGGACTGAGGTCCTCAACTCCAGCTGCCCCTCTGCATAGGTAGTTTACAACATGGTTTCTGACTTCTTCAAGGCCAACAGAAAAGCATCTCTCTCACCTCAGGAAGGCCCACAGTCCCATTTTATAAGGACTTTCTCCTGAAAAGTAAGGCTTGCCCAGGATAATTTAACTTTTGATTAATTAAAAAATAAAATGATTTGGAACCTTAAATTACATTTGCAAAATATCTTACTTTTGCCATTATACTGGTAAAGCAAAAGTCACAGTTTCTGGTTGCAGTCAAGGGGAGAGGATTATATAACATCCTGACTTATTGGCATCGCCTTAGACTGAATCTGCCGTAAGCTGGGAAACCAAAGGGAAGTGGGTAGGGTAACTAAAACTTAGAAACTTGGAGAAAGGACTCAACAGAGATAAATTCAGACATCAGAGGAGAGGGTGCCAGCTGGCTGGTTCTGGTGTTTCTGCAAGGCACATGATGAGGTTGTTCTGCAAGTTCTGGGAAATCTACAAACTGGAATCAGCTGCTGCTTTTGGAGGACACTTCCTCTGCCAAGGTGAAGAAGAATTTCGAGATGATTCATAAAGAAGAAACAGGAAGCCCAAAGAAAGAAAACAGAAGGGAACAAATGCCTTCTTCTTTCTCCAGCTTTGGCAGAGCTTATAGAGCCAGGTGGCAAAGCATAAATGCAGTTTTCAAAGTCCCAAAATTAGCATCACAAAGCAGAGACTAGAAGGGTGGGTTTGGAGCTGAGAGGTGATCCCTTAAAAACTGACAGTCTACTATTTTGGCTGCATTCATATACTCACTTCTACATGAAAAACAATTCTTGTCTCCATTTGCAGGATGCGACTAATCATACAAATGGAGGCCTTCTCATACTATCCTTAAAATAGCTGTAAAGTTCCAACATTTAATCCATATATGGAAGAGAGTCATGCTATTTTCTTATAGGTTATCTGATTCACTCCTCAAATTCAGTCATGGTCCAATGTGAATCTTCAGTTCCATAAAAGCTAAATTGTATTATTAGCTTTCAACAAAATATACTAACTGGAAGGAGAAGGAAAACTAATATACATAAATATATAGACATGTGTATATATATGTATTTTTATGGATTCATATTCATTCCAAGTAAGCAAAAATTATGTATAGCTGTGGCAGTTATATTTTTTTCAACTGGATAAAGACCATGGTTGATATTTGTGTTTGCTTTTTTAAATTTTGTATTCTGAAAAAAATTCAAACTTACAGGAGAGTAGCAAAAATAATACAAACCCTGTATGGAGAACTCCAACTTACCCTCATCCTCCTTGTGCCAGTTTGAAACTGTTGTGTAACCCAGAGATGCCACATTCTTTAATCCTCATTCAATATTAATAAGTGGGATCTCTTTTATGAAGTTGTTTCCATGTAGATGTGACCCACCCAATTGTGGGTGGGATCTTTTGAGTAGGTCGTTTCCATGCAGATGTATCTCTACCCAGTTTTTTTCAAGGTGGGGCTGCTTACTGGAGTTCTTTAAGAGGGAACCATTTTGGAAAGAGCCTACACAGCCAGATATCCTTGGAGATGCAGAAGGAAAATGCCCATGGGGAAGCCATTTTGAAAGGAGAAGCCATGAGAGAAAGCTAGCAGACGTTTCCATGGTGCTTCTCAGTTGACAGAGAAACCCTGAAAGTCATTGGTCCATTGTTGAGTCATGGCATCTTTCTCTGAATGCCTTAATTGGACATCTTTTTATGGTATTAAGACTGTAAACTTGCAAATTAACACATTCTTTTTTAAAATCAATCTCATTCCTGGTATATTGTATTCCAGCAGCATTAACAAACTAATCCATCCCTGGTTAACCAGATTCACCAAGGTTAACATTCTGCCACATTTACCATATAATTCTATCTTTCCATCTATTTATTTGTCCATCAGGCCAGCTATATGTGTATCTGCCTATCTATATATCAATCTATCTTTTGAATATTTGACTGCAGTTGTATGCATCATGTTCCTTAATATTTATTTCCATGTGCATTTCTTAAGAACAAGAATATACAATTATGCAACTACTTTAAGTTCAGCTGTCAAGTTTGAGCAATTTAACATTGATATATAGCTTAGTTATATATCACATTTTTTGCATATGTCCTATTAAGCCTTTTCTCTTCCCTTATTATAGTCTTCCAGAATCACACATTGCATTTAATTGTCATCATCACTTAAGTTGCTCCTTCTTTTATTAAAATTGTGGAAATATATTTACAACCTAACCTTTCTCATCCCAACTATATCCAAGCATTCAGTAGGATTAATCACATTCACAATGTTAAGGTACCTTACTGCCCTCCGTTACTAAAACTTTCCCATCTCCTCAAGCAGAAATCCTAAACCCATTTCCCCTGATATCCATCCCTGAAACTATATTCTACGTTCTGTCTCTATGAGCTTGCATATTCTCCAATATCTTCTTTCTAGTTACCATGGGGCTTGGATTGAAGATTCTAAATCTCTAATAATTGCATTATCTTTGTTATCAGTTTAACTTCAATAATATAGACAATGATTTTTTTCCAGACTATGTTTTTATCCACCTCTATTCCTTCACCTTTATGTAGGTCTTGTCACAAATTACTTACTTATGCGTTAAGCATAAAACCATTGATTTATCATTATATTTTATGCTTTTGCATTTTATATTCTGTAAGGAGTACAACGTGTAGTTAATAAACAAAAAGAAAAAATACAGTGATACTGGCATATATAAGTACACATGTCATTACCCTCACTGCAGATCATGATTTCTTCATGTGGCTTTTTTCTGTCGTCTATTGTTCTTCTATTTCAACCTGCAGAATTCTCCTTAGTATCTCTTAAGTGCCTGTTTACTGGTGATGGACTCCCTTAGCTTTTGTTTATATGGGAATGTCTTAATCTCTTCTTTATTTTATGTTTTTTATTTTTTTGCATGGGCAGGCACTGGGAATCGGCAGGCAGTGGGTCTCTGGCATGGCAGACGAGAACTCTGCCTGCTGAGCCACCATGGCTTGCCCTCTCCTTTATTTTTGAAAGACATTTTTACTAGATATAGAATTCTTGGTTGGCAATTTTTTTTCTGTGAGCACCTTCTTGCTTCCATGGTTTCAGATGAGAAATTTGTATTTCGCCTCCTCAGGTTCCCTTGAACATTGCTTCTCTCTTGTGGCTTTCAGAATTTTCTCTTCCTCTTTGGCATTTGACAATTTGATTATAATATGCCATAGTTTGGATCTATTTGGGTTTATCCTATTTGGAGTTCTCTTAAGATCTTGAATGTGTCTATTTTTCTTTCATTAGATTTGGGAGGCTTTCAGACATTATTTCTTTGAGTATTTTCTTTGCCCTTTTCTCTCTTTCTTCTCAATTTGGGAAACCCACAATCACAGCTGGAGGTGGCTTTGACAGCTCATTTGGTTGGATGACTGAAACTGGGACTGGATGACTGAAACTTGGACTCAATGATGGCCAATGTTTAATGAGATTGAGCTCAGAACTTCCCCAGCATGGAGAAAGGATCAAAATGAATCATAAGACTACTGTGTTGGGCTCATTACATGTGATCTTCACATCTACTCATCATCTACATACACAAAAAGTCCTAAGGACAGTCCTAAATTTCTTTACCTGATGGGTGTTAAGAAATATATCACCGAGGGGATCCATCATCTAGATGTCAATGGAAATGATGGAATCCCATCATAGCAGAGACAAAATGGCGGCACTTAACTGCCAAAGACAAGGTGAGGGCATTACCAAAAGAAGGAGGATGAACTTGTAATCAGAATGCCCTGGCCCACAGCAATCTTTTACTAGTGGTTACTTGACCAAGTTGTACCTAGTGATGAGATCAATGGGCAAGCTTCTATATTATTGTTGCTTTAGATAACAGAAAAAAAAATCTTCTTATTCTGGAGACTAAAGATCTAACTTGAGTCATCAAAATGGATAGTCACCTATGTGGGGTGAAGGCCATAATGGTAGTAAGGCTAAATGGAAGTACCTGAAATTTACCCTCCCTACCAAAAGAAGTAACAGCACATCCTACGGCAATTGCTGAAATCAGTGCCTCTGGGATGTTGTATTGAAAACTTGGAAGATACAGTGGTGGTGATACTTATCACATCCCTGGTTAACTCATCAATGTTGGTCTATATTTAATACACATGAATCTCTGATAATGAATGCAGACAATTACAAATGTAATGATGTGGTGACTCCAATGGTAGCTGCTGTCCCATGTGTAGTATCTTTACTGGAGCAAATCAACAAAGTATTAAGCTGGTCTGGCTTAGCTATTGTATTCTCCATACCAGTCTAAGAGGATGATCAGAGCTGCTATTTACATAGCAGGACCAATATTACATTGCCACTTACATGAACAGTTCCCACTAATTTCTTCCAGGGCTCTATCCAGCTTTCCAGTGTGTCTCATAGACATAATGGTAGGCTTCCCAGTAAGTTCAGTTGGCACCCTAGGTGGCAGATTCTCAGCCAATTTTAGTAGCATCATTGCAGACAGCTTTCCAGCATTTCTCAATATCACCCCAAGTGGGCAGCTTCCTAGAAAGTTCTATCTTTCTTACTAATCTAGCCTGCTACCTATATCTGCCATTTCTGTATTCTTAAGCCTTCTCTTTATCCTTTAGTTAATCCCTTTTTACTAGTTAACAATTATCTCTATTATGTTTGCCTGTTCAAATTACTGATGTGTTTTTGTCCACTGAACTCGGACTGACAGAGTTTTTAAGTTTGGTTACTTGGCCTTTACTACTCTGGGATCTCATCAACCAGGGAGCCCATCTCAGTGGTATCTCCTTTTATCATAAACTTTTTAACAAGAATAGCCACCACAGAGCTCTTCAATGTATATATAAATTCCTTAGTGGGGAGAGGAATAACTTCTGTACCCTTTAGAGATACACAATAGGCAGGGTGAGTGAGCATGTTTACCTATGATAAATCTATTCCAAAATCCCTATCTTGAGAAGGTTTTGGATTTCTTTCTCTACATTATGCAAGGTAATTTCAGACATCTCAACCTCATTACCTTAGGCTCAACCTCATTACCTAAGGCTACAATTGACTCTAAGTTTCCATCAATCAACCAAATAAACTCTGTTGTCCTATCCAGCTTTCCAAGCTAACACATCAAATCTAGAATCTCTAATAAGTGCATTCATATCAATAAATTTAGACAAATCCTTTATGGTATTCTGTCCACTTTGGCTTAATATAATTGCAATTAATTTCAAGCATATTTTCCAGATTTTTGTTGATATAAATTAGTAAAATCTTGCAATTCTTTTAGGGTATAAGTGATTTCCACCAATCAGACTCTGTACTTAGTCCCCTGGAGGATGGTGAATTCTTATCTTGGTTGGTTTAGTGGCAATAAGTGGCAATTGTGCAGGTTTTGAAGATAATGCACATCTTCTTGCAAGTCAACTTTCTCAGGAAAGACTATTTATTTCAATAAAAAAAATGCTAGTATCCTCAAAGACAAGGCAGTGATCCCTTTCCACTGGAAAAGAATGAATGGAGGGACACAGAGTACACAATATTAACTTTGTTTGCATATAACCAAATACCCCACACCTAGTTTTAAAGTCCTAATCCTCCCTAATATATGCTTTAACCTTCCCACATGAAGGTAAGACTATGAATTAAACTGACATTGTCATCTTGTAACCCGTAAAATTGAATTCTACATTTGATTTTCAGAAATATTGATAAAGCTATTAGAAATAAGCACTTTTTAAAGGATGCCTTAAACATTTTATTATTCTTTGATTATTATTTAAGACAAAATTCAAGGATATTTTCTTATTAATATTTTCCTGTAAGCACCACACTAGAATCAGAAGAATCCATTCCACATGATAGTGTTTAATTTCAAAGTAATTATCATAATAGTCATAACAGCCAACTGCAGGAGAAACTTGGTCTCCAAAGCACTTACTTCAGCATAGGCCTTTAAAGAATCAGACACAGGTAATAATTTGATTTATCTTGATGCCACTTAAATGCCATGTTTTACTAGCATCTAATTTTACATTGTTTAAGAGATCAGCACTGCATCCAAACCAAGGACATGGCAAAATCAATACTAATCTTCCATTTTTGAGCATCTGTTTCCTGATGCTAATTTTGGTATTGCTCAAGATCCATCAGAAGATAGAAATTACTTTCTCAGCAGAGCAAATTTTTTTAAAGAGAATGTTAACTAGGCTATGATAGTATGAAACTATGTAACTGAAAAGTCAATAAGAAAACACTAAAGTATCAGACAGGAAGCTATTGAAGGAAACAACTACTATATATAGAAGTAGAGGAATAAATAGAAGAGGATAAAACTTGAAAACATGTAAGGGAGCCCCAAAAGACCTGAAACTCAAGCCTTAAAGGAGAAAAGTCTGCTTGATTGTTACCGGTGTCTCAGAAGGGCAACATGTGGCTGGAACCAGACCACTGTAGATGGATATCTGCTGGTTGGTTCCTTCACCCTGGAAGATGAGAGAGGGTGCAAAGCAACTGGTCTGCAAATGTTGGAAAAACTAAACACTGGATTCAGCTGCTGCGCCAGGAAGAAAGTGCTAGGGTTGGAATGAAGAACACATGCGGTAACATCAAAGCTTGGAAAGTGTATATACTTACCACTAGGAACAAAAAGAAAGGAACAAGTACCTTCTTTCTTCAGTCTGGTAGTTTCTCTTTAATGCATGATTGGAAAATACTGACATGAAGCCAGTTGGCAAACCAGATAAGTGATTTCTAGAATCCCAACCCTTGCATTACAAAGCAGTATATATTTGGGTAAATTTGGAGCTCAGAGGTAATCACTGATATGTCCAACACAGAAGCCTTAAAGAATCTGTCACAGTGTCATATTTCACATCCAATAGAGCTGTTTTTCTGGCTTTCTTGTGAAACAACATCTGGAGGCTTGTGGTACAGTCTTAGATTTGTGTATACTTTTAATTATAATGCATTTTAAAGTGCATTTATGTCTATCAGTTACGGATTTTTTTCTTTGGAGCCAAAAGTAACTGATTCTGGTTCACTCAACCAAAAACACTTGGATAAATGTGGAATATTTCATATAAGTTGAGGAGCTCTTATCAGGATCAGAGAGGCAGAAATCAAGAACTTCCTGCCAAAATCTTACTTGAAGTGCAATAGATAAAAATGGTAAACCTAGATCAATGTTTTGTAAGCTTCACAATTATTTTATTGAGGCTGGAAAAAAACCAACAATCAAAAATTCAATCTTCTATCACTTCAAAATCTATTCATGCAAAAGTGCCATTTCCTTCAGCCAAAGAACTTGGGAGAACTTATACTAGTTTTACACATAATGAACATATTATGTTTGTCATTTACTGTAGAATTTAGTGTTGATAAGGTAATTTTGTTAAGTTGTTCACTGATATTGAGTTAGTACAGAATAATTCTTACCTCACTGTTCTAGTTTGCAAGTCACTGGAATGCAATATACCAGAAAGGAACAACTTTTAAAAAGGGGAATTTATTAAGTTGCATGACCATGAAAATATCCAATACTAAAGCAAGACTATAGAAATGTCCAATCTCGGACATCCAGGGAAAGATATCTTGGTTCCAGGAGGCCAATAACGTTCAGGGTTTCTCTCTCAACTGGAAAGGCACGTGATAAGCATGGCAATGTCTGCTAGCTTCTCTCTGGCTTCTTGTGTATGAAGCTTCTGGGGTGTGTTTTCCTTCTTCATCACCAAACGCTCATGGTTGTCGTGGCTCTCAAGCTTTTTCCAAAATGTTTCCTCTTTCAAAAGACTCAGTAATCTAATCAAGACCCACCTGGAATGGGTGGAGCCACATCTCCCTCTAATCAATTGGTCGAGTCACATCTCTGTGGCGATAATCTAATCAAGTTTCCAACCTGCAGTGCTAAATAGGGATTAAAAGAAATGGCTGCCTCCACAAGATGGATCAGGAGTAAAACATGGCTTTTCTAGGATACACAATCCTTTCAAACTGACACAGTCCCTTAAAGACTATTGTTAGAATGGCTCATCTCTTGTTTATAGATTATTACTCAATGTAATTTGAAATAGCACTTATTTTTTAGCATCAATTACTTATTTGTTAGGCACTTTAAGAATTGATTAAAAAAAATAAATTAGCTTAGCAGTTTAAGCACTTGACCACAAATATTACCAATTTAAGATTCTGTTCTATAAGATGTAACTGAATTTTATGTAAAAATAAACATGTGATTAAAAATGAAATACACAACTTTAAAAGTGAGAATGATATAGGCACACATTTAACTGTATTATCAGTCATCAAAAGTGTATATAAACTTTAATGAGATAGTTTGGCACATCGCACCAAATTTGCTAAGAGGTTTGAAATCTTATTTTTGGATTTCCTGTTAAAAGTATCAGGTAAAAAAATAGTTCAACAAAAAGACAATCAATGCATTCTTGCCCTTACAAAAACATTGAACATCAAAGTAATGTTAATGAGGAAATTTAATTTCACTCATTTTCCAAAAGCTGATAAATATATTTGGTTAATATTTAAATCAGATCAATATAACCAACTACTATAATTTGCCTTACTTTTATTCATGCTCATCTTTTTGAAACTCAAGTTGCGTTTTACATGATCAATTTCATTACAAAGAGATCATAAGATACATTGAGATTTTACAGTCCATTTTGGTGCCAAAGAGGATGTTTCCAATGATTACTTTTTAAACAAACTTTAGTGAATACATTGGCAATACAACCATTACTGTTAAGCTCAAAATTTTCTGTGACAGTTTCAGAAAATGGTTGCTCAACTTTTTTGTATTTAATTTGTAGCCCTGATAAGAAGTTTGATTTGATATATTCTTGCAAATATAGGAAGGGATGTGTGGTAGTTATGTACAGGTGTCAACTTGGCCAGGTGAACGTGCCTAGTTCTGTTGCTGTGGACATGAGTCAATGGTACGTGAACCTCATCTGTTGCTGATTACATCTGCAGTCGGCTAGGAGGCGTGCCTGCCGCAATGAATGACTTTTGATTTAATTGGCTGGTGCTTAAATGAGAGAGCACAAGGTTGCATAGCCCAAGCAGCCCAGCATACCTCATCTAGGGCCTCCCTGCTCAGCCCAGGCCTTTGGAGATGCAGAAAGGAATCACCCTAGGTAAAGTTATTGGAACCTAGAGGCCTGGAAGGAAGGCCAGCAGAGATGACCCTGTGCCTTCCCATGTAAGAAAGAACCTTAGTTGAAAGTTAGCTCCTTTTCTCTGAAGAGCTAATGAAATAAACCCCTTTTATTAAAAGCCAATCTGCCTCTGGTGTGTTGCATTCCTGCAGCTAGCAAACTAGAACAGGATGTAATGGTTTTAATCTTATGAAATTCATTTGATGAAGCCAGTAATTTTTATAACATCAAAGAAATCATTAATTATGTATTTCTAAAGGAAGAAGATAGGGAGGTACATAACATGGATAATCACCTACGAAAGTTCTAAGTTGTGTCAACACGTTGATTGAATTTCCTTTGTCTGTAATTTCTATTTCTCAACCATAAATGCACAGATAAGAATAGGCTTAAGGAAGAATTGGAAAACAAGCAAGATATTTTAAACATGAGTAAAGATACTCTGTTTTGAAATTTATAATTGATTAGGCAGTTTTTCCCTGATATTTAAAAATATTTCTCCTAAATACAAAGGGAGGAGGAGTTATTTATTATCTCAAGTCATACATCTTGTCATTTGGTTTACTGAGTAGATTTATCAATGATAAGGTTGGAAGTAATTTCCTATTAGTTTAATTATATTTTATCATAAACTAATTGTTCTAGTTTGCTGGCTGCTGGAATGCAACACACCAGAGATGGATTGGCTTTTAATAAAAGGGGATTTATTTTGTTGGTTCTTCAGAGGAAAGGCAGCTAACTTTCCACTGAGGTTCTTTCTTATGTGGAAAGCACAGGATGGTCTCTGCTGGTCTTCTCTCCAGGCCCCTGGGTTCCAACAACTTTCCCCGGGGTTACTTCTTTCTGCATCTCCAAAGGCCTGGGCTGAGCCAGGAGTACTGAGATGAGGAATGCCGAGCTGCTTAGGCTGTGCTACATTGCGCTCTCTCATTTAAGCACCAGCCAATTAAGTCAAACATTACTCATTGCAGCAGACACGCCTCCTAGCTGACTGCAGATGTAATTGGCAACAGATGAGGCCCACGTACCATTGGCTTATGTCTGCAGCAACAAGATTGGATATGCTCACCTGGCCAAGTTGACAACTGAATCTAACTAACTCACTAATAAAATCATAGACTTTCAGGGATGTAAGAGATTCTTGTAGTCCAAATTGCTCTATCATTTAAAATAAGGCTTCAGATAAAGTAAGCTTCAGTCATGTCACTAGCGATTGAAAACTAAGACAAGAAAAATAGACAAATTTTCATTCCCAAAGAAATTATTAAGCATTACCTTCTGACAAATACTGTGGTAAGTATTGGAAATGAAAAAAAATAGGACTTAATTGCTTTAGGTCTTACTACCTTATGAGTAGTCAATATATATAAATAAATAAATTCTTATGCACATATATACACATAAAATAAATTAAAAGAAAAGATATCCAACCTGATGAGTGTTATGATAAGTGGTATTAGATAAGTACAGAGAATGGTACTATGGGTAACTATAGAATCTGGAGCAGGGATAGTGGAGGAAATAAAGTAAGACTTCCTGAATCCCTATACCAGGGCATGAATGAGGAGACTGAATTATCTTTACAGGGGGAAATAATTTCAAGGAGAAAAAAATATTATTCAAAGGTTTGAAGGTGAGAGGATACTGCATTTGGGGATATAGCCCATATTACAGAAGAGAAGGAGTTTTTTATTTGTTTCATTTACTGAAGTACCCCAATGCTTGAAATAGTTTGACACATGATAGGCACACAATGCATATCTGTTAGGTGAATTCATTATTTATGCAGTGGGGCTGATAAAATGTGAAGGAGAAAATGTAAGCAAGTAACAAGCAGTGAAGGATGTTCCATGCAATGATAACATGTTTGGAGTTTATTATGAGAAACATGGGAAGTCACTGAAGGAATTGAAAAGAAGAAATGATAAGCTAAGATTGGTTTTAAGAAGATTACATTAACAGCTGGAGGGAAAATGGAACCCCCAGCTGGCATAGATGAAACTGATGCTAATTAGAAATATATGGATATACTAAGGTACAGAATTGTTACAGCAGTAACATTGGAGATGGGTGAAAGGGAATTCAAGACATACTCATGAACTGGAACCTAATTTCTGTGATTAAACAGATGTAATCTGAGAGTGATAGAAGAGGTTGCTTTGAGACTTGAGAAAGTGGTAGTATCATTTATTGAAATGGAAATTATAGCAGGAATAACAGTTATTATAGAAAAGTAGCATATTCAATTCTGGACATTCTAAGTTTTATGTCCCCTTTGGATAGCTACGTGAGAGTTTACTTGTAATAGCTGGATGTACCAATCTAGAGAAATATCAGATTGGACATTTGACTTGGGGGATGCTCATATACCAATGGTTGCTGAAACCATGGGAATAGATGATGTTCTGCTGATGGAGCTTTCATCCCACTCTCCCCACATTCCTGCTTCTACCCATTGAGGATGAACACTTTGCCAACAACTCAAACAGTCAGCCTGCATCTCTCCCTAGTGCCTCATTATATAGAAACCCAGATCTCATCTGTTCATGTTTTAGTGTTAGAGTGAGTTATAGCACTTATTAATCAGAATTAAGAGAACATGTTCCATTTGGCTCTTCCCTTTCTACTGCTAGTCCTGATGTTTGAGTGGCATATTATGCAAGGCCCACATCTGACTAGAAAAAACCCTACTTGAGTGGTGATTAGGAACTTGCGAAGTTGCTAATAAAGCAGTCCTGTGGCTACCATTAACCATCGTGTATGTTCCTCCACAGGTAGTCGTCTTAAGGGAGCATGAGAGAAAACAAGAACACAAAATCTACCCCTAGTCCCCTAGCAGATGAAATTCGCCAATGTGAAAATATAAAATAGGATCTGAATTCTGGGTTTTTGTGTCAAAGAGACTGAAAGAGAGGAGCCATAGATTTTTGGAATGCGAAGAACAAAATGTTTATGAATCTTTTACCATCCCAACACACCTAACCTCACTAACACTGTCTACATCGAGACCATCAGGGTTAAATTTATTATTACATTTATCCATTTTTATGACAGACCATATTCTCTTATGCCTATAAAAACCCAGATTTTCCTGCCATTCTTCATCTTTTGAAATCTAATGTGGCTCTTGGTTAGTTTCCTAGGACAATTGGTTTTGTAATTGCCTTAAACAAAGCACCACATATAACAACAGAAACTTATTGTTTCATAGCCCTGGGAGCTAGAAGTCTAAAGTCAAGATTTCAGCAGAGTCTTGCTTCCTTTGATGTGATTAAGAAAGAATCTGCTCCATGCCTCTTCCCTGGCTTCTGGGGATGACATACCAGAAATCCATGTCATTCTCTGCCTCAGTACTAATAATAGTCTCAACTCTGTCCATGTCCAAATTTCCTTCTCTTATAAGGAAAACAATCATATTGGATTAAGGGCCCAATCTAGTCTAACTTGTCTTCATCTTAATTTAACTAATTCTATCTGCAAGTAAGATCATATTTTTAGGTACTGGGTCTTATGTCTTCAACATATCTTTTGGGGAGACAAAATTCAATCTTAAAAAAACTCTCATACATCACTTTTGCCTCACCTCTGTTTTTTCTGATGCCTAAGATATGTCTACTAACAGTCATCAGAATATTATAAATATCCTCAATCTCTTCTCAGAACATATCATTTACTTGCTTATTTTAACTGAAATCTGACTTTCTCTTGAGGCTTAGAAAAATTAAGGAACTTACCCACGTGCACATGGCTAATAAAGACTGAATTTTTGGTTTTCAGTTAAAGCATACTGTCTCCAGACTGAGCCGAGAGTCATGCCTTATTGCCTCTTTCTTCAGGGACCATTATTTGATTTCTAACACCATTTAGGTTGTTCTAAATGTCAATCCCTTTAAAATATGCATATATATATAAAACTAAAATTCCTCATTCTTAAGTTTCAAAACACTGCTCTACTTTGGTAATTCTTCTTCTACTAGAACACATAAGCACTTCAAAGACATCATGTTAAAATCAGATACTTCATGAGCTTCACCTTTCTGGTCTCAGTAATTCATTCATGTAGTTTTTAAATTAAAGAATTATACTCCATTTGACTACTGCTACTTGCACAACACTCCACATTAGTTGACTGAATTCTACCTACAAAATTTCTTAAAACTTCTACCTCATCTATAAGACCAGTGTTACTTCTTAAATCTTGGATCTTAGTCTTTCATACAAGGTCTTGCAAGATCCTTCTCATCCATCCTTTACAATGCCAGTTTACAGTGATGGACCCAGATTATGCACTTCCTCTGACTCACCTGATCTTATGGTTCTAATTTTTGCTACTGATGAAACTTTGTGTAGATCCTTGGGATCAACCTACTTTTCCAAAGGTAGGTTTGATTTCTTTGAAGCAAAAGTTTATTGGATTTCAATGCCACCTTCACAGAAGACCACATTCCTGTAATGTTTTTCTGCTTGTCCAATAGTACCCAGTGCAATGGTTGCTGCTATGGTCACAGAATAACCCAATAGCACCTTACGTCAACCTTCACACCACCTACTCTCAACTGAACTCCAAAGGTTTTGTTGTCATTTCTGAGGCATGAAATGACATGCAACATTCTTGTGGCCCTCATGAACAGTACTACTGGTCTGGGCAGGTTGCACAGTTGTGAGCTATAGATAAGCAGAGTGCTGCCAGCTCTTGCTTTCTTGCTAATTATCCTGTGCTCCATGGATTAGCATGGAGACCTCTACTGCTCTTAAAAAGGATATAGTTTTGCCAGCAGCTTCCAGGAGAGGCTGTGTAATACAACCAAAAGTATGTAGAAGTTAGCATCCTGTAGGAGACAGGAAGGATGATTGATAAATTCTTCTCTTTCTCCTGCCAGAGGAACTGTTTTAAGACACAGTATTTTAATATGGATCTCCAGAGACATTCCTTATGACTAAGTAATGAGCTCTAGTTGCTGGGAAGCTATGCAATGCATTAGTCTGTATTTCCCATCCTCTTTTACTGCCTTACTTTTTTCCTTCACACTTGTTTTCCTGGAATGCACCACTCTCCATGGCTCATTAGCATGCTAGTTTTATCTCAGGTTCCGTTTTCTAGGGAATCCAGCTCTAAACATTGCCAGTAGCTTTTTTTTTTCCTGAGGTACAAATGTGATCATAAACTAACCATGTCAAGATTGCTCAAGGGCAAACTTTTTCAGGATGGTAGCAGAATTAACAGCAAACTCTGACAACTGAAGATCAGGAAAAGTAAATAATGACATATTACAGTTTCTTCTATTTTTACTGAATAAAAATATTCCAAGAACTGATTATAATTACTAAAAAAATCCCATTGTGTCTGGACACCATGGTTGTAGGTCAGCATCACAGAATGGTTAAAAAATTATATATATATAATTATATATATGGATATATTATATCCATAACATCACTCTAGAAAAGTGTGTCAAAAGACATCATTTCACAGATATGCCACTAATCCATTTCACAGAGCTGCAGTGTTTTGCATCTTCAGATTCCTTTCATTTATACCATGGAGAAAGACAGCTTGGAGCAGCATGTTTTTTACAGGAAAATAATTATTTGCAGGATGGGAGTAAGTCAGATACTATTTCAAAGGACAGGTGCCCGAATAAATCAGTTAAAGAGAGAAAGTAAGTGGAGATGACTGAGGTTGTATGCATTGTTTGAGACATCAATATTTATCCTTGAGAGGTTTTTATGCAAATATGTTCCACTTGATTTTTATCTTCTCTCTGGTCCCATATCATACCACAGTTTATCATGCTAACTTGCAATTTTGGAGGAGTACATAGCCTGAATAATTACATTTCACAGATGACTGAATATAAAATAGTAACCTTTACCACGTTAAATGAATGGATTCAAATTGAATACTGTATGGTGAATTATGCACCAAATCTGCATAAGAGAAAATTTCGAATTTTCAAGGAGTATCAACTTCCAGGAAAAGGAGAATAGAAAAACTTAACCCAAGAGCTGCTTTTAGTAAAGTGGTGCCAGTTATATGGCAATCCTTTATAATGCACAGGGGATAATGGGCAGTTACACAGTGATTTCAGGGTAAAATAGACAATATTTCACATGAGCATTCAGACAGCCATCAGAGATGAAGTTATTTGCTTTGCAGAAAGTTTTAATTTTAGAAGCAGTGCTGGGACTCATGAGAGGAAAAGAGGACAAAGTACAAACCAAAATGATGTACTTACATTAGAAGAAAAAGAAGTCATGATACACAGATATTTTCAGCTCCATTTATAGAAACTAGTCATTAACCATATTCAAATAGGACTAACTAGCTATATCAGAAAGGGGTGGGGGTAGAACTTATCAAGTGACTGACTGCAAGTTAAGTTTTAGACATCTTCCAGAGCCGTGAGAATGTGGCTTATAACTATATTTTGATACCTCTGTATATGCCTATTAGAGAGTTCATTAAATTTCAATGTATAAGAAAAATTCATAAATGTCCACCTTGAATGCATCTTCCATTCAAGGGTCATCTGTCATGATCTGGAGATTCATTGTCACTTTAATGTCAATACAGATGAAAGCAAATCATAATTATTTTTTTCAAAATTTTTTCTAAACTTTGATATTTATGTCAGCAGTCATGATTTTTCTTCTATTTACCTTATTTGGACAAATTTGGAATACTCATGGCTCTTCTTACAATGCGGTTGCAGCAGCAAACACAGAAAAGAAGAAATTAATGGATGCAGGAGATATAAGAATGTACTAATCAACGTCCATTTTAGTTGTATTGTATCACAGCTATCTTAAAAGGAACTATAATGTTGTGGGTACATAAGGTCTAGAATCAGATTGACCTAGCACAAAGAATAGTTTCAACATTTAATAATTTCGTAGGCCTGAGGAAATTTCCTTAGCATCTCAAATCTCATTTTGCTCATCTGTTGAGGTGAATCCTGATCTCTTCAATTTCATTTTACAATATGTTTTTAAATCACCTTTTGAAATGTTAAATTTTTTTTAATTTTTAAAAATTGTAATATTGGAATAAGATTTGGGAAAAGAAAAATGAGGTTTAAAAGTGATGTTGTTTTTTTTTTTTTTAACTAGGGAAGAGGAAGATTTTCCCCTATCCTGTTTTCTGCATTTCTAACTGGGTGAGATTGTGTTTTTCTTTAAGGCACTTTCCTCTGTTCCAAATCTTTTTGTTTGTTTTGTTTACATTTGTTTTAAATAAATTTTTTGGCCTGTGCCTTGTTCTTACAGTCCAAAATTAACGTGAACTCAGCCAGGAATTTTAAAAGGCTTTAAACTCTACTAGGAGATAACAAATAATTATTGATGTAAAATATTTTAGTGCAGACATTATTTAACATGATTCTATCAAAATATTTAAAGGAAAATTCATCACATTTATTCAACATCACATTTATTTATCTTTCTCTCCAAATTTTTGATCTCTGAATTTCATTTTTATATCAAGAAATTTATTTTTTATATTCTATTTGCTTTTTTGAATGGGCAAGAACCAGGAAACCCAGGTCTCTGGCATGGCAGGAGAGAACTCTACCAGTAAGCCACCATGGCCTTCTGTCTGCTTTTTTTTTTTTTTTTTTTTTTTATTAACGGAAAGAAAAAAAAGAAATTAACACAACATTTAGAAATCATACCATTCTACATATTCACTCAGTAATTCTTAACATCATCACATAGATGCATGATCATTGTTTCTTAGTACATTTGCATCAGTTTAGAGGAACTAGCAACACAACAGAAAAAGATATAAAATGTTAATATAAAGAAAAGAAATAAAAGTAGTAGTAATAGTAAAAAACAACAACAACAAACAAACCAACAAGCAAACAAAAACAAAAAAAAACCCTATAGCTCAGATGCAGCTTCATTCAGTATTTTAACATGATTACTTTACAATTAGGTATTATTGTGTTGTCCATTTTTGAGTTTTTGTATCTAGTCCTGTTGCACAATCTGTATCCCTTCAGCTTCAATTACCCATTGTCTTACCCTGTTTCTAACTCCTGCTGAACTCTGTTACCAATGACATATTTCAAGTTTATTCTCGAATGTCCGTTCACAACAGTGGGACCATACAGTATTTGTCCTTTAGTTTTTGGCTGGATTCACTCAGCATAATATTCTCTAGGTCCATCCATGTTATTACATGGTTCATAAGTTTATCTTGTCTTAAAGCTGCATAATATTCCATCGTATGTATATACCACAGTTTGTTTAGCCACTCTTCTGTTGATGGAGATTTTGGCTGTTTCCATCTCTTTGCAATTGTAAATAACGCTGCTATAAACATTGGTGTGCAAATGTCCGTTTGTGTCTTTGCCCTTAAGTCCTTTGAGTAGATACCTAGCAATGGTATTGCTGGGTCGTATGGCAATTCTATATTCAGCTTTTTGAGGAACCGCCAAACTGCCTTCCACAGTGGTTGCACCCTTTGACATTCCCACCAACAGTGAATAAGTGTGCCTCTTTCTCCGCATCCTCTCCAGCACTTGTCGTTTTCTGTTTTGTTGATAATGGCCATTCTGGTGGGTGTGAGATGATATCTCATTGTGGTTTTGATTTGCATTTCTCTAATGGCCAGGGACATTGAGCATCTCTTCATGTGCCTCTTGGCCATCCGTATTTCTTCTTCTGGTAGGTGTCTGTTTAAGTCTTTTTCCCATTTTGTAATTGGGTTGGCTGTCTTTTTGTTGTTGAGTTGAATAATCTCTTTATAAATTCTGGATACTAGACCCTTATCTGATATGTCATTTCCAAATATTGTCTCCCATTGTGTAGGCTGTCTTTCTACTTTCTTGATGAAATTCTCTGATGCACAAAAGTGTTTAATTTTGAGAAGCTCCCATTTATTTATTTCCTTCTTCAGTGTTCTTGCTTTAGGTTTAAGGTCCATAAAACCACCTCCAGTTGTAAGATCCATAAGATATCTCCCAACATTTTCCTCTAACTGTTTTATGGTCTTAGACCTAATGTTTAGATCTTTGATCCATTTTGAGTTAACTTTTGTATAGGGTGTGAGAGATGGGTCTTCTTTCATTCTTTTGCATATGGATATCCAGTTCTCTAGGCACCATTTATTGAAGAGACTGTTCTGTCCCAGGTGAGTTGGCTTGACTGCCTTATCAAAGATCAAATGTCCATAGATGAGAGGGTCTATATCTGAGCACTCTATTCGATTCCATTGGTCGATATATCTATCTTTATGCCAATACCATGCTGTTTTGACCACTGTGGCTTCATAATATGCCTTAAAGTCAGGCAGCGCGAGACCTCCAGCTTCGTTTTTTTTCCTCAAGATGTTTTTAGCAATTCGGGGTACCCTGCCCTTCCAGATAAATTTGCTTATTGGTTTTTCTATTTCTGAAAAATATGTTGTTGGGATTTTGATTGGTATTGCATTGAATCTGTAAATCAATTTAGGTAGGATTGACATCTTAACTATATTTAGTCTTCCAATCCATGAACACGGTATGCCCTTCCATCTATTTAGGTCTTCTGTGATTTCTTTTAACAGTTTTTTGTAGTTTTCTTTATATAGGTTTTTTGTCTCTTTGGTTAAATTTATTCCTAGGTATTTTATTCTTTTAGTTGCAATTGTAAATGGGATTCGTTTCTTGATTTCTACCTCAGCTTGTTCATTACTAGTGTATAGAAAAGCTACAGATTTTTGAATGTTGATCTTGTAGCCTGCTACTTTGCTGTACTCATTTATTAGCTCTAGTAATTTTGTTGTGGATTTTTCTGGGTTTTCTACATATAGTATCATATCGTCTGCAAACAGTGATAGTTTTACTTCTTCCTTTCCAATTTTGATGCCTTATATTTCTTTTTCTTGCCTAATTGCTCTGGCTAGAACTTCCAACACAATGTTGAATAATAGTGGTGATAGTGGACATCCTTGTCTTGTTCCTGATCTTAGGGGGAAAGTTTTCAATTTTTCCCCATTGAGGATGATATTAGCTGTGGGTTTTTCATATATTCCCTCTATCATTTTAAGGAAGTTCCCTTGTATTCCTATCTTTTGAAGTGTTTTCAGCAGGAAAGGATGTTGAATCTTGTCAAATGCCTTCTCTGCATCAATTGAGATGATCATGTGATTTTTCTGCTTTGATTTGTTGATATGGTGTATTACATTAATTGATTTTCTTATGTTGAACCATCCTTGCATACCTGGGATGAATCCTACTTGGTCATGATGTATAATTCTTTTAATGTGTTGTTGGATACGATTTGCTAGAATTTTATTGAGGATTTTTGCATCTGTATTCATTAGAGAGATTGGTCTGTAGTTTTCTTTTTTTGTAATATCTTTGCCTGGTTTTGGTATGAGGGTGATGTTGGCTTCATAGAATGAATTAGGTAGTTTTCCCTCCACTTCGATTATGTTGAAGAGTTTGAGGAGAGTAGGTACTAATTCTTTCTGGAATGTTTGATAGAATTCACATGTGAAGCCGTCTGGTCCTGGACTTTTGTTTTTAGGGAGGTTTTGAATAACTAATTCAATCTCTTTACTTGTGATTGGTTTGTTGAGGTCGTCTATTTCTTCTTGAGTCAAAGTTGGTTGTTCCTGTCTTTCCAGGAACCCGTCCATTTCTTCTAAATTGTTGTATTTATTAGCGTAAAGTTGTTCATAGTATCCTGTTATTACCTCCTTTATTTCTGTGAGGTCAGTAGTTATGTCTCCTCTTTCATTTCTAATCTTATTTATTTGCATCCTCTCTCTTCTTCTTTTTGTCAATCTTGCTAAGGGCCCATCAATCTTGTTGATTTTCTCATAGAACCAACTTCTGGTCTTATTGATTTTCTCTATTGTTTTCATGTTTTCAATTTCATTTATTTCTGCTCTAATCTTTGTTATTTCTTTCCTTTTGCTTGCTTTGGGATTAGTTTGCTGTTCTTTCTCCAGTTCTTCCAAGTGGACAGTTAATTCCTGCCTTTTTGCCTTTTCTTCTTTTCTGATAAAGGCATTTAGGGCAATAAATTTCCCTCTTAGCACTGCCTTTGCTGCGTCCCATAAGTTTTGATATGTTGTGTCTTCATTTTCATTTGCCTCTAGGTATTTACTAATTTCTCTTGCAATTTCTTCTTTGACCCACTTGTTGTTTAAGAGTGTGTTGTTGAGCCTCCACGTATTTATGAATTTTCTGGCACTCCGCCTATTATTGATTTCCAACTTCATTCCTTTATGATCCGAGAAAGTGTTGTGTATGATTTCAATCTTTTTAAATTTGTTAAGACTTGCTTTGTGACCCAGCATATGGTCTATCTTTGAGAATGATCCATGAGCACTTGAAAAAAAGGTGTATCCTGCTGTTGTGGGATGTAATGTCCTATAAATGTCTGTTAAGTCAAGTTCATTTATAGTAATATTCAGGTTCTCTATTTCTTTATTGATCCTCTGTGTAGATGTTCTGTCCATTGATGAGAGTGGTGAATTGAAGTCTCCAACTATTATGGTATATGTGTCTATTTCCCTTTTCAGTGTTTGCAGTGTATTCCTCACGTATTTTGGGGCATTCTGGTTCGGTGCATAAATATTTATGATTGTTATGTCTTCTTGTTTAATTGTTCCTTTTATTAGTATATAGTGTCCTTCTTTGTCTCTTTTAACTGTTTTACATTTGAAGTCTAATTTGTTGGATATTAGTATAGCCACTCCTGCTCTTTTCTGGTTGTTGTTTGCATGAAATATCTTTTCCCAACCTTTCACTTTCAACCTATATTTATCTTTGGGTCTAAGATGTGTTTCCTGTAGACAGCATATAGAAGGATCCTGTTTTTTAATCCATTCTGCCAGTCTATGTCTTTTAATTGGGGAATTCAGTCCATTGACATTTAGAGTTATTACTGTTTGGATAATATTTTCCTCTACCATTTTGCCTTTTGTATTATATATATCATATCTGTCTTTCCTTCTTTCTACACTTTTCTCCATGACTCTCTCTTCTGTCTTTTTGTATCTGACTCTAGTGCTTCCTTTAGTATTTCTTGCAAAGCTGGTCTCTTGGTCACAAATTCTCTTAGTGACTTTTTGTCTGAGAATGTTTTAAATTCTCCCTCATTTTTGAAGGACAATTTTGCTGGATATAGGAGTCTTGGCTGGCAGTTTTTCTCTTTTAGTAACTTAAATATATCATCCCACTGTCTTCTAGCTTCCATGGTTTCTGCTGAGAAATCTACACATAGTCTTATTGGGTTTCCCTTGTATGTGACGGATTGTTTTTCTCTCGCTGCCTTCAAGATCCTCTCTTTCTCTTTGACCTCTGACATTCTAACTAGTAAGTGTCTTGGGGAACGCCTATTTGTGTCTAATCTCTTTGGGGTGCGCTGCACTTCTTGGATCTGTAATTTTAGGTCTTTCATAAGAGTTGGGAAATTTTCAGTGATAATTTCTTCCATTAGTTTTTCTCCTCCTTTTCCCTTCTCTTCTCCTTCTGGGATACCCACTACACGTATATTTGTACGGTTCACATTGTCCTTGAGTTCCCTGATACCTTGTTCAAATTTTTCCATTCTTTTCCGGATAGTTTCTGTTTCTTTTTGGAGTTCAGATGTTTCATCCTCCAAATCACTAATTCTATCTTCTGTTTCTTTAAATCTGTCATTGTAGGTATCCATTGTTTTTTCCATCTTTTCTACTTTATCTTTCACTTCCATAAGTTCTGTGATTTGTTTTTTCAGTTTTTCTATTTCTTCTTTATGTTCAGCCCATGTCTTCTTCATGTCCTCCCTCAATTTATCGATTTCGTTTTTGAAGAGGTTTTCCATTTCTGTTCGTATATTCAGCATTAGTTGTTTCAGCTCCTGTATCTCATTTGAACTATTGGTTTCTTCGTTTGACTGGGCCATATGTTCAATTTTCTGAGCGTGATCCGTTATCTTCTGCTGGCGTCTGGGCATTTAGTCAGATTTCCCCGGGTGTTCGACCCCACAGGTTGAAAGATTTTTCTGCGCAGTCTCTGGGTTCTGTTCTTCCTATCCTGCCCAGTAGGTGGCGCACGTGGCACACGCCTGTCTGTGGGTTCCACCAGCGAAAGTTGCTGTGGGTCCCTCAACTCTGGAAAACTCTCGCCGTAGGGGAGGTTCGGCAACCGAAGCGTCTTGGAAGAATGCCAGCCGGCCCGGGGTTCCAAACGCGGGGAGGGTCGCCGGCTGTCGCAGCACAGGAGAGCGTCCGGCCAAATTAGCTAGTCGGCCCGGGGCACCAAGCGTGGCGGGAGGGCGCCAGCTGTCGCAGCCCGGGAGAGTGCACTGCTCCCAGCCGACGGGGGAGTCACATGTTTGGAAGGGATCCCCCGGTCACTGTTCTCCGCAGTCTGGGGATTTCCGACCCAACTATCTCAGTTGTTCCGGGGGGCCTCGTGTGGTGGGGGCACCAGCCGCCGCGGCCTAAGGGGACCGCCTGTCCAATTCTACCAGCTGGCCTGGGAAGGTGGAAGGGAGGGACTCCGGTCGCTTGCTGTCCCACCCAGGAAAGCCCGTGCCCCTTGGTGATCTCACCGGAGCTGGTTCTCCCAGATAGTCAGCCGTTCCAGGATGGGGTACGCTGTCCCTTTGATCTCCCTCGTGGCTCCGGGAGCTGCTCTGTATTATCTCCACTCCCCCAGTAGTTGTTCTGGAGGAGGAAAGGTGAGGGCGGCAAGGCTGTCGAGGCTGGTGGCGGAGGAGCACGGTGAAGGCGGGAGAAGAGGGCACCGTGTTGGTTGGAGAGCAGCCGGAGCAGGAGGGGGAGGAGGGGGGTAGGGAGGTCGGGCGGCTCAGCTGCTGCGGGGCGCGTGCGCCGCGCGGCGGTCCGGCGGAGAAAGAGAGGGGGTAGGGAGGTCGGGCGGCTCGGCTGCTGCGGGGCGCGTGCGCCGCGCGGCGGTCCGGCGGAGAAAGAGAGGGGGTAGGGAGGTCGGGCGGCTCGGCTGCTGCGGGGCGCGTGCGCCGCGCGGCGGTCCGGCGGAGAAAGAGCCTGTCTGCTTTTTAAACATAAAAATCAGTTTATTTTCAAGAAAATACCTTATAGTTAAAAAAGAGCTGCTTATAGTTATGTATATATAAATTTTAACATCAAATACATCGACTCAATATTTCCTGCTTGAAGCAGTTTAAAAGGATACATGTACCCTAAAAAAAAGCCATGTTTTGATCCTAATCAGTCATGTGGGAGCAATGGTTTCTTCTAATCCCTATTCAGTGTTATAGGATGGAAACCTGATTGGATTACATCCATGGAGATGTGGCTCAATCAACTGTGGTTATTAAATTTGATTAGATGGAGATGTGTCTCCACCCATTCTACGTGGGTCTTGATTAGTTTACTGAATCCTATAAAACAGGAGACAGTTTTGGAGAATTCTTTTGAGAATGAGGAGAAAGCTGTGGAACCACAACAGAATGACACAAGAGAACTACAGAGTCCACCAGCCACCTTTGGTGGTGAATAAGGAGAATGCCGCCAAAGGCTTCATGAAGCTAGAGGCCTGGAGAGGAAACTAGAAGATGTTGCCATGTTCATCACATGCCTTTCCAGTGGAGAGAGAAACCCTGAACTTCACTGACCTTCTTGAACCAAGGTATCTTTCCCTGGATGCCTTAATTTGGACATTTTATAGACTTGCTTTAATTGGGACATTTTCTTTGCCTTAGAACTGTAAACTAGCAAGTTATTTAATTCCCCCTTTTTAAAAGCCATTCCCTTTCTGGTATATTTCATTCCAGCAGCTAGCAAAATAGAACACTGCTAAATAAAGATTTTTTGTCATTTAAAATGCAATAATTCATCTTCCTCATTGATCCATCCCAGTAAAGAATTTGGACAACTGAAGAATTAAAGTAATTTGGCCAATCAAATATGCTTCTCTTGGGCAGGAGTCTTTGGTCAATCAAGTATAGATGGGTAGAAATTACTGGCTATTTTCTTTGAGGTATGACCTCTGAGGACAAGATTTTATTGATAATGCTTAGAGAGTTCCATCACATACTGAGACAATTAATAGATGTGTTCTTGACACCCTCAGAGGAGGGGATTAAGAAGATGTGAGGGGACTTGGTATAAGAGAGTTTTTTGAATAAAGGAATAAAATATGAAATAACTGAAATTCTTTGATATGCTGATCAGTTCTGCATCTTATGTTTTATAGCTAGGGGATTGTAAAGGTTTTACATAATGTGACTTGCAGTGGGGTTCCTCATTTTATAGATTCCTAGAGGGCATCCATGGATAGTCAAGCAGCCTTGGAATAAAAACATGGACAACAGAAAAAAATTATTAAAATACATCCTTTATTCTAAGGTGGAGAGGAATATCACAGATGCTAAACAGGCTTATAAAATGATCTCTATGAAATAAAAGCAAGTGGAGTTACAGTGTTATTAAAAAGCTTTATACCTCATTCTCCCAGCCTATTGGGTGATGAGAAAAAAAAAAAGCTTTATAATTAGCATTTGGGAAACAAGACCTAACTTCTTTGGATTGGTTTGTGGGGAGAGGGTGGTATTCTTCATATAAGTGAACATGTGAGAATTTCTTTATAATCTCTATGTAAAGAAGATATTTTTAACTGACTAAAAATGTGAAATCTATAGAAGTACAAATTAATGTGTTTCAATAAGTAAAATTTTAAGACTATCAAGAGCCAGACCAAAAGGGAAAAAAATTAACTGACAAAAATATATAAAACTCAACACAAAAACATATTTCTTGCCAATAGATAAAGAACATTTAGAAATCAAAAGGGCAAAAATAAGCAACAGTAAAATGGGTCAACTCTTGAGATAGACAGTTCTTGGGAGGGAACAATGAAACAACAAACTCACTTTACCTCATAAGAACAGAAATGTGATATAAAACTACACAGATGTAATATTTTCATCTATCAGATTATCAGTGCCCCCAAAGTTGGCTCATAGACCCTGATGGTGAGGCTGTGGGAAGCATATCTTTTATTCATTTTTGATAAGAGTCAAAATTGTGTCATTGCTATGGAGACTCATTTGCCAGGATCTCTAAGTGCACATACCCTATGTCAAACAATCCCAATTTTTGGAATTCATCCTACCACCACACTCTGAAGCAATCTATACACAAAGTCTTTTATTTCAGTCTTTTTTGTAAAAGCAAAATTTGGAAATAACCTAATATCTACAAATAAGGGACAGGCGATATTAATTATAAATGAATATAATTGTTATATTATTATAACAATAATATATAATAAATTGGTATAATTATATTAATTATAAATTCTACATGTTGGAATACTCTGGCAGTTGTAAAAAATAAATGCAGAAAAACTGATTAATATTTTTAAAACACATCCTTGTCAATGTTTTCCCATCCCTGAGGACTTATATCCTAATCATTCTGGGTTTTACATGTAATAACATTATCAAGTCTACTTTAACAGAATTTACTCTATTTCTGATCTGGAAAGTATTTCTTTGATTAATAAATAAATACACAGAAATAGGATTATAATAAATATGATATATATCAAAGTTATTTTAGAAAGCATATATGCTTATTGTCATTTTTATTTAAGCAGCATAATATATGACTAACAGATACCATTAAATTTCATCTAGAAGTAAATGTGCATTTATTCCAGAACATCAGAATAAACATAACTATTAATATCACAGGTAGTGGTTGGAAAAATTACAACCATAATGTCAGGGGAAAGGTGATATTCATGGAACTCTAATCGGAAGCACGGAAAAGTGTATGTCAGCTTCTAAGACTGACATCCAGAAGACTAAGGCCTGTGGGCCAAATCTGATCTGATCCTTTAGTGTAAATAAAGTTTTATTGGACCACGGCCTGGCCCATGTGTTTATATATTGTCTTTGACTGCTTCCACGCTACTCTGACAGAGTTCATAGAGTTGTGAAGTTGTGATAACAAACATATCGCCTGCATGAAGTTTACTATCTGACTCTTTAGAGAAAACACTTGACAACCTCTAGTCTACAGAATCACCACTCTAAGACAGTAGGATAGAACCACCTACAAGCTGTTAAGGTTGCAGAAGCTGTGGGTATTAGGTGACATGGGCTAAGGAGAGCAGTGTACTCATCTTCAGAAAGCACAACGTCAGGAACAATGAATAAAATTATTGTTCATTTATAATGACCGGGCTTTCTCCCCATCACAGCCGGTCAGACAGGGCAATCCTCTCCAATTAGTTAACCACACGCTATTGCCAGCCCAAAATTTGAAGCACATACAATTATAACATTTGTTTTTAATCTTGATTTCTAAAACATTAAAAATAATTTGTCTACATATTACAAGCATGTGCATAAAATATGAAATGTAAATAGAATGAAATAGAACATAGACATAAAATCTAATATTTCAGTCCCAGGTTATGAGTGACTCCTGGGGTACCCACTGTCCACTTTGGAACCACCGATCTAGGGTAAAGGACTTACATAGCAGTGTGTTAACCAAGCAAATGTTTCTTAAAAGATCATATGTGAAGGAAAGGTTCTCAAGAATAGGACTTTTATCTCCTCTTCTCAACAGATTCAAGTTTAATTGGGGTAGAATAAATAAAGACATAGTCTGACTTCTTGATTGGAGCACTATAACAGGAGTGGATAAATAAGGATGGGCCCAAACAGGGATTGACAGGCCATGTAATATATATGTCTCTCGTCTTTGGACAACTTGACCTCTGTGTTAGTTTGCTAGCTGCAGGAATGCAATATAGCAGAACTGGAACAGCTTTTACAAAAGGGGAATTTAATAAGTTACAAACTTACAGTTTTAAGGGAGTGAAAATGTTCAAATTAAGGCACCAACAAGGGACCTTCACTCAAAAAAGTCTGATGTGTGAGGAACATTTCTATCAGCTGGGAAGCCACGTGGCTGGCATCTGCTGGTCCCTTGCTCTTGACCACCATTGCTTTCAATCTCTGTTCCTGTGGGGGTTCCCACTTTACTTCTCCAGGGCTGGGTTTCATCTCTCTCCAGGTTCTGTCTTGCTTAACATCTCATGGAGACAGCTGCTGGGCTCCAAACATCTTCAAATATCCATATCCTTTTTCTCCAAGTTTCCGAATCTGTGTCACCTCTGCTATGAAGTTTGTCTGCTCATAAATTTGCCTTATGTCGTTTCTGCTCTGTTGTTTCTCTAGCCTCTGACATTTCTGAGGTTCCTCCAAAATGTTTCCTCTTTTAAAGGATTCCAGTAAACTAATCAAAACCCACCTGGATTGGGTGGAGTTACATCTCCATCTAATCAAGTGACATCCACAGTTGGGCATGTCATGTCTCCATGGAGGTAATCTAATCAAAAGATTCCAACCTACATTATTAAATCAGGATTAAAAGAAAGAGCTGCTCCCACAAGAGTGGATCAAGAGTAAAACATGGCTTTTCTGGGGTACATAACACTTTTAAACCAGTACAATCTCTGTTTTAGATATCATCTGTTCTTAAATAATCATGTGTGTTAGAGACATATGTTTGAACAGAAATTTTAAGTAAAATGGAAAATGAAAGTCCTGGTTTAAAGAAAAAAAGAAGGTATTTGAAATATTATTTTGTACCTTAAAAGCAGCCAATTTACAAATATTTATTTATTGCACACTATGACCAAAATTAGCAACTGGAGATGAAACGATGTGAAAACATATTTTAATGATCTTTGCATAGGTAACTTTAAGCTAAATATCATTAAAATGTTTCACTGCATGAAAGTGGGAATCAAATTAGGGAAGGCAGATGAGATGACTTGTTAAAAGGTAGCACATGCATTAATTGAAGCTCTTTCTATTTGTAAACCAAATATCTATATTCATCTCTATCTAACCTAGGCACACATTTCTGTTTGATGCTTAGTTTAATTCTCAATTGGCTTTCATGACTTTTAATTTGTCTTAAATTACTGTAGTTTGTACAATATTTGAAAATAATTTAAAGTATAATTTTTGAATTGGCTCCCTAGCATGAAAAGAGGATTTTAAAATAACTGGTGCCTGAGTGCTGTAAATAACTGTTTTAGTGATTGTTCAATCAGTACTATTTTGCAAATAGTTTACTTCTTATATGCTTATTTCTGATTTAATAGGGTCAATGTCAGTCACTGTGCTGGTTTAGAAGGATGTAATAATTTTCATAATTTTCAATTCATCCTACTTGCGTTTTACTCATTGACGTTACTTCTATAACTATGACTTGAGTGTGTCAATAAAATACTACAGAAAATAATATTGTCTGCAAGTGGTTTTCAGGAATATGATTTTTTGCATCCAGAACTTCCAAATTTTGTACAGAAAGCCAAGACTAGAAAAAGAATTAATGTTTTCCCATATTATCAAAGTTTCTCTAAACAAAAGAAAAGAATGTTGATAACTGTTCTTCCTTTCTCACCTAGCAGTACTCAATGTGTCTATTATAGACTCAAAGTTGGAATCCATAGCAAGACTGATATTGTCATAATCTGAGTGAAAATTATCATTCAACAATTATAACATGCATTTCTCAATCTTCTGTGAAATTTTTATCTAGAAGAATAGATAAATTTCCGAAGACGTATTTGGACTAAGTTAGGACTGTACATAAGAAACATTCTCACAGGGAAATTTAAAAGTGTATATGGCATGTGTTCTAGTTTGCTAGCTGCCGAATGCAATATACCAGAAACAGAATGGCTTTTAAAAAGGGGAATTTAATAAGTTGCCAGTTTACAGTTCTAAGGCCAAGGAAATGTCCCAATTAAAACAAGTGTATAGAAGTGTCCAATCAAAGGCATCCAGGGAAACATACCTTGGTTCAAGAAGGCCGATGAAGTTCAGGGTTTCTCTCTCAGCTTGAAGGGCACATGGTGAACACAGTCAGAGTTTCTCTCTCATCTAGAAAGGCACATGGTGAACATGGTCAGGGTTCCTCTCTCATCTGGAAGGACACATGGCAAACACGGCATCATCCGCCAGCTTCTTCTCCTGGCTTCCTGTTTCATGAAGCTCCCCAGGAGGCATTTTCTTTCTTCATCTCCAAAGGTTGCTGGCTGGTGGACTCTGCTTCTCGTGGCTATGTCGTTCTGCTCTGCTCTCTCTGAATCTCCTCTTCTCCAAAATGTTCCCTCTTTTATAGGACCCCAGAAACTTATCAAGACCCACCCAAATGGGTGGAGACATGTCGTTACATAATCCAGTTTAACAACCACTCTTGATTAAATTACATCTCCAGGGATATGATCTGATTACAATTTCAATCATACAGTATTGAATAGGGATTATTCTGCCTTTACAAAATAGGATTTTGATTAAAACATGGCTTTTCTAGGGGACATATATCCTTTCAAACCTTCACAGCATGGTAAACATATTCATAGATTTTGGGGATTTTAATTACCAGGTGAATGAATGAGCATTAGAGTTGAATAGATGAATATTAGATTTTCAGAAACACATTAGAATTACTATTTATGGAAAGGTAGCATATCTTTATATAGCATTTGCTTCTCTCACTTGAAAAGTTTCTATTAAGATATTGCAAAATACCTTCTAAATCTGTCCCAGGTCTTAAAGTGAGTGTATATGCCTGAACTATGTGATTTCACTGCTGTAACTATTAGCACAAACTTAATAATTTAAAATAATATGAGTATATTATATTACCGTTCTATAAGTCAGAAGCTTGTCTTACAAAGTTCTTATACTCTAAAAGTAAAGTGTCAGTGGCTTTATGAAAGAAGCAGTTTCCTTGCCTATTTCAGCTTTCAGAAGGTATATGCATTCCTTGGCTTTTGGCTCCCCTTCTTCCATCTGTACAGATAGCAATGCTGAAGATCTTTCTGATATTTCCGTGGTCATCTCTCTCTGAACATTGGGAAAGTTTCTCTGCTTCAAGCACTCAGGTATGTAGATTGGGTCCACCTGGTTAATCCAAAACAATTTCCTCATCTCAAAGTCCTTAACCTTAGAAACATCTGCAAAGTTCTCTGTGCCACGTAAGGTAGCATAGTCACATGTTCCGGGGATTAGGAAATGGCTAACTTTGGGGGGATCATCATTCTGCTTAACATATATATTTTTCCCCCCATGGGCAGGCACCGGGAATCGAACCCGGGTCCTCTGGCATTGCTGGCAAGCATTCCTGCCTGCTGAGCCACCGCGGCCCACCCCTTAACATGTATTTAATGCATTATAGTTTTATATGCATGCTTTGAAAATATTATATGTTAAATGGCAATGTGTGGCAGAAAAATGAAGTATTGGCTGGTCAATGGACATTAAAAGATTTTTAAAAAACATTTATTTATTTATATTTTGCCTTGGAGGATGGCATAGATTTTGACAAAGAGGAATTAAATACAAAATTAATTTCCTATGATTTTAAAATCCCATACCTGAGCTGTTGCCAACTTTATAATTGGAGGACAAATATATCATCTAGACTAATTTAATTTTTGCACTTTTGCATTATTTTCATTTTTGCTGCAACCCTTTCTCTTAGTACAACTTCTTTTCAAGAACATTAATGACCATAAATACGAACGCTTTATTTGGTTTTACAAATGAAGCAAAACAAATATAAATAACCTATCACGCTTGAAAGGATTTTCTCTTCTTAATTGAAAACAAACGGACCCTAAGCTAAATTAAATGAATGTTTAATCTTTCATTCCAACACAAAGGTTATTAGTTGGTGCAACATAGTTCATAACTATGCTGATCACTTTAACTTCGGAAAAGTTTAAGCGTAACGATTTGGGATGTCAAGAAGAAGAAATAAAGAATTGCATTTTAAGCAGCTCAGAATATTGTTTGAAATAATTTCTCAGTATCTACTTGTAAAGGGTTCTTTATATGAGTTTTTTTCTAAGAACATAAAGTGAGTTCTTATTTAAATGAGGTAAAATAGTAAAAGAAGTTTAGCAACCCTTGTCAAGGACGATATTTTCATGCAATAAATATGAAAGCTGTCAGCTTTTAAAAGCTACCTTATTATATTATGTGACAAATTTCAAAAGCCATTAACTTTGGTTTGCAAAACTTTAACTTCATTTTTTTATAAGTGGCTGAATTTTGTCTTGAACCCCAATTCTGCCAGATTGGAGATACTTAGTACAAGTCCAAGTTATTCAGTCACATAGATTTAAATTTAAAATTCATTACTTCTTTTCCTTCCAGTGATGAAAGGGATGTCTATTTTGTCCCTTCTCCCTAGGCTTGCAGTATATGTTGCTGTGTCTTGTCAGCATCAGGGAGAGGTGAATAAAACTTAGTCGTATGGTCCATGCTACCACATCCCACATAATATACACTGTCTGAACGTGGGCTCAGTCAGAGAAGGCTCAAACGAGATGCTGTATGAAGTTTTCTCAGGTCCATCTCAGATACTCCATACAACTGTCTGTCCTTAAAATACTGTCCTTTCCTCAGTATGGTGTGGGTTTTCTGAACCCAGATGTGAGACAGAGTTAAAGCCTGCTCTCTTCTCAGATATCCACACCTATCTGTATATTCTGCTTCATTCTAGGAAGCTGCACTCTCTCACAATTTAGGTCTAATTCAAGTAGCATTTAGAATTCTAGGCATAACCTAGAAATTTAGCTATGTATTGCTGTGAAAAAAATTTAATTTGGAATCTAATAATTTAAATAAACATATAGGCAGAAAATTGACACAATGAATTGTTTAAGTAGGTAGATATAATGCATTTAGAAGGAAAATACTCAAATGTGTTTGTTGAATTAAGTTGACTATGTCTTTAATGTTTTATTTTACTCATATCTTATTTCCAAAAGTATCTGGGTTAGGAATACTGTCAATAGATCTGTAATAGAGAGATATATTGATTTTCCTTTCTACCTTTTTGACTTCTCTGTCTCCATGTTTAACAAACATAGTGCCTAAAATATATTAGGCACCTCTAATGAGTATATGAATTGGTTCATAAATGATCAGAGTATGAATATATCAAAAAATGAATAATTAGGAAGAAAATAAGATATATTGCTACTGTGCATTTAGTGACTATTAAAAATTAAAAAATAGAGGTGATGAAGATAGCCTTGGGATAGAGTAGAACTAAGAGCAATTATAAAGTTTTGTTGAATATAAAAAAATTATTAAATTTATAATAGTAGGGTAGAGATTCAGACTCCTTTAGGGAGGTAATATGACGTAATTTATTGACAAAGAATCGGGAAAATAATAGGGTTAATAACCTAAAGTCAAAGCCAAATGACTGAAAAAGCTGCAAAACAGTAGGGGTTTACAACAGAGGCAAATTGCAGAGTTGCTTTGAAGAGAGCTTCTGTTGAAGGTGACTTTATTTTGCTAGTCTCATCTGCTGAGCAATCTGCACAAGTCCAACAGGAGTGGTAGGGTTTTGTTGGAGTCCTAGGAGTGTTTTCCATTGATATGACTCCAGTTGGAGTGTTGGGTTCATTTCTGGGCATTTCATTTGTACAAACTGAACTACATGCAGAGGGGGATGAACAGGAAGGTGAAGGGATGGCAAGCAATGAAATGTAAGAAAAGTTGTAGGAAGCTGAAAAGAAGCTTAATGGGGACTTGATATCTGTTTTCAAATTTGCGAAGGACTGACTATCATGTAGAAAAAGAATTATTAAAGTTATTCTATGCAATGCCACAAGACAAGGAGTTGAGAATTTCAGAAAGGTAGATTCTAGTTAAACTTAGGGGTGGGCTTTTCAAAAATTAGAATTGACTTCAATGGAGGAAGCTGTATTCCAAAATATCAAATGCTCTAGGCAATAATCAGTCATTAATAAAAATATTAAGAAGTAATCTCTGCATAGAGTAAAATGAAGTAGATAAGCTCAGATCACTTTTAATTCTAAGTTCTACTAAGGTATTCTATAAAAGTTCTTGTAAGAAGATAATTATGGGGTGGGCCATGGTGGCTCAGCAGGCAAGCATTCTTGCCTGCAATGCCAGAGGACCCGGGTTCGATTCCCGGCGCCTGCCCATGTAAAAAAAAAAAAAAGAAGAAGATAGTGATGATCATATCTTAACACTCAGTTATTTCATCATAGATGGCTCAAGGTACACTTCATTTAATGGAAACAAGGAATGGAGATCTGAAAAGAAATCTGTTTCTCTATATCACTAGCCACGCTTGCCGCACAAAATCTTTATAATAGAATCTTTGGTTATGGGGTTCAAAGGAAACAGCAACACATATTAGTTAGGATAGAAGAGTTGGAATTTTCCAAGAAGACATATTACATTAAATGAAAATGCACCTTTTTTTGAAACTGCACGTTCACTATAAGGCGTACATTCACTCTTGCTGTTCCCAAAACTCCCTGTATCTATAAACAGAGAACTGCTGATTGAAGGCATTCTATGTCAATCCAACAATAAATTCCTGTTTTCCCAAATTTATCATCTGTCAATTACCATTTTCTCCTTTAATTGGCAAACAATGGCCGTATATATAATATTAATTAGTTAAAATTAGTGTGAATCCAAATGAAGCATATGAACCAATTATAAAATTAACGTGCTACTTATTAAAAATAATAATGATAATCAATTTCATTATAACTTTTTTTCTTATATTTTTGCCTAAATTTATTTCTTCAGGTAGATTGAATGGTTTCTTATAGGAGTGAGGTAATCATATATTTAATCATCTGATATATGTTTGTTAGGCTAGGTAGTGTGATAGTGTGACAGATAATGTGTCTTTGATGAGGGAACAGAGAGCTGGTCCTTGACCTATCAAAGTCCAAAAAGATAAAGAAAACAAACAGGGTATAAATTTTTTAAATAATGCATATTTTGGATGAGCAATTTTGGGGAATTAAATCATTTCCCCAATAAAAGGCATGTTCAGTTCTCAAGCCCTGATCCTGTAAGTATAGACCATTGTAAATAAGATCTCTTGAAGATGTTATCTCAGTTAAGGTGCAGCCCCACTTAATCATATTGGGCTTTAAACCATATTACTGGAGTTCTTTTTAAGCAGAGTGAAAGTCAGATTTGGTAAAAGCCATGGGGACCATCCAGAAGCTGGAAATCAACAGGACCTGGAAGAAAAAGGAAAAGATGCTGCCAAGTGCATATCCATATGATAGAAACACCAAGGAACAAGGACCGCTGGCAACCTGCTCCAGAATGCCACACGTTTCAGGGAGAAAGGATCAACTTGCTGCTGCCTCAATTTTGGACCCCTCCTAGCCTCAAAACCATGAGCCAATAGATGTCTGTTGTTCAAACCAACTGTTATATGGCATTTGTCTTAGCAGCTAGGAAACAAAAATACAGTTATGAATAAAACAAAGAAGATGTAGTGTTACAACAAAGCAAGGTAGGCGTAGGAGTGTAGTTTGGCAATCTAAACATGATTCAGTGTTTAAGGAAGTCAAGGCTTAACTTTTGCTATCTTTTAATCTTTTTTTATATATCCCATTTTCTCTATATTCTCATATTCTTTAGAATAGGCTATTCACAGTATACTTGTTTAAATTGATAGCCTCTCGATGCATAACTTTATAAACTGATATTGAAATAATCCCTTTCTACTAAGGTGTGAGGGGGGAGGGAAGCAGGCCTACACAAAGAGATCCAGAATATTTGCCCGTACTCATGAGTGTGAATGGAGAGGCAGTGAGTAATGTAGACCAGGATGGAAATGGGCAGAGGAGTGATCTCCTTGAAAAGCTGAGAGAGGAAGGGATTTGCTGCAAATGTTGAGAAATAAGAGAATAAATTGGAGGCTATTTAGTGATGGATTGATAAGGAATGCCAGTCTGGTTTATCCTAATTTCAGAATGAGTTATAAAGTGAGGGTATCAACTGAGATTGAGGAATGGGGACAAGGAGTTGGTTAAAAGGTTGGAAGAGACAGGAGAGTATAAAATGTCTTAGAAGATGAGAAAGCAAGCTTACTAGAGAAACTAGAGGTATAACAAGCAGCTAATGTGGAATATGTATATATATATATATATATATATACACATACACATATATCTTATGTTTCTATTTGCTTAATACCTTTAAATGTAAAAAAAACATGTTTAAAACAAAAGCTTATGTTTGTATTAATGTTCTTATATATCAATTCAATACATTTAACACTTACAGCACTGGGTGAGGGTGATAAAAGTGAATGCAAACCTAAATGTTCTTATAGTTTACATAAATTAATTCATTATTAACTCTATATTGAAATATGTTTATGGTTCATACTTTAATCTCTATAGAAATAATTAAAAATAATGCAGAGTTACAGTTAGAAAGCCAATAAAGGAAATTAAAAGGAATATTAAAAATATGTGATTAACACAAAAGATGTCAGAGAAAAAGGCACAGAGTTGTGAAGAAGAGATATAGAAATAAATAAAATGGAAGGCCTAAATTATGCCAATAAGTACATTAAATGATAGGAAATAGCTCTATAATCAAAAGGCAGAGATTGTCAAACTCTATAAAAAAGCAAGAACTAACTGCATTCCATCTTTTTAAATCAAAGATACAAATAGATCATAAGTTAAAGGCTAGAAAAGCTTAAGGTCATACAAAAAGTAAGCATAAGGAAAATGGAGTGACTATATTAAGAAAGAACAAAATAGTCTAAAAGACTAAAAATAGGAGTAAACTTTAAAAATAACATAACTTATGATCACAGGGTCATTACATCAGGAAGTTATAACAATTATAAGTATGTATACACCCAATAAAGACTCTCAAAATATTTAAATAAAATATTAACAGAATTAAAGGGAGAAAACTGGTGATCATAGTTGAAGATTTAACACATATCTCTCAGGAATTGATAGAACTACTAAAAAAAAAACTATAAGGAAACGGAAAGTCTGAATGGTAATATCAACCCCTTTAACCAAATTAATATTCAGAGAACACTACACTGAACAAACTAGAATGAATAATCTTTACAAGTGTACATAGAACATTCATTAAGTTATACCATACACTGGGTTAGAAATAAGTTTTGATATATTTTACAAAATAATATCTCATGTAATATTTCCCCTCATGTCAGTGAATTAAGTTAGAACTTTTAAAAGCCCACTAGAGATCTAGAAAGAAAAATATTCAGAAATTAAACTCACTTCTAAGCAAGCCATAAACAAGAGAAATCACAATAGGAATTAGAAAATATTTTCAATTGAAAAATAATGAAAACACATAAAAAAATTTTACAATGAAGCAAAAAATATTTAAATGGAGATTTATATTACTAAATGCTAAAATGGATAAAAGAAAGGCCTCAGAGCTTCGACCTCAAGAAAACATAAAAAGAACAGATTAAATCCTAAATAAGCAAGAAGTTGGAAATAATAAAAATAAAACAAAAATTAAGAGGTGCAAGGGTAGCTCAGAGGTAGAATTTTTTTTTTTTTTTTTTTTACATGGCAGGCAAGAATTCTTGCCTGCTGAGCCACCGTGGACCACCCAGTGGTAGAATTCTTGCCTGCCATGCAGGAGACCATGGTTCGATTCCTGAACCCTGTACATGCCAAAAAAAAAAAAGCAGAAATCTATGAAATATTAAGCAGAAATAGAACATAATAAATTGAAACAAAAATGTTGAAAAATATCTAATCATACCAAACAAGAATAAAAGAAAAATCACAAATTCCTCATATTATATATGAAAGGGTGAAAATAGCTATAGATCCTATGAATATTAGTTGATAATAAGGAAATATTACTCTAGGGCTTATGTTATTTATCATTAGTGTTTTGGTTTGTTAAAGCTGCTGGAATACAATATACCAGGAATGGAATGGCTTTTTTTTTTTCTTTGTGTGGGCAGGCTATGGGAATTGAACCCAGGTCTCTGGCATGGCAAGTGAAAATTCTGCCACTGAACCACCATTGTACCACCATGGAATGGCTTGTAAGAAGATAATTTATTAAATTGCAAGTTAACAGTTCTAAGTCCATGAAAATGTCCAAATTAAGGCACCAACAAGAGGTTGGCTTCACTCAAGAAAGGCTGGTGCTGTCCAGAACATATCTGTCAGCTGGAAAGCCATGTGGCATGGGCTCCTGGGCTCCGTTGCTTTCAGCCTCTGTTTCCTGTGATAGTTCTTCACTTGGCTTCTCTGGGGCTAAGTTTCATTGCTTGTCTTCCCTTGGCTCTCTTCAAACTCTGATTTGCTTAGTATCTCATGGGAAGGTACACGGTGATGTTTGCTAGGTTCTACATTTCCAAATGTCTGTCTCATGTTGGCTTTGTCAGCTCTGTTGCTTCTGCTCTCCAAGCGTCTGTATCTGAGGTTTCTCCAAAATGTTTCCCCTTTTAAAGGACTCTAAAGTCCTTTAAAAGAACCACCTTGAATGGGTGCAGTCACCCATTTAATTAGATGGTAGCCATCTAATCAAAAGGCCACACAGGCAATTGGGGGCATCATATCTCCATGGAAATAATCCAATCAAAGCTCCCCAACCTAAACAACAGGTTTGGCTCCACAAGATTAGATCAGTATTATAGCATGGCTTTTCTGGGGTACATAATAGTTTCATACTGGCACAACTAGTAATATTATCCTGAATAGACACATGAAATGCTCTGAATACAAGACATATTTCTTAATAAGTACTTCACAGTAAATAATAAGTGTTTCTGTTCCCCATTACCTAAATCCTTCCTCCTGAAAACTGTCTATTGTCAATTGTCCTCCTCAAACAAAATAATTTTTCACTGCGTATAAAGAGGAAGGATGCAGCTGTCCCCTCCCCTCATGAAAGGATCCCTTTACTCCAGCCTTTTGATATGTAAATGAAATCAACTTCAGAAGCCACCAACTACTCCATCAACTTCTATAACCTAGAGGTGTCTCTAAGTTCGCAGGCTTCATTCTTTCTTAAAATGCAAATAACTAGTAATATAGTCATTTCAGTTTTCCTAGAATCTTGGGTTTTAACCACTGACCCTATAGTCGCAATAAGAGAAGCGTTAGTATCTGTGCTGGTTTGAAAGGAAGTATGCCCCCTAAGAAAAGCCATGTTTTAATATAAATCCCATTTCTTAAAGGTAGAATAATCTCTATTCAATACTGTATGTTTGAAACTGTGATTGGATCATCTCCCTGGTTGATGTGATTTAGTTAAGAATGGTTGTTAAACTGGATTAGGGGATGACATGTCTCCACCCATTTGAGTGGGTCTTGATTAGTTTCTGAAGTCCTATAAAAGAGGAAACATTTTGGAGAATGAGATATTCAGAGAGAGCAACACTACAAAGCAGAGAGTCCACCAGCCAGCGACCTTTGGAGATGAAGAAGGAAGATGCCTCCGGGGAGCTTCATGAAATAGGAAGCCAGGAGAGAAAGCTAGCAGATGACGCTGTGTTCGCCATGTGCCCTTCCGACTGAGAGAGAAGCCCTGACTGTGTTCGCCATGTGCCTTCTCACTTGAAAGAGAAACCCTGAACTTCATCGGCCTTCTTGAACCAAGGTATCTTTCCCTAGATGCCTTTGATTGGACATTTCTATAGACTTGTTTTAATCGGGACATTTTCTAGGCCTTAGAACTGTAAACTAGCAACTCATTAAATTCCCCTTTTTAAAAGCCATTCCGTTTCTGGTATATTGCATTCCAGCAGCTAGCAAACTAGAACAGTATCCTTTTGGATTGGAGCAATTAACTAGAAAAATGGTTACAGATATCATTCTCTTGGTACATGAAGAAATTTCTAGAAGAAATGAAAGAAAACATTCCTTAATTTTATAGCATGTATATATTTCCATGGTTCTAAAGGGTAGGGATTTTTGCAGCAGTATTGAGAAATACAAGGAAATTTTATTTCTCCATAATTATGAACAACTTAATTGCAATAAATTAAAAATCTTACAAGAAATAAAAATTTCTTGAGAGATAGATCTACCAAAATTCAAGAAGGAATAGATACCTTGAAAAGACATATATCTACCAAATCTTCAAATCCTTGGGTAAAATTAATTCTCAAAAAGAAAAAGATGATGTCCTAGTTTGCTAGCTGCCAGAATGCAATATACCAGAAACAGAACGGCTTTTAAAAAGGGGAATTTAGTAAGCTGCAAGTTTACAGTTCTAAGGCCGAGAAAATGTCTCAATGAAAACAAGTCTATAGAAATGTCCAATCTAAGGCATCCAGGGAAAGATACCTTGGTTCAAGAAGGCCAATGAGGTTCAACATTTCTCTCTCAAGTGGAAGGGCACATGGAGAACATGGTAGCGTCTGCCGGCTTTCTTATGGTTCTACAAAAGGGACCCTCTCCAAAATGTTTCCTCTTTTAAAGGATTCCAGTAAGCAACTCTACCACCAATGGGTGGAGACACACCTCCATGGAAATCATCTAATCAAAAGTTACCACCCACCATTGGGTGGGTCACATCTCCATGGGAACAATCAAAACGCTCCCACCCAGCAATATTGAATGAGGATTAAAGGACATGGCTTTTCTGGGGTCCACCGCAGATTCAGACCAGCACAGGTGAAGAAGAAGAAGGGGAGGAAGAGGAGGAGAAGATGGAAAGAAAATGTGAAAATGTATGATGCCCAGATTGCTTTCCTGGTGAATTCTACAGTTAAAGAAGTTAAAGAAGAAATTATAACAATCTTACAAAAACATTCATAAATGGAATGATTTCTAAATGTTTTGTTTGTTAATTTTTTAAATTAATAATAAAAAAATAACATTCATAGAAGAGAAAGGAAGACTATCAAAATTATTGTATGTGGTAAGAATTACCAGGAACAAAAACCAGATAAAGTCCTTATAAGGAAAGTACTGGCAAATATCCCTCATGAACCTAGATTTAGATATGTTTAACAAAGCATTAGCAAATAAAATATACCACTATATAAAAAGATAACATATTATGATCAGGAATAAATTTATTCCATGAATTAAGTTTCATCAACATTCCAAAATGAATCAATCTAATTCATTATAATAAAAGCTTAAAAAGTAAAACTATATGATCATCACAAGAAATGCAGAAAAATTTGATAAAATTTAAATTATTTATTCAAAAAAGAAAATTAGGGTCTGCAGAGATATTATTTACCCAAGGCCAACCTAACCTGTACAGTAATTCTATCTTTTCATTAAATAATTCATTTACGCCACCTTTTTTATTAAAAAGGAATAGCCTTTTATGAGATTAAAGATTCCTTACTAAAAATTGTTCCACCTTTTCCAAAAATTATAAACCAAAATTGCACTTTGGTTTACCATATGGATAATAAATTATATTTCTAATTTAGTTGAAGTAAAGTTCCTTCTCTCTGATGTACATACTTTTGTTACCAGAGATCGAGGCAGGCTAGAAGAGGGACAGAGGGGAGAGAAATAAAACTGTGAAGGAGCCCTGGAACAAGAAAGGTTAATCAGGATCAGGAGGACCCGAGTCCAGCACAGACACCCTTCCCAGAGGCTGCCCACTCACGGGAGACACCCAGTAGCAGCTGATCCATCTGAAGCCAAAGGACCCCCAGCTGAGTGAGTCATCTATGGAAAGCGATGAAACCAACCAACCCACCAAAATGTGTGATCTACCACCAGGCCCCACCCTGGAGAGAAGGTAGGGTAGAAGTAGCCCTGAACAAGGAATAGGGAGGGGGAATAAGTAAACCTAATCTATAAAAGCAAATGGCCCCACATCGCCAATTGCCTCTTGCCTCTATCCTCTTACAAGAGTGCCCACATGCTCCCTCTCTGCATGTGTGTTCGATACATTTTCTCCCTATGTGCTATGTCTGTGTTGTGCTCTTGAATTCTTTTCCTGTGGCATAGTCGAAAACCTGGAAGCTGAAATCTGGCAACAAAACCATATAAGCAATAAACGTGCAAAATTTATATGGTGGGGAAAGATATGATGTCATTGCTTTCCATGTGGATAAAATTTGAAATAAATGCCATGCCCAATGAGGATAAAGTGGGATAAAAAAGAAGAATCCCTGTTTTGTGGAGGATATTTTATGTAGAATGCTGCAAGCAATAATTTGGAAAACACCCAAACCTATATAATGCTATAATACAAATGAAAGGTTTTTTTTAGAAAACTATGATATACTAGCAAGTATTATCATGTTTCCATAAAATGCTTACTAAAAAAAATTGACATTAGCTTTTAAAAAATAAGTAACAATCCTCAAGAATAATTAGAGTAACAGAAAAATGTCTCATGCTTCAACTATTCAGTGATGGATGCCCATATTTTAATCTCTTAATCATTATGCTTGTTCATTCTACCCCACCCTCTTGAGAATAACCAATGCTATTTATTCCCGTTATCTAAAACAGAAAAAAAAACTGGTTGTAGAATTTTAGGTTCTACTTAAGGGCCTAAAATTCATGAAACAAGAAGAGCTTTAAAATAATCTGGATTTTTCTAGGCATCTATTAAAGTAAAGAATTAAATTTAAAGTACTTTTAGTTAAGAAAAGGCTATTTCTGACACTGAATAATACAAGGATAAGGATCAGAAACAATCCAATTTTTATGACTCCACTGCACAAAGCTTATGTATTATAACAGTATTTAGTGTCTTAGCAAAAATATTGTTACAAATGCTTAAACCTTACAGTTTTTTTCTCTTTTTTCTTTAAATACATTATAAAATAGATCATTTTTCCTCTATTTTGTTGTGTTACATGGATGGATTTAATAATACCTAAATACATTAATAATTTAATCAACCATTAAAGATATGCACATGTATAGCAAAAGACTTATCATCATTAATCTGTTATACTTTTAATAACAAAGTATTAATAACAAAGTATTTGCCACTTGACTTCAAGGATTTTTAGAAGAAACTAGTGAGAATGGAGTCTTTGGGGTTTCTAGTCTATTTCACCTTGTTTCTTGATTACTCTCATTTAATGCACATGTTAGAAATCTATATGTGCAAACAAATTACCCTCCTTACTTTATGACATGCTTTATCACACATTTCTGTGAAGATAAAAACTGTGAGAATGCCCTGTTGTCAGAGCTTGGCTATAAATTGCCTAGATATGGAGAGGGAACATAGCTGGGGGGAATGGAATGCCTTATATCATGGTTAGTGGCTCTGAGCTTTTGAGCTATATACTTGTCTCTTCTCCAATTTATCCAGAGCAGACCATTGCTCTATCATTTGTCTCTGCAGGACAATATAACAGCAAGGACAGGCAAGCATGTAGTGATTGAAATAACATCAGGAATGCACCGGAGCCCAGCACTGAAGTAAAGTTTGGATTACAACAGCTAGCACATTGGATTAAGGAGGAGAACAAAAGCAATGTGGAGTGGATCTGGAAAAAAACTGAGGCTTAGAATGAAATTCATCCCTTCCCCAAGAATTCCCTTCTCTCCTTGTTCTTCCACACCCTGAGTGCAAGGCAATTAAAAAAAAAAAAAAAAGAGGAGGGAAAACTCCCTTTTGGAGGGCAGAGAAAGAGTATGCTGGAGGGGCAGAACTGTTGATGAGAGGTAGCAGATAAAGGTGATGTTGCGGATTGAATTATGTCCCCCCACGGAAAACATGTCAAATTTTTATCTCCATTCTGGTGGTTGTGAACCTATTTGTAAACAGAATCTCTGAAGAGATGATTATTAGGTAAGATGTGGACTCATTTGAGAATGGGATTTTTATAGAGTCTCTTTAGGTGTGGCCAAACTGAATCAAGAAGGTCTTATATGTACGTAGAGGCCCTGGGAAGACAGTAAATTCCGATGCAGTCAGGAAAAGTCAGTGGAAACAAGAGCAGACAGTGGAGGAGAGCAGGTGGCCATGTGACCAAGGACTGCCACAACCAGTAAGCTACTGACTATGGGAGGAAGCACAGCCTTGCTGACAACTTGATTTTGAATTTCTAGCCTTCCAAACCATGAAATGCTCAACTTCAGTGCGTGGTACTTATCGTAGCAGCTCTGGCAAACTAAGTCCAGTGGTGAAGCACAAATGTCGCACTCTGGGTTCTCTCGCCCACTGTGACAGTATCTGCTAAGGTCTTGGCTTTGTTCTCAACACTCAGTACAGAGTACCTGTCTAGTGAGTTGATTCTACCTGAGAAATTCATCCTCACAGGCAAAAATAACAAAGATCTGAGGCGCACAATAGAAATCAGAAAAGGAGAGAGAAATAAAGGAGTGAGTGCGACTGAGAAAAGAAGAATAGTTGAAGAAAATAAAAATTATTAAAAGAGAAGAAAAGGAGAATAAAACACAGATGGAGGAAAGATAAACAAATTTGGGGGCAGACCGAGAGAAGAGTAGACTAATAGAGGCAAACAAATAGAGGGAGAGATAAAGGAGGAATAGTTAAGATAAAGATGGGGAAATGTTTTGGTTGCATTTGAAGTGACACTATCACTTCAATTAATTTTTCACTATTGCTTTCTGCTCACAAGAATCTTGGGTGCTAGCATGCATTGCCATCAGTTATTAGTACACTGTGAAGTTAATTTACTGCTTCAGTTTAAAAAAAAAATTGACCAGATAACTGTATTATATTCCTTTATATTTAAAATGTATTATTTAAGTAAAACTTTCTCTAATTCTAAAAAGTTTACATTGAAGCATGATTGAATAACTATACCATTTTTAAAATAAATAATTTCTACTGTAGAAATTTAACTTTGGAAACTTCATTATTTCTGTCATTTACCAAATACAGATTAAAAGTGATTTTGACACTGGGAGTACAAGGGGAATTTAGTGGTAGAATTCTCGCCTGTGTGCAGGAGACCCGGGTTCAATGCCTGGTCCATACACTTCCAAAAAAACAAACAAACAAGCAAAACAAACAAACAAAAAACAAAATTCAACAAATAGTGCTGCAATAGCAGGGTACTTACATGGAAAAACAATGAAATTTTTTTGACCCACCATACAAAAAAAACATGTTGGAAAAAGTGATTTTGGCATTTAAATGTCAGATTGAATCTCCTAAATTTGAGGATAGATAAATGCTACCTAGTTCCTAACTGTTGGAAGTTACATTCAAAATAAATATTTACAACCTTTTCCTAAATAGTTTCTATTTCTCAAACAAAAACAAGTTTTAAGTTCTACTTAGTTTCAAACTCTGATGATATTCAAGAATAACAGGCTAGCTTGCTTTATTTTTCCCAATTTTTCACTCCTTCCTTTTTCAAAGTCCTTTGCTACATCACTATACAGTTCCTCATACTACATGTAGAATATATTTCCCTAACTTGTTGATGTTAGACATAACTATATGATTTACTTTAGCTAAATGAATATGAACAGAAAAGCCAATTTCATATATATATATATATATATATATATATATGTATATATATTTAGAAAAGCCAATTTCAAACCTATATCTAAAAAGGAATCCTATTTCTGCTTGCTCATCCTGCATTTCTGTCACAGCTAGCACACTGGATTAAGGTGAGCAAAAGAAAAGTGGAACAGATCTGGAAAAAACTGAGGCTTAGAATGAAATTCAGATAACCCCAGCCTCTAGCCACCAATCCCAGCTGATGCACAGTTCAATGAAGCGAGACTAAGTGATAATAGAGATTTATGAGTGGTTTGTTACACAGCGCTAGTGCATCAATAGATTTCTGATACAAATATTAACAGTTACAATAATACAGTAATCAAGTCCAAGATTCTTGGATCTCCTGATTTTCATTTTACTTGGCTTACGTAGTTTTAGAGATGAATTATCTTCAGTTTTTGATAGTATAGACCAATTGCATTATAGATCCCTCTTAAAAAGAATAATAACACACTCAATATGATGTAAAAATTTTTAAAACCTGTGTTGAGAGAAACAATGCTTACATAAATTTTGCTGAAAGGTATGCAGCTCATCCCCTGCTCCAGGTACTGCAAAAATACATCCAAATGGAACTTAAACCAGAATTAAATGGAAATATTCACCCAGAGAAGTACTATTACAATTGCTTCCCAAACAGACAAAATAATCTGGAAGGTTTGCACAATGCAATTAATGAACTGCCCCTAACAGGCATGCATACAGAATATAGAATGCCAAAAATATATAAAGTTTTAAGCACAGCATCTTCGGAATATACATACTGTTCAAAAAGAAACATGGAATATTTGTGAAGAGTAATCACATCGGACCGTATATTAAGACTCAACAAATTTTGAAGGATTATCATCATCCAGATCATGTTATCTGGCCATAATAATATTAACAAAAAATAAATAGAAAAGCCCCATACAATGAGATTCTTAATTCCAAGTAACTTAAGGGAAAAGAATGTATTATAAAGGAAACCAGAAAATAGTAATTAATAATAAAATAATATATATCAGAGCTTTAGTGGTACAGGTAAACAGTACTTAAAAGGGGAAGTTATTTTCTTAAAATCTTATGTTAAAAAGAAAACGCTGTCTTATTAAAATAAGCACTATCTCAAGAATGTAGATAATAAATGGCAAAATTAACCCAAAGAAAGATGTTGGAAGTAGTAATCAAGATAGAAGAAGAAATTAATAAAATAGTAGAAAATACCACAGAGAAGAACAACAAAGCCATAAATAGATATGTTCAAATGGTGAACAAAATTGACCTACTTCTGGAATGAATAATGAAGAAAAGAAAGAAAGACTATAACAGGTTAATATTAGGAATTCAATAGAAAACTTGGCTGTAGATGCCACACTAAAGGGCTTATTGTGACTATTTTATGTCATTATATTTAAGGTTGTACAGAAATAGTCAAAATCATAGAGAGATATAACTTAGAAAATTTATTCCAAGAGAAATGCAATACCTAAATAATTCTAAAAGAAATTGAAAGCATCATTTTAAATCTCCCTAAAAGAAATGTCCTGGTCCTGATGGTTATATCTGTGAGTTCTGACATAGCACATATCTCTAGTCTTAACACAGACTCATCCAAGGTATAGAAAAAGAAGAAATACACCTCAGATTATTGTAGAAAGTCTACCATAATTTTAACTTCACAAGGGCAGAAAGAGGAATATAGCTATAGGAAAACCTGACTCACAAAACAAACAAATTCCAGGAAACTCAATTCTGATATTTATAGAAGATAAGAAACCTTAAGCAAATGGATTTTATTCCAGGAATGCAGGGTTGCCTTTATTTATAGAAAATCAATAAATTTGGTTCTATTCTCTAACAGATTAAAGGGGGAAAAATCATTTAATTATATCAAAAGATGCAGAAAAGTATTGAATAATATTTAACGTCCATTCTTAGCACACAGGGAAGTGAAGAGGCTTTTGTGAATCTTAATGAAAGAGGAGCCACACAATTGGATGGATCCACACAATTAGCATTCTCTATCAGGGGCAAAGGTAAAATACCCACTATAATAACTTCTATTTAATGGTATTTAGTATATTAATTATACCTAGAATATTATATATATATAACATTTTCTTAGACTTAAAAAATTCTCTAAATACATGGTTGGCTTTTTTCCTATTTTTATATTTTTATCTGCACATTCACTCTCTTTCTCTCCTTACCCCGCTTATTTATTTTCCTCCAAATTGTATTCACTCTATGGACTTTAAAAAAATAGTTTTTGGAGCTATTAATTAATAATAATTAATAATTATAGTTTTTTCTTTTATAATTTCTTAAGATTTTCTCAAGTCTTTATTTCTATGAATATATATTTGAATTATTATTTTAAAATTTAACATTTCTAAAATTGGGTTTTGCCTTATAATTTTTGTCAAAAGGAACTTTTTTATACCTTTGAGGTGGAGAAAAACGTGAGTAGCTGTCAATGGTGCTTATAAATATAGCAACTTAGCCATAAGTAAGAAAAATCTGTTCATTTGATTGTCACCACAGTTGACTCATTTTCATTATTTACATTACTACCATCTGTAGTTGAATTTTAACCTACATTTTTATCTATATATGTCTTAGATGTCCTAAAACAAAGATCAATTTATGATACAGTCAAATGCCAGCCAAGGCAATTAAAGGTGGTTGAGCTTGCCAAATATATGGCTATAATAATAAAATTCCCAAAGTTAGAAGTGGTTGGGTTGACTGATTCATGACTTGTGACAGCTTCTCTATGCTCAAAGCTGCTGGTTGATTTGAAGAAGTTAACTTCATATTGCTTATAATTAAACGGAATGCAAAGTGCCACTACTGTATAATTAATGGAATGGAAAATGCAGATGAAACCACTTTAACTTGGACTGTAATCTGAAAGATAACAAAGTGGAAAACTCATAAATGAGTTCCAAAAAGTAGTATATCAGTCTGATGCCATGCTTAATTGGCAATGGTCAGAAATGATGCCAAAGAATCTTTAAACTTAAAGTGGCAAATGAATTTGAGCTATAAACTTTGTGATGCTAAGAGAACATAACAATATATTGGGTTAATATATTGTTAGTTAAATGTATGGTTAGTGGACGACATTTACAAAAATATTCATAAAACCACACAAACAATCTATAAAAAGTCTAAATATCCATTAAGAAGGGAAATGTACGTTTTAAGACAGAGTATTATATTTGAGCAAAATTAAATCACTGACAGCTACATACAACATGTGCAGGAACATAATAATGACTTTTTAAAAAGTCCTAGAAGAGCTTGACTAGTTAGATACCACTTTTATAAAGCTCAAAATCATGCAAAAATTAAATATATTGTTTAGGCATATAAACCATATATAATAATTCTTTATAAAGGTTAGGGAATGAATTACACAAAGTGTTACACTCATTCTAGTTGTATTTATATGCTTTATAACATAGAAATATTACCAATATTACTCCACATTATCTTATTAAAACATATTAGTGATAAGAAGGTTAAAAAAATATCTAATCCATATGGTTATTTTTATGACAAAAACACTTGTTAAATTTTATAAACCTCACAATTTTTTTCAGTTCACCTTATTTTTTATAATTTAATAAGCACTTTTCAAAATTTCTCAAATATAATATTTTCATTTTATTTTTGGAATAATTGTTAATTTCATATGTCCCATTTTAATTCAAGTAATTTAAGATTATATGTTCTTTCTGAATTAATCCTATGTTAATAATCTAGAATCAAACCATTTTGTGGTTAGAAAATATGACTGATAAATTTTTGCTTTTCAGATTTTTCATGTTTTATTATAGTGAAATATATAGTCAATTTTAATACATTATACATGGTGTCATGAAAATGAAGTATATGAGGTTTAATACATCTATGAAACCTTTACAACTATGTTACAGAACATTTGTAATCTTTATTTACTCTCTGTTTAACCTATAAAATAATTGTTTTGGAATATTTGACCATTATTTTTGTTTATTCCTTTCTATCAAGTTTTACCATACATAATTAATAGTATGCAGTCACCTTATATGTTTTATATCTTCTTATTTTAAGAGCTCGTAAAGTATACTAGCATAAGATTATGTGCCTTTATGTAACAAGCAATTAACAATATATTGTTAATCATAAAATAGTCTATTCAAATCTAAGAATAAGGAAACAATACTAAATAAATATATTACATAGAAACAAACTGCAGCAATTACAGCGAATTATCTTCCATTACTAATTCTGGTGAGCTCAATAATATAATTGACCCATACAATAATAATAAAAATAACTATATAGAAAAACTGTATTGCTTGCAGAGTATCTGAATCAAATATGACTTCTGATAAGTTTTAAAAATATTACCAAAGCTGTTGTTTATAGTTTCTCATATATTAAAAGACACTGGAGTTGTTTTATAAAATAATGTTATAACTGACTCCCCATTTGTGAAATATCATGTGTCTGGATCAGGAAAATACTTAAGATCCCTTATGACACATTTTTAGAGTTATTGGTGGGAGTTAAAAAAAATACCTCTGTAGAGAAATTTTTAAAAATTTGGTTAATTTCTAGAGGATTTTCTTAGTGTGTGTTTTTCCAGCATGATGAGGAGATGATGGTGTAAGGAGGAAGCAGTCTGAAGAAGGCAGGTGTGTACTGCTTTCCTAAATTGCAGAATTTCCAGCCATTCATCTCAGATTATCATTTGCTAGGGTCAATCTTCTGTCTTCAGTGAGATCAAATGATTTCAGTAAAATGGCTAACTTAAGTTACATGTAATACAATCTAAACTTCTGAAAATTTCAGTTGCTTTATTTCACTATGAAGATGTAGAAAGGGGCAAGAAATGTACTGTTTTGATCTGTCCCAGTTCCACAGCAATCTGTTATATCCAAGGTTTCTCTCTTCAAAAATTCTAATCTATTATAAGAGAACATAGAACCATGCTTCCAAGTTAAAGCAGAACCAAGAGGGTGTGGTTAAAACAAACAGCCCCTCCAAAGCAGATTGTCCACTAAAAATATATGAAATAAAATAGAATACTTCCAGAAATCCAATGGTTTGTTGTTGGGTGGATGCTGGTTTGAATCTCATAGAAGGCCATGTTCTCTCAATCCATTCTGTGGGGGCCTGACCTATTGTGGGTGGGATCTTTCCGTTAGATTGCTTCCAGCTCATTTAATATAAGTCTTAATTCTCTTGCTGGAATCCTTTAGCAGAGGATAAAAGGGAAGTTGAGAGAAAGGGAAAAATATGCCCAAAGACATTTGGAGACAGCCATTTCTGAAACCAGAGCCAAGAGAGAAGGACCAGGAGATATCACCATGTGCCATCCCATGTGACAAAGGAACCCTGGATACCAGTAGCCTTTCCTTAAAGAAGCTATCTCCCTCTTGATGCCTTAATTCAGACATTTTCATGGCCTTAGAACTGTACATTTGTAGCCTAAAATCGCCTTTGGGAAAGCCAACCCATTTCTAGTATATTGCATTTGGACGAACTTAGCAAACTAAAACAAGGCAGGGAGTGGAGGGGAAGTTATACTGTCTATTGTATAGGGATCAAACATAAATTATAAAGATTTCCAACCCCTGCTATCTGTTCTGGGCAAAAAGAAAGAAGGCTTTGCAACCTCTAAATGTTTCAGCCGAACCTGCTTCTCAGACTCTGAAAGCTACAGAAGGAGTGCAAGGTCAAGGGGAAGGAGAAAATGTGGATGGGACTTGGGTGAGAAGGCTTAGGGGATGTGGCTGTTTGCATGTATATGATTAAGATTTTGCCATTTCTGAACATTTTTCAACAAAACTGATAGAATATAGAAATTATATGATTCTGTAAACTCTTTATTATCTCAGTTTATGAAAAGAAATAAAATGAAAATCTTCCACTGATATTTTATTCCTTCAGTGACCTACCTTTATGGTAAAATTTAAAATCATAGAAAAATATTTAAAGTTCAATATAATTGGGACACCTGGGTGGAAAAATGTTTATAAATGGCTTTCTTGCCTTAACTGTAACAACATAAGCAGAACTACTATAATCATGTTCAATGGTAATATGGAACCATATGTGGTGAAATAAAATACAGGAGAAATATACAAATACATCTGTTGCTACAGATTTCCAGCCTTTTTAACACTCATAGATGTCTGTTTGGGATTTGCCTGACTATATCCTACTGTTCTATGTACTTTTCTGTAATTTTGTGAGATTAACAGAGCCAACCTGCACATCTGTGCTAAATATGAATACTTCCCTCAACTTTTAGAGTGTTGGGGTTTATGGGTCTTTTCTAAATGAGAAACCCTGTAAAACAAACTGTTTTAGCATCATCTCAGGTATTGAAGTCATATAATAGGCCTAGAATAAAAATTTTATTAATTAGTTTGGCATAACAATGGAATATTTTCTTATCCAGAATATAATATAGCTTGATCAACAGGAGTCTTGCAAAATAAGCATTGGTTTAATGACTCCTAATACCCTTCCTTGCTTGCACTCTCTCTCTGTCTCTCTCTCTCTCGGTCTCACTCTCTCTCTCTCTCTCACACACACACACAAACATACCACATTCTTCTACATACTGAAGTTAATAAAATAAATCAACATTTATATTAATTCAAATGATTTTTTTCTCTCAAAGGTGGAGCTCAAGACTTAAAAATTTATCTTTTTAAATGTGAAGGTAGCTAAACAGTAAATATATATTAACTGCTGGTTAATGCCCATAGGCTTTGAGGTAATACCTTTTATCTTAAATTTTTATGGCCTGATAAGACAGGAATGGAAACAGACACAACTATGTATTACTTCCTCAATCATTTTTGGAATGTGTGAGCATTGATAAAAGAGGATTTTTTTTTCCTTCATTAGTTTGAAAATCATGAGTGGAAGTGAAATTCTAATATGTGGCTCACAAACCTAGTACATAATGAAATTCTGTGGAAGGAAAACAGTGGTGTCTTTTGGGTGTAATCAATTATATGTACTTTCCTTGGATAGATGCTTACTAAATGGTAAGCACCATTATATGGTAGCTTACTAAATTCTTTGTGTTACTATATTTTTCTCTACCCAAACATGAGCAAATATTTGTACACAGAGAAATGTGAATACTTGAGTATTGCTTTGTTAGATATTCAAAACAATAAAGAGAACAATATTTTTTCTTCTAACATTCAGCCATGTATGTAAAATATATATGGGTAGGACTCAAAATTTGAAAATCTATGGAAATGATGATAAAATAAACCTTTAAATAAGGTATACCAAAGTAAGAAAAACAGTAATTTCACTTCTTTTGGAACAGATAAAGCATATTTATTTCCCAATTCTGTACTTTTCTTATATAGTGAATGAGAAATTATGGAAATAGCACTCGGATGTTTGAGAGATATATAAGGCAGCAATTGCAAAACAACCAAGTTCAGTGAGAGAATGATATCGTTTCTCAAGATTCCCCATGTACTATGAATACATTTACTATCTATCCCAAAACAAGTCAGAGAAGTGAGATTGTAAATAGAAATTTTATTGTACTAAATGATCCACAGAACTATCTATGGTTACCTTAAGAATCATACTTTTTGAGAAGAGAGTTCATTTTATTCCTATACTATTTCTATAAATGCATTTTTTATTAGAAATGCAGTATATTTTGGAAAGTTCCACACATCATTTTTTGAGTTTGTATGTGGTGTTTGTGTGTACATGTATATGTGTAGCTGCAAATAGATTCTGAGTTTTATTCCAAACTGACAATCTCCATCTGCCATAGGAAAACTTCAATAGGAAAAGTCAGTTTACTAAAAATTAATGAAAAACCAGAAATGCTTTATTTGAAGAATTTAATTCCTTCAGTCTTTTTTTTTGCTTTTTTGAGTTATTCCTTTAAATTTTCACTTGGTTCTGAAGGGTTGAAGTCTCAATTTAACATTTTCTCCAGTATAATTTGCATTTTTCAATTTCTTTTTCTCTTTCCTTCTCTGATACAATTTTTCACAAATTCTCATATTGATTACCTCAACACAAAGTCTATGGAATTTTTTTTCACATGTTTTCTACTACTTCCATATATTTGTAGAATAGAATGTTTTTATTCTTATACCTCCCCCATCTCCTAACCTTTGCTAAGTCAATATGGTATTTTTCATTCCAGACCTTTATTAGAGTATTTATTGCTACATCTTTTATTAAAAAGTTCTTAGATTATTTGTATTAGCTAATATTATCATTATATATTATTATATAATATTAATATATATTTTATAGCCCTATTATTTGTTGGATATCAGTTTATAATGGTATTGACCTTTTCACCATCAGAAAATGTCCCTATTTAATTCTAGCAAATATTTTTTTTTGCTTTAACGTCAACTTTTCTGAGAGCCACCCTAACTCATGGTGGTTGATTGCATATATCCTTTTCCATTGTCGAAAAACAGATAAGAGTAGAGTTTGAAGCATTTCATTCAGGAAATCAAAGTTTTGCTGCAGCAAGGAAGCCAGGCTACTTGCAAAAAATGAAAGTGGCTTCAAGTTGCTAGGGAGGACAAGCGATTTTTTAAGACATAACAAGGAAGATCTTCAACTCTTGTTGATTGGACAGGGGTTGGTCTATTTTATAGGGATGGGTTTCCTGCAGGCCTGCTTTATTTTATATAGCTCAAACATAATGAACCAAGGGCTTCATTGGCTATCAAAATATATCAAAAAGTAACTCAAGAGGATGCCCAAAGAGGAAGGAAGAAGGGCTGCTTCAGTAGCATGGGCTTCTCCTGCTACTTCCTTTTGACTACAATGTATAAATATAGAGCACCTTTTTTGTTTGTTTTTGGTTTTGTTTTCTTTCTAATGAACTTTTAAATGAATCTATCATGAAGGCAGATTGTGGTCTAGCAGCCTCTACTCTTGATCTTTTTTTTTTAAGGTGCCTCTCTCAAGTCCTCAATTCTGTTCATACCAAATTTCTCAAAGGGGTGACTGTAAAAGCAGATCACCCTTCCTCAGATCCACGCAAGCACAAAGAAAGTTACAAGCAGCAGATCAGAGGCAGAGTACAATAGGAAGGCTGACTGTGTGCCCAAGAGTAACCACAAGATCAATACCCTCCACAGCTACAAAGGATCCCCACTCAAATTATCAAAAACCAGCAAGGAAGAAAAGTCCCACCCCAGGAGCACTAAAATTATCTGCCTGCCCAAATTATCAGAAACCAACCATGGGGTGAGAGACCCCCAAGGGAGGAGGGAGAGGAAAGGAATGGAAAAGTACTGAGGCCGGCAACTCTGCCTCTCCCCTTGAGAGAGCGCCTGCATGTCCTTCTTTCTTGTGTACTCAATAAACTTTCTACCTGCTTTCTTGATCTGTGCCTTGCCCTTGAATTCTTTCTCGTGGCATGACTGAAAATGTGGGAATTCATCACTGGCAACAGATCCATATATGAGTACATATAAGAAGCAGCAGTTTTAATTGACAGAGGAGAGGGAGACTTAAAGCATGAAGAGCTCATTATGCTGAGGTCAGATGCAAGGTTATTTATGTACTACATGTCTTGGAGCTCTGAGCTTTTCAACTCAAGCTGCTTGGAAAGCATTCTGACCTCAACAGTGGGCACAGGGGAGTGGGAGGACTGGACAGACAGCCAGACCAAACCAGGAGTTGTTCTGTGAGCAGAAAAGGAGGCTCCAAGACAATGAAATAAAACCAAATGGGACTATAGGACTGAAATCAAAGGTACCTAAACAAGAGTCCCAAATAAAAGGCAATTGAACTCAATGCAAATTGTTGAGTTAAAGCTGCCAGAATGCAGTATATCAGAAACTGAATGGGTTTTTAAAAGGGGAATTTATTACATTCCAAGTTCACAGTTCCAAGGCCATATAAAGGTACTAACCAAGGCACCCAGAGAAAGAGCCAATGATGTTCAGAGGTTTCCGTCTCAGTGTGGAAGGCGCATGAGGACATCTACTAGCTTTCTCTACTGGCTTCTCCTTCAAAGACCTTCTCGGGGGTGTTTTCCCTCTGCATTTCCAAAGGTCTCTGGCCCCGTGAGTTCCTTTGGCAATGGGGCTTTTTCCAGAATGATTCCCTCTTGAAAGACTCCAATAAGCAACCTCATCTTGAATGGGTGGAGACATATCTCCATGGAAACCATCTAATCAAAGGTTATCACCCACAATTGGGTGGGCCACATCTCCATGAAAACAATCTAAAAGATCTCAACCAGAAATACTGAATGGGGATTAAAGAACACAGCTTTTATGTGGTACAAAACAGATTCAAACCAACACAGAATGATTTACCTGAGAGATGCGCAGTCACGGCAATCGAGCAGTAGACACAAGGGGTCTGTCATTGGTGCATCACCTGGTCAGTCACAGAAGCCTGCAATCCCAGAGGGGAATCTTCAGTGGTCTCCAAACTTATCTAAAGACAAATCAGAGTCCACTTTGCAGATTACAGCATTTTATTCAGGACATCAAAAGTTTTGTTGCATCAAGATAGTTGCATCATTTGCAAAACTAGAAGCACCTTTGCGCTTATAGTGATGGCAAGTACTTTTTATATACATAAAAAGGAAGTTAGCTTGAATCCTGTTGATTGGATAATTGTTTTCTTCCCCTTCTTATAGGGTCAGTTTTAGGATAGGCAGGCTTAATTTGGATTAGGTCAAATGCAATGAACTAAGGACTTCATTGGCTGTCTTCAGTTTAACATAAATTTTAATGCTTTATATTAAATAAGGGAAATAGTTTTCTCTAATTCTACTAGAATAGCTATGGTGTTTTGTGATAATCTCTATGCCATGGCAAAATAACACAAAACATTCAGCAAAGGTTAAAGTATAAGCAAACAAAAGGAAAAAACAATTGAAAACAAGCCAAATTTGTAACAAAACTAAATTTCAAGATATTGACATAAACAATTGATATTATTTTAAAAATAATAATAAATCTCTTCAAATAAGAGACCCTAGGATTTAGAATTATATTACTATTATAAATACATTGGACATGTCAAAGTAAATCAATGATTCAATTTAATTTGTGCTAATAAAAAAAGATGGAAATGTTTACATCTTTTATGTAATCTTTTCAAACTGTTTATGGCCTAAGTGATTTAAAGTAGTCAACTATTTGAAATATTCACTAGAATCCCAATAAAAATAAATAATTTTTTGAAGAAAACCATTTACTTGGTTAAAAAAACTTTTTTTTTGACGGGGGTGCATGGTCTGGGAATCAAACCCAGGTCTCCTGCATGAAAGGCGAGCATTCTACCACTGAACCACCCATGTACCCTGGTTAAGAAAACATTTATATATGGCAATGTCCTTTAAAATTTTTCACACATAAAATATAATAAAAAAACTTAAGTGGATTAATTTATGCAGAAAACACTTCAAATTTTAGTCACATGTCCTTGGATACCATTTTTGTCTCAAATCAAACAAAAGTGAATCAGACTTTTGAATGTTACTTTGCAATATGGTCTTATTCTATCATGATAACTGTTTTACTTTACTCCATTCCAAATATCACTGTCTTGGAAGACAATTCTCATACAAACTTACATCTTCCTATATTAAGCACCTGTTCTCTGTCTGAAGGTTTTCTCAGGATATGGGAACTCATTTGGTGTTCTAGTCTGCTAGCTGCCGGAATGCAATATAACCAGAAACAGAATAGCTTCTAAAAAGGAAAATTTAAAAAGTTGCAAGCTTACAGTTCTATGGCCTGAAAAATGTCCGAATTAAAGCAAGTCTACAGAAATGCCCAATCTAAGGCATCCAAGGAAAGATACCTTGATTCAAGAAGACTGATGAAGTTCAGGGTTTTTCTCTTTCAAATATAAAGGCACATGGTGAACAAGGTCAGGGTTTTTCTCTCAGCTGGAAGGGCACACGGTGAACATGGTATCATCTGCTAGTTTTCTCTCCTGGCTTCCTGTTCCATGAAGCTCCCTGGGAGGCATTTTCCTTCTTTATCTCCAAAAGTTGCTGGCTGGTGGACCTCTCTGCTTCTTGTGGCTATGTCATTCTCTGCTTTCTCAGAATCTCCCTCTTTCTCCAAAATGTTTCCTCTTTTATAGGATTCCAGTAAAGTAATCAAGACCCACATGGAATGGGTAGAGACACATCTCTACCTACTCCATCTTAACAACCATTCTTGATTGAGTCACCTCTCCAGGGAGAAGATCTAATTAAAGTTCCAAACATAAAGTATTGAATAGAGATTAGAAGAAATGACTGCCTTTACAAAATGGAATTAGGATTAAAACATGGCTTTTCTAAGGTACATACATCCTTTCAAACTGGCACAGGTGGTGTTCAGAACAGGCCAGAAGAGCTAAGGATTTAATGTGCACAGAAACAACTTGCAGGTAATGATAACAGAAGTTGATAGATGAATACTTCAACTTCCTTGCCCTTTGGTGGGGCAATTTTCAGGTGTGTTCCATAGAGACAGAAGGTTCCCATAAAGATAGAACCTAGTAGCACATGGTAGTATCTTGTCATAAATGCAAACTTCTTTGACTTTCCTTCCTTTCCTGACTTACTTCCCCACCCTCTTATCCAGATGCCTGGGATCATCTCTATAACATACTATTTACATCCCCCTCATCTGTTATCCTAACACTGATCTGTGATACTTTGTGATGAAATAAAAGTAAAAATAGAAAAACTGGCATATAATAGCTCTACCACTTGAAATATACTGTGAGGAGGGGAAAAGTAATTAAAATGATTGTAGAACCAATTATCTTTTTTAAATGATGTAAAAAAATTGAAAAATTTCAGCTTCAGTCAACAATCTACTCAAGACACAATGTAAAAGTCAGTTCTCCATGGAACACATCCCCTGAAGCTGGAGCATCGACTGTCCAGAAAACACAGCTAAAACGTAATTGTATGGGTGCTGATATTACAAAAGAGAAAGATCCACAACCCAACAAGTCACTTATACTAAAGTCTAGGCCTTGATAGTGAAATAGTGAAAGACCAAGCACACCTGAGAACTAGGATGGGAACATTTTCACTGATGCACTTGAGTAGCTTAAACCTCTCAGATTCCTCTACATTGGCCACACAGTCTTCTTCACAAGCCAAGACAAAGGAATCTACCACCCTCCCTTGCTTCCCAGTCATTGTCTGGAGACCAAAGGAAAGGCCTCATCTGAGATTTATGCTTCATAGATAAAGCTTATCTGCATCTGGGGTGCCCCTACAATCTCTCATTGTTTCCAGACCAATTGCATGTGTTAAGTTTCAGCATGCCCAAGCATGGAACCTAGTGCAGGAAATATTGGGTTATTAACTGAAAAAAGCTGCAGGACCTGATTAATAGTACCAGCAGGAACCAAGAGAACATATATATATGAATGAATTTTGAGGGTTTAGGACTGAGAAATGTAGAATATAAGGCTTGTGAGAAGCAAATTTATCAATAAGGGGACAATAGTTAAGTTTAGAAATGATTATAGACAATATGAGTGACGTAGAGATGATGGAACTGCCTTCAAAGAGAATTGAGAAATGTGCCAGAAGTCTCAGGAAGTGAGAACGCTAGTATATAGTTCATTATGTAAGACAAGAGACTCTACTAAGTCACTCTTTTCCCAGAGAACCCAAATGAAATTCTCTTCACTAAACTGATATATGCACTTGAGCATTCTTGAGGCACTCTGCAAGGCTGCCTTCTATAGACCAGGTTTGACAATAGGGCATGCTTTTGTGAAACTAGCTCCTTTCTGCTAATAAGGGAAATAGGATTCTGGCATAGAAAAGGGCAATTAGTTAACAATCAGAAGTAAAGTTTACATGATTAGAATATGAAACAACAAGGCTGGCATGACAACCAAAGATTCATGACCTACAGACAACTTGGACAATGGCTAATACATGATAGTTTTCTAAGGACAAAATTTACAGGCAACCAAAGAAGATATTTCCAGGTTTTAAAACCAAAATGATCAACAGCGGTTAAGCTCAACAATATCACCTGTTTTAATGGAAAATCATTATCCCTTACTCTTATTTTCATAATAATTTCTCCAACTGATGGGAAAACCAGGTCTCCCTGAGACAAAGTAATGAGGAAGTTGGAAAATCATTATTAGGACAAATTACACAATACTAGACTTCATAGGGAAAACTACTTATCCTTCTTATCAGTTCACCATTGCTGTCATGAATGAACATTTTTTTCCAAAACTCCAGTAAAAAAGATTTTGGCATTTTAATTTGGTGTATCATATTGGGAAGGTATTTTGGGACTGTTTGTCAAAATAAAAACTAAACTTTTTACTCATTGTCATGTTTGCCAAGCTTGCTATGACAATATGGCCATACAGTGGGTTGGCTTAAACAACAGTGATTTATAGGCTCACAGTATTAGAAACCAGGATCCTTAAATCAAGGTGTGGGCAAAGTCATGTTTTTTTCTTGGTGCTGGTAGCTTTCTGGCGATGGTGGTCCTCTACCACATGGCAATCTCTCTCTCCTCTTGTGTTTGCTCTTAATGTTTGCCATTGCCTCCCATTTCTCTGTGTCTGAATTTCCTCTCTTTTATCGCCCTTTATAAGTCCTCCAGTCATAAGGATTAAGGTGCACACTGATATTCAAAGTTCCTATTTACAAATGAGCACATACCTTAACAAATAATAACATCTCCAAAGGTCCTATTTACAAATGGATTCATGCCCAGGGTAACGCAGATTAAGATCTGAACACATTCTTTGTAGAGTTCCAGATATTTATTCTACATGACTGATCTCTGTTTTTTGGCTTCGTCATTAAGAATATGATCAGAAAAGCAGAGCCTCTTGAGTCATATAAAATGAAGGATTAATTATGGGAGTTAGACCTTGTGTAATTGTGGGAGCTGGTAGAACAGTTTATGGGGCTATTTTCTGTGGGTCTAATACTGAGCCTATGGTCAGCAGAGGGCAGCCAGAGCGGCTATTAAGAAAGATGGTGGGGGGAGGAAAAAGATCCAGAAAGTCAACTGGAACTCACCACGAAAAACAGCAACCATGAGACAACAGGAACCTAGATGACAAAGTGAAATCTGTGTCTCTTCTTCACCAGATCCAGCTTTGATGCCATGGTCTTATCTTTTGAAAAAGCTGGTACCCTTTGCCACTGAGCTGCACTCAGTCCAGGTTTGTGGAAACTGAATTAACAGATCTAGGATTGGTTGATCATATTCCATTTCCCCTAATAGCAATATGATTTCTTCCACTTTGAATATAGTTTTGATCCTATCTAAGCCAATCATATGCTCCTTTATGGGATGTGAATCTTTGAGTCTTTACCATAAAACAAAAATATTGTTGGAGATTTATTCAGTCTTATTAAACTACTCTTTCCAATACATTGTTGTTCTATTCCTGCCTCTGAAACTTCCTTCATTTCTGTTTTACCTCCAAGCAGCTCATTTACTTCCTAAACCATCAATATACTTCTATTCTCTTTTGCTTATGATAACCACAATAGGTTCTATTGCTTGAAAAGGTAAGTCCTTAACTGATACTCATCCCCCTGTGTACAGCTATGCAAGTACAAGAAAATGTGCATTCCAGTATGGATAATAATTGAAGATGACATAGATCTTTAATACTAGAATGGTTAAATAGACATACTACATATATATTAAGGAGCATACATTAACCAGCTACTATTGCATTAGACCAATCACAGAATCCACATGAAATTCAAAAAGCAAGCATTTATTTCTCCCTCACAGTACTCTCACGTAGGCTTCTTGCTTCAAGTTGAGGGGCTTTGATTTGTTTGGGGGATGCACTTCAGCTAGGGGTTGCTGGGGTAGTCACAGATACACCTGGTTGTCATCTCCCAGTATCCCTCCCCACCCCCAACTCCTGTTCTATTGTGTGCAGAAGTTTTAATATGTTCCCATTCCGGAGACCCAGGGAGAAGTCGTTTTAATGAAAAGGCCTGAATGAACCTTTAATCTAAAACTGGGAACAAGCAGTTCCAGCTGCTTATCAGGATGGGAACTCTCAGTGACACAGCCCCCACCCCCTGGGATGTATAAATATCCCTGCCCTAGTGCAACATATATCTGTCACTTCTCTCCAACTGGACACAGAGCAGGTTGCAGGGAGCTGCCATTCCCTGATCCTGACCCAAGGACTTGGCCTCCCCTTGGCCTCCCTGGGAGACCAGTCACAACAGGATTTCTTCCTCTGCTCTTTTGGACCCTTTGTGCTGTGTAAATAATAATAAAGTGGTAATTTGCTGAAATTTCTATCGTGCCTGAGGCTGTGTTCACATTATACACCATATACCTTCATAGGGGTTGGCAAGGCTTGGCTGTAGGTTGTATGTGCCATGCCAGGACAGGCTGAAAAAGCATCTCCTACCTAGGACTAGCTATTTTCATTGTAATAGTGGTACCATGTTGAGGGAAGCCTGATCAAAAAAGCATTTCTTAAGCCTCTGCATTTTTTCATGTGCACTCACATCCCATTGGCCAATAGTCAAGAGACAGGAAAGTATATCTCATGCACGATGAAGCAATTGCCAGGATGTAGATCTAAAATTCTCTCAGTGGGTGCCAACAATTTGATCTACTACAGAATACAGTGCAGTTTTAAAAGTAAGATCTCAAGTATATATAAAGTATAATGAACAAAGATCAGAAATATATATTGTTTTATGTAAAATATGTGTGCAACTCCTTTCAGAACTATTTATAAATGTAAACGCATAGCTATACATATGCAAAAATAGGCATAGTTTAATAATAGCTTTATAGAAATGCCCACTGAACTGTGACTACCTGCCATGGACACAGAAATGATTGGTACTGCTTTGAATGGGACTTCCATTATATAATTCTGTATTTGGTTTGCACAGCAAGTATAATTTTACATGTGACTCTAAAAAAGTTAAGTATATATTGTCTTAAAATTCATCCTTCAAGTAGACTCTGTCTCTTATATTATATCATTTAGTTAAGATGTAAAGCAAGTCAGAATATTCAGATACTGATTATTATGAAATCTACAGGCCCTCTGTGTCCAAAACCATACTCATGAATTAATATCTCCACAGAAACAGTCTCTTCATGGCCATATCATCCCTAGCGCTAGAACAGACAGGTTTAATCATCTGACTGATCAAACTCTTTCATACATATCCAATTTTTCTTATTTTTGCAGCATCTCTCATCTATTAGTATCTATTCTCCCTAAGTACTCTTAAACCAGCTCTTTATCTCTATAAAACTGGATCTGAAAGAAAAAAAAATCCTTAACTTGCCAGTACATTTGCTTGTGTTCAGGTGAATTATCCAGAAACAGTTGTTTAATTGAATCATTCCATGACTGGAAGAAGAATACAATATAACAACGCAAATTTTTGTTGCTTCTATGTAATACCTTTTAAAAATCAAGGCTAATGACTTTATATTCATTTTTTGTCAAATTTTTATATATAAATATTGTTTTTAAAATCTGAAAATTATAAATATATGTCTCCCTCTAATCCTTCTCCTAAGCACACCTTCATTTTTAACCACTCAAGACTACCTGGCATTCCCTTCTCTGAACCCCAATGGTGCTGTATTCTACAGAGTGCAATACATGATATGCCCTGTCATTTACTGTCCACTACAATTCTTGTGTTTTCTTTTCAAAAAGTTGTAAACTCTTTGCAGAGAGAAATCATATTTAAGTCTCTCATGTATTCACCATGATCATTAAAACAATACTAACTACTTTATGTGCTTTATGAGATGTTATTGATCATCAATGGTTTTGCTAATGATTTACTATCCATGAAACATGATTTTTATAGTTGTAAATTATTCTTCTTGGGAAAAACCATATTTGTACAGATACAATAGACTGAACATCTGTGAGTTGTTCTTCTATCAGAATTCAATGCAGTTGTTATTCATTCAGTTTATGTTAAACTGAACAGAACTCCAAATGGAGAAACAAAAAAAAGATCATATTACATTCCTGACAAAAGATCAGTTTCCTAGATCTTCAATAGCACTATAACAACCACTTTTTCTTGGCAGAATTAATTAATTCATAGTATGTGAGATTCTCTTCTTTAGAAATGTTTTACCTGTTGTACATGCCAGGATTATTTTCTTCTAGTATGCCTGTCTTTGAAGATTCATTTATGTTTTTCTCTTGGCCTTTCTTGCCTGCAGAACATATTTTTTGGAAATAACTTAAGTTTCTAATCCTTTTCTGCCTGAATCTGCTTATTTTCTTTCATTCACTTTGCATTGCTCTTATAATTGATGCTATCTTTTGTAAGATTTTTTTATCTGCCTTACTTCCATTTTCCTTGAGTCAAACTCACATTTTCTTTCTGGATACTCATATGTCATTTCAGTTACATTCCTTGACAATGAGCTAATCTATTTGTGTTTAGATTATGAGCTCTTTCCCACTAAATTGCAGTAATGTTTATAGAAAAATAAGATATCTGAAAACAGTTTACATTTTATTCATGGGAATATAATCTTAGCATTGCTTTTAGAGGTAACTGTACATGTGATTCTGTTTTTCCCTGTGATTTCACTCCAAGTCATATAATAATGAACAGTTTATTAAAACTGTTTACTTCTTCCAGTGATAATATAACAAGAATGCCCTAAAATATAAAAAACCATGCAGGCTTTATGTTTAGCAGCAATAATATGAAAAATACCAAGATTAATCATGTGCCTACACATGTGTACCTGGCAAAAAACTAATATATATCCTCCTAGTAGAGTATTCTGCCTAAAAGAGATCATTATTTGATTACAATTCTGGTCTCCCTTGGAAATGAAAGCAAAGTTTTACACATAATGATTATCATTCTATGGTAATTGCTGTAGTTAAACAGGTGAGAAGCAATCTGACCAATTCAGGCTGCACTTTCCAATGTGCAGGCTCTTTGGTGCAGTCTTACTTAGTAGGCTGAATCAGGTTCTCGATTCTGTGAGTTTGGAAAATCAATTTAATTTGTTCATCCAAGGGTATCATCCAGATGCTCAAAACAAAGTCATGCTAACAAGGCTCACAAGAGACTGGCTTCTACAGTGTTTCCTACCTTTATTTCATCTCATCCACGTGCCAGTCATATTTAACTTTCTCACTGTTTCTCAAATGCATGAGCATTTGTGATTCTTTGCCTTTTCTCATGTGGATATCTCTGTCTAAAATATTTTTCCTAATTCTATTGAGCAAACTTTTATTCATCCTCCAAAACCCAGACCAAAATGTAAACACTGTGAAATATGTTTAGTTCTTCAGAAGAGATCTTCTCTCTGAATTTGATTCTCTCCCAACAGTGCATTCATTATTTATTTATCATGTTGTATCATAATATGAATGTACTCTAGACACATGGCCTAGATTTTTTAATTTATAACCAAGGAGTCTAATTATTTTACATTGACAATGAGAGCTATGTTTTCTCAAATGACTTATTCTCTCTTCTACTCAGTATGCTTTTCTTCCCTATATTAAGGTTCTAGAAAATCAAGTTAATTATCACAAGAAAGCCTGGGAAGCATGACCTACTGGAAATTATGACCAGGTAGAACTAAAAGTGGTACTCTCACTAGACAGAGTAGGAATGATATCCATGTAAGGCCTTGTGATGGTTAAGTTCTGGTATCAACTTGGCCAAATGATGAGGCCCAGTTATCTGGTCAAGGAAGCACTGTCCTGGCTGTTGCAGCAAAGATATTTCATGATAAACCAGATTGATAAGCCAGAAGACTGGTGTTTTAAATCATCAGTCAGTTGATTGCATGGGTGGCTGATTACATCTGCAGTCAACTAAGGCATGTCTCCCACAATGAGATAATCCAATTAGTTGAAGGCTTTTAAGGTAGTAGAGAGACTCTTTCACTACTTCTTCAGCCAGTGAGCCTCTCCTGTGGAGTTTGTCCAGACCCTTCATTGGAGCCACCAGTTTTACAGCCTGCCCTACAGATTTTGGATTCTTCCATTCCCACGGTTGCATAGACTTCTTTATAAATCTCGTATTTGCAGATCTCCCCTGTTGGTTCTGTTTCTCTCGAGAACCCTGACTAACACAGGCCTTAGCTATAGTATTTCCTTCATCATACATATTGTCTAGCTCACATCATTGTGAGGATTATATAAGGTGGCACAAGAAAATGCTTTGTAAATTTAAATTTCTTTATAAACAATGGTATTTTATTCTTGTCATTATTAACATACTCTTTGGAAATCAAATTTCTACACCAAGTACCTAACTTGAGAAATGATCAATTTATAGGAATAGTCACCATTTATGATAATTTTAATGCAAAAGTAACCAATTTGCTATTGTTCTGTATCTCTAATACACAGCACAATCTTTTGCTTTGCTCTTCAGTGGAAGCTTCCGCAAAGATGGAAGTGTTGTATTTGTGCTGTGGTAACTACTAACTACATATGGCTATTGAATTCTTGGTATGTTGCTAGTGTGACTGAGAAATTGAATTTTTAATTTTATTTAATTTTAATTAATTTAAATTGAAAAGACTATCTGTAGATGGTGGCTATGGAAATGGACACCACAGATCTACAGATTCAACTTAATGTAGATAATAACACAGGACAATAATTTAATCCTGCATATTCACTGAAAAAAGAAAAGACATTTTACAAAACAAGACATTCTCAGGAGATGTGTAACAAGGATGCAAGTGAAAATAAAAACAAGATATTTAGAGAAAGGGTAAGAAATGTAAATATTTCTGCAACTATTATCAATTATTTGCTAATCACCAATCACCATGTTGTATGACATATATTAAACAGAAATAAAGAAAATTTGAATAAAAGTAAAGTCTTTTCACTTGTGGTCACAATTCCAAAGAGAAGCAATTCTTTAGAAACACAATATATACCTTCCCAATTTACCCAAAAACTTCTTTAACTCTAAATTTGTGCCCTGAATTTTTCTATCAGGAGTTAATCCTCATTACGTGGTCTTAAGGTAATATGCTGGGAAAATAAGTCAGATTGTATACTAGTATAGTAGCAAAATTTTTCCAGTGAAGGAAGCTCTTAATTATATCATAACTACTAACAAAAGAGGAAAACAAAAACAGCACATGTATTAGTGCCCTTGCTAGTGTTACTACATCTAAACATTTCAGATAGGACCATCTGTTTTGAGCTATCAGAGACCATCACATAGAATAAATTAAAGGTTAATTTTCTGACAGTTAATCTAAATGTGTAGTTTTTAAAAAAAACTTTTGGAAGAGTTAAAAATACAGAAATATCAGATATGTTCTAAACAAAATGTATTTTATTAATGTTTTAATTTATGCATAATATAATTATGCATAATATTTTTAATTAATGACATTTAACTTTAAAAATCCAGAATAAATTCTTTTCTATATAATTATGCATTTGTAAGCTTCCTTTGATGAAAGTGGGTTCATTTTGCTATTTGGATTATTTTAAAATTCTATTTTATAGTTTGTTAGATAAATCCTCTTATTCTTTATTTCAATGGAGCTTTAATAAAGGTCATTTAAATGGCTCACCTTCCTTATCCCCCTGTGTTTTCCCCATAATCCCTACTTTCATTGTAAAAAAGGATAGCTTCTTTCTCTATATACCTTTTCATTATGAGAAGAAATATTAACATTTTATTAAATAGAAGTGAATTTATTGGATTTTAAGTACATATTCCTCTTGTTTTTTGCCTGTGTGAAATTTACGATTATTTATAAATTCTAAATAACCATATTGAACTTGCTGGCTATCAGTTATTTAGCAATTTCTTACTTTGATATGCAACCATGGCTGAATATGCTAATACAAGACTTAGATATTAAAGTTTAGAATTATAATGAAAAATTCTTCCAAAGGCAATATTTTTAATATCATAAGCTGAGATATTCAAGTAATGCTCCCGTCCCTTACTGAGTTCATTCACTTCCTGTACAAGTGTAACTCTCAGTTCAATTATTATTTTTCCCAAAATATAAAGGCTGAACCGTTAATTAACAAATATAATACATACAGAACATAGTAAATAATGAGACCCACTTTCCCACTATCATACCAAAAAAGAAAGAAATGTAATGCATTTTACTCAGTGATTTCTTAAATCTAAATCTTACAATGACATTCTTACTTGTTATTTTAAGCACAAACATACATGTACAACTCAGTTTAGAGGATTTATTGATCATCCACTGTGTGTGCGATATTGCAATCAGCTCTAATGAAGAATTTAAGTAGTGCCAGAACAAGTTATCAAGCCCCACCTTTCTATTTTCCTTTGCAGACATTTACATTCAATTTCTGGCCTGGCCTAAAAAAATCTGGACTGCTTCCACTATGAGAAAAATCCACCTTTTAGAATGACTGTACAAAAAGGGGTCAGAATGTATGCAAATGAAAACTGTTCTAGTGTCTGTTCACCTCGTCCTTATTCCATGGTCTCTGAATGCTCCCTAGTTCCAGCTTTCCTAAGCACAAAATCTGGACCCCATGTTTTAAGATTTAGCTAAACTGATTGCCATCAAATAATCTACTGTCATCTATCCAATATCATCCTCTCTTTTCATCTTTGAAAACTGCCTTAGTTTTCCTGAGCAGTTTTCACAAATACCATAAACTGGTTTTGGCTTAAACAACAGGAATTTATTGGCTCATGGTTTCAGAGGCCAGAAAGCTTGCTTCCTCCCAGGTTCCACAGTGCTCTGGTGCTGGCTCGCCAAGGTCCCTGGCTTCCTTGGTTTGCATCTCTTCCTCATGTCACGTGATGATGTCCTCCTCTTCTTACAGCTTTCCTTGACTTCCTGCTTCCAGCTCCTCCCTGTGGCTTTCTCTATCTTCCGGGTTCTTTCTTTTTTAAAGACACTCCAGTAATTCAGATTAAAGCTCAACCTCATTCAGTCAGTCCATGCTTTAATTTAAAATAACATCTTCAAAAGATCATATTGTACAGTGGGTTCACACCTACAGGAATGTGGATTAAGATTAAGAATTTGCTAAATTATACCAACAGAATCCTGATTTGTTCAAGTTCCTCTGAATAGCCATGTCCTTCGGGGGTCAATAACATCCCCAGAGAATGAAATATAAATGGTATAAGCGAAACCTAGATGGTTGTATAACTCTTACCAAGTTCAGGACAGCTCTGGTCAAGGATACATGTGGGAAAGACTTCCAGGCTGCTTCCTTTTCACTGCACTTGTTAACTGTTGTATGAATGTGTGATCCTTAGAGATGCTAAAGACATGTTTTGATTCTGATTAGCTAAAGCTGAGAATGGCAAAGCAGAAAGATAAAAACACAAACAAGAAAAAACCTGTGATATTTATGATTTTGTTAAGATGCTAAATTATGTGAAATAATATATCCTCCTCTATGTTTAAGTCACATTTAATTAGCACTCCAGTTATTTTGCGTCCAAAAGCTCTTTGATTTAAATAAATACCCACGTATCCATTTCACCCTGATTTGTCGTAGATGTGTACACAGATTTTCCTATCCGGCAGCTCTCCTCTAACAGAGAACTCTAACAATTTGGTCATTTCAGAGGAATTTGGTTTATACTCCAGCAATGGTTCCTGTACTAGAAATTGTCTGATAGAGATTAAAATAGTGATGAAGGATTTTCCCATATTTAAAGGGATTTTAAAGTCATCTTAGACAGATTAAAATTTATGTAGCTAATATCTGTAAAGTTATAGTTGTGTATCTCATAACAATGCTTATCCACTCTTAAATTCAGGTGAGTTTCTCTCAATCTACATCTTACATGTAAAATGACATTAGGTACATTTTATTTCACCCAACACGGATGGCTACTTGTTACTCCACATACAATGGTTACTATACATGTAAATATATTACAGTGAAAGATCTAAAATAAACCCAAATTGCAAATGACTACATCAGTTTATACACTTTGGGGAAGGAAATTAAGAAAGTCAGTGAATCTAGCACATGATTTATTAAGTATTTTTGAAAGCACAAAGAACCTCTCAGGCATACCTAAAATTTCCAAATATGGACAGCATCTGGCAACGGAATTCCCCATCCTTACTAGACAGTACACATTGTGTTAAAGATTTTTCCATTGTATTTATTACATATGCATGAGCTCACAACTCAAGATTGTGTAGACAGAGTTTTGTTATCTGAATTCTTAAAATGCTTTTGTTAATGCTGATATGCAACCCCATTGGAAAAACAAAACACCCAACAAACCCATGTGAACATGAAGGGATACTTTATGAACCAGTAATACGGAGTATCAAAAACAACCATTCAGAATAAACAGAAAGGAAGACATGATGTTCTCTAAATGGAACCCTGAAACTGAATTCAGGGAAGCTAATTTTGTTTGTTTGCTTCCTTGTTTTTTTGCTTTATTTTAATAAAGATATACATTTTCCATTTTGATAGGTTTAAAAGATCTATTTGTTCTCTATTCTTTTCTGGGAAGAAATGACTGGATATATCTACTAATAAGGCCACAGTGTCTCAGGATCAAATTTAATTATTTTTTTAACTATAAGTCCTATTGGCTAGTGGGTTTTTTATTTTTATTTTGGTGGGGTATAAGCAAGTAAAAAGATACAATATGTAATCTATTGTTTTTGTTTAAATAAAGTGACAGAGAGGCTGAAGTTTGGGCTGAGAGCCACAGCTTTAAAAAAAGAAAAGTTAATCTTCCAAAGAATTTGATTAATCTCTGTAATCTTACAGAGAGTCCAAGCAACACCTGGTTCTAAAACAGTCTATGCTATTGGGCAGACAAATGGCAATTGATTCTTTCTAGATTACTAGAACAGCCACCAAAAAAAAAGTTGCTCAGTTTTTATTTTTTAAAATGCCAAAATTTTCCTTGACTAATCAATTCATTCAAGTTATATTCCCCAAATAGTGAGAAAAATAGAAAATACTATAAATGTCTACATATGTAATTATAAGTAATGATAAATGCATTGAAGGGAAAACAGAAAATATGATGAGAGTTTATTTTGGGAAACCTAATCCAGTCAAGAGGATATATGGTCAGGGAAAGCATTCTCTGAGGAACTGAGATTTGGAAGGTAAGGAGGATATCACTGAGTAAAGATAGATGTTGGCTAGTGGGGTAAAGCATTCAAGAAAAAGGAACAGAAAGTATAGAAGATAGAGGGAATGTAGTGTATTTGAGAACATGAAGAGTTGAGGGGAAAATGAAATCATCATGGATGGAGTAAAGGGTGATGATTTTCAAAAAGTAAATTTTTAAAATGTTCATTCATCCCAATACTTTCAGAAAACCTTACTGGCTAAGAAAAGTTTGGGGAAAGAGGAAGGAGTGAATATGGGAAGACCAGACATAAGATATTGAGGTAGCATGAACTATGGCATTAGCAATGGAGATAAAAGTGCATAGGAACAAAAATCCACTAAAGATGGGAGGTGAAACTTTCTTACTTCTTTAAGATTAATGAGAGAGCTATTACTGAGAGAGTGAACACAAAGAGTAGAATAATTTCAGGAAGAAAACCTTTTTGGGACACACTCATTGAAGGCAGGCCTTTGAAACATCCAAGTGGAAATGCCAGAATAACTGATGAATATATATACATTTAGTGCACAAAGAGGTTTGGCCTAAAGACAGAGATCTGGCCAGCAATGGAGCATCAACAGTAATTGAAAAACTGGCATGGTGTGATTGGTAGAGTGCCTAGAATGGATCAAGGTCAAACTTGACATAAAATTTTAAAATTATTTAAAGAAATTTCATAAAGACAAAATATATAAGCATATCCTCAAATAATCAACATGGTGAATTCAAAAGAGATTGTGGTATGTTTAACCTAAGCACAAACACCAATAATACAGATATCTAAAACAGTTATTCATAATAAAAGGTGAGATGTAGAATGAAATACCAATATTTTCTTTTTTTTTTATTTCTATTTTGTTACATTTTTCTCTTTCATTACCAGTTCTCTTTTCCCCATCCCATTCCACAGCAGTAGACTTTGATTTTCAGGAAGAAGTTTGAAAGCCTTATGTCAAGCACTAGCCACACCAAACTAGGAGAGAATCTGAATGGAAATAAATGACATTAGGAAAGGAAGAGGGAAAATGAGTTGGTAATGTAATTGATGCAAAGCAATGGACATGTTCTGCCCTCACACTGTAGCCATCAGCAACTGGTGAGGTGCAGGTCTATGCAAGAGACTGGTTTAACTCCTCAACAGCAGTTTGACTTAGCTCTTGATTTCTGTGGAAATCCAGATGAGGAGTGCAGCAGGAACTGGTACTTGGGGACATATGTACACTACTAATGCTACAAATTACACTATTAGAGCACTGCTCATCTCTGCCTTTGCCTGCACCATAAATTCTTCATGTCAGAGCCTTAGCCAACTCATCTCCCCTCCTTTTCTCTCTTCTCTTCTCACTTTGCATTCACTCTAGCTTGTCTCCAAAGAACTTGTGTGGATGTCCATAGCATAATTAAATTTGCCATTTGGAAGGAATTTCTGCCAGCATTGAAGAGAATATACTGGAAGAAAATAAACTTTAACTAGAAGCACCAGTTAAGAAGTTAGGAATCGATTTCAAGAAGACAAAAAGAAGAACAGAAAGCAAAACAGAGCTAAAATGAGCCATGAGAGAGGAAATAGAGAGGTAGGTACAGTTTTAAGACATGATAGGGAAGCAAAATAGACCCTGCCTTCTAGCTCTTTTTTTAATATCATTTTCTGAATGCATTATTATTGTCTGGTCCACTAATACTTTTATCAAATTTACATACTCATCTATTTCTTTGCCCCTGTATATAACCATATCCACCCATGTTAGATAGTTTACTAACTTTTACCGGTGATATGATATATTGATGGAAGAAAAAGATCATTCATATGTCTTCAAACGCTCAAAGTTCAATCTTCAAAGACTTTTTTCTTTACCACAGAAAATTTTCCTGATACTTTTATTGCTTGAGATATTTCTATTCCAATGTGCAATTTCACAAATTTAAGAAATACTGTAAATTCTAGAGGTGTGACTATCTATGTCTTCTGCTCAGAAGTGACTATGAATATCATTCTAAAAAATATCTTTCACCAAATGTCTACTAAAGTGATTTTAGGGGATGGTACAAGTTTATCATCTAGATTAAACATTATTGAAAGAGTCTATCTAATTATTCAGCACTTTATCTCTCTGATTGTTTCCCTCTTTTACTACTAAATGACCTCCAGATTCAGCTACTGAGATGTAATCTCCTCTTTGCTACAATAAGACTGAGGTGTTTTTCTATATGAGCAGAACAAAATATGGCATATAGTAAGTTCTGGATAGCCTTTAATAAATGAGTGACTGAATAAACATTGTGCAGGCATTTGTAGAATTTTGCTGTCACATTACTGCCACCACTATATCCAAGAAATCAGGATCTAAGGGATGATTTTAATTACTGAATCATTATATAAATATTTCTTATTGTTTTTGGTATATTGGAAGAGACAGGGAAATACCTGAAATCTCTGAGCTGAAATCTAGCTGCATCGATCTCTGATAATGATTGTATAGCCTTTATCTTGTGCCCCTGTACTTGTAAGAACCTTGTGACTAACCTTCATTTGTATACATTTTATCCACCATAATCTAGTTGCTCTGATCTTTGATGATTGTATGACCTTTAACTTGTGCCCTGGGATTGTAAAAACCTTGTGACTAACCTTCATTTGTACCCATTTATCCAGTTATTCAACTTCAGAGTCTTGTAATCACTAAAGACACCCCCTAATGTTTATTAATGAAGGGTCTTGGGTCAGCCCAGAACTAACCCACCCAAAATCGAAAGTTATATTGATAACCAAGACTGGCTCTAACCAAAATAGGCCCACCTGACATGCGCAGTAGCTTAGCCTTTAACCTACAAGTCACCTATACCTTATTACAAAACTGAAAACCACAATCACCATATTAAGACCACCATTTCCTTAGATATTTCTGTGACTAAGTTTGTACTCAATCTGTACATGCTCAATAACTAGCTCACCTCTAATTACATCATCTAGGGCCATCATGCTCACTATCCTAAACCCTGCCTCTCTTTTTCTCTAATAAAACTATCAGTATCATTGCAGTTCAGGGACACTGATTTTGGAACTACAGGCCATCTGCCTTCTGGCAATCTGCCTAGTAATAAACCTTTTCTCTCTTTGAAACCCCAGTGTCTCAGGAATTGGCCATTTAAGTGCATTGAGCAAAAGAATCCACCACCTTTACATGGTAATGCCACCACTATATGTGGATAAAATGCCTAAAACTGCAACATGCCATAGGACACGTATTTTTCTGTATCCATGTTAATTGGCTAAAGACTTTTTAGGCAACATCTACCCCAATGTGTGCACAGGATGGAACCAAACAGCTCTGTGAGTTTGATTTTGGTTATCGCAAGTTCTAATAGAGGTTGCTTGAGATTTTATAAGAAAGGGCTCTGCTCCTACACCCTGCCTCTTTACAAGCCTATGCACATTTCCCCATCACCCCTAGTAGTCTAGAGAGAGAGCTTTTTTCTTTCTAGTATTTCAGTCGATCATAAAAAATATACTTACCTGAAAACATTTATATATAGTATATTTAATACACACATTTGAAAGGCAGGAAATGGCAACCAATGACACCATCTCACATATTAAAAAAAATACATATTTATTAAAAATGACAGAGTAAAACCCAAATTGAACTTAATTGTATATCCACATTCATTAGCGCTCTCTCAAATTGAGTTAAAAAAATCATAAGTGTGAGGTTTTCCTAAATTAAGCAGACAGCAAAGAAAATTGCTAATTCTCCCTCAGTAGGTACTACCAAGTAAATAACTACAGGTTTTTGCTTTTGTATCTGGCCTTATTTGCCAATATTTTAGTATTTCCTAAGCTTTTCTAGTGCATTGCGGGATAGGTTAAGAAAATTGGGATTATGTATTATACATTATTTCTTTTAAATATACTTAAATACCATGCACAATATTGAAGGCAGGAGGGTGTTGAGGGGTTCAGCTAATCCCATCCCACATATATTCACGAGGAACCTGATGTCAAGGAAAGTTAAATGATGCACATATTCACACAGTACTTTTAAATTAATGGGTAGATTAAATATGAGCTCAGCTTGAGAATGAAACCTCTTATTTTACTCTGAAGATTTTTTTCAATTTTATTTAAAGAATGCTGTAAATAATACTTGGTTTGGAAGCAGTGCCCAAATGATTAAGAAGGCAGAGGCATCTCTGCGCCTATATTTGAACTTTTGAAGGTAAATTATGATTAAAATAAATTCTACAATTTCTTTTTGCTCCTAGTTTCTCTACCTGACATTTCAGCTTTTTTTTTTTTCCTTTTCAATGCACATTTCTGTCAGTCTTGTGTTTTTTAAGGCAAAGCTTTTGCTTTGAAAAAGCAGAAACTGGAACAAAGCAAGTTGATACTCCCCTAAAAGATTGGATGTGAAAAATAATCATGGGTGACTGCTTGGTTTGCCTTGAAAATATACTGAGAGTTGAGTTCTACTTTCTGTTCATTATTAGTTGCAAGGTGACTCTGAAATAAATACGGGTTTGTTACTTTCTCATACGGTCTGGTGGTGTTGCAAAGAAGTTTTTTGACCTTCTGATGCATAATAGTAAGTTGCAGGCACACAGGAGTTATAAACAATGTCTGTTAAATGATTGTTAAATGGCTGAATAGTGGCATTGATTTAAATAAGACCTTAAAGTACTTTTGCAGGCACAACTGGTTTTCTTCCTTCTCCATCAGCTTTTTAATTCAAATTAATCACTTAAGCCACGATCTATCCGAATTAGCAGAACATCAAGTTTCTCTTTCTGGGGCCTAAAATTAACAAATCATTCTGGAATTTTAACCAGCTTAAAGCCAGGTCTGTTTCCAAACACAGAGCAAAGATCTACTCAATAATTCAAAAGTGGACACCAAATTTTAGAAATTCTTGCATTTTTTGTACTGCCCTGAGAGGTCACATTGAAAACTGATATTTCTCCTTTCAATACATGTGAATTTGTTCCTCAATAAAGCCCTCAGAGAGCTCAATGATTAGCGAGGAATTTGACTTCACTCCTTTGTTTGGCTGGCAGTCCTCTTAGGTGCCTAAAGTAAGAGCACTACAGTTTATATTTTCATATATAGCCACTGCTCCCAAATATGGTCTTTCCATCAGGTATCTAACCAAGCCAAGAGGACAACCTTCAGCTTCAGCCACAGACTAAGACAAATGAAGTTCTTTCCTGACCATCAGTGCTTGACATTAAATCAAGGATACCAGGCAGAAACCCCTTTCTTTCAATGATAAGTTCCCTGTAGGGTAGCTTGGCACAGTTTCCAGCCAGCAGAATTAAGTTTAAATCATCTCTTCTATAAGAGAGTACAGACTAACATGGAAACTGTCATTTCCAAGGACATTCCTTTGTATAAATATAAAAATAACCAAAGACAACCACAAATTACAAAATGTCTATCACAAAAGATCTTTAGGTTGTTCTTAGGAAGCTTATTTCTGGAGTGGAAAAGCTAAACCTACCTGTAATTATGCCTAATTGTTACTTCCAGAAAACCTCTTTTGTAGCTCAGATATGAACTCTTTCTCTCTAAGCCCAACTCTGGAAGAAAAATCATTACCCTCCCCTCTACGTGGGACATGGCATCCAGGGGTGAAAATCTCCCTGGCAATATGGGACATGACTCACAGGGATGAGTCTGGCCCTGACACCATGTGATCAACAATGCCTTCCTGACCAAAAGGGGGAAAAGAAATGCAACAAAATAAGGCTAAGAGAGTTCAAATAGAGTCAAGAGACTATTCGGGAGGTTACTCTCATGCAAGCTTCACCTAGATATTGTTAATTACCACTGCTGGCCAAACCCAAACCCAAACTGTTCCTGTTAACCCTGAAGAACACCTAGGGCTCTATCTGAGATGCTACAAACATTTCATGAACTAAGGTTACTTCCCAGAAACCTACAACCTCCAAATAGTTCCTAAGCCAAATAAGTCCTGAAACTCAGAGGGGTCAGCCTCTCCAAGAACATCAACCAATTTCATCCCCCATCCCATATCATTGACACCCCTTTCCAACATGAAAAAATTAGAATGGACATACCTCAGATACCCTTACAGACTGGGAGAGGGATCAAAGGAGAAGGAGGAGTTATAACAGAGAAGAGAGGATTTAACAAATGACTATGAAGCTGAATCATTCTATTGATTTTTTTTTTTTTTAGTCTTCAGTATCTTGGAACAGCTAGAAGGAAAAATCTGAAATTGTGGAACTGTGACCCATACCAAACTCTGAAATTTGTTTTATAATTACTTGTTACCACATACTTTGAAATGTATTGCTCTTATGCATATATGTTATGTTTCACAATAAAGAATGTTATTGTAAAAAAGGGCAGTGGGATCTACCACCCTTAGACTTACATAACAAATAGGGGCACAGAAAATTATTCTTCACTGAACAAGAGCGATCTTCCTCAGGATGACTTGCTATGTAGAAAAAAACTAGACACTAATTTAAAAATGAACAGCATTTTGAATGTTTATAATGTACCAGACACTTATACTATATTATTATCTCATTTGATATACACAAGAAGCCCTAAGAGGTAAAGGTCATTGTGTCTATTTGCAGATCTGGAAACACAGGTTTGAGAGATTTAGTAACTTGTTTTGGTAGGCAGAATTCTAAGATGATCTCCTGATGCTATTCCCATGATTTTGGTTACATTATATGGCAAAGTTGACAAATGTCATTCATTTGATTAGGTTGTCTGAAATTGAAGGTTGAAGAGCTTTGACAGATGCAATTAAGATTCAAAGTTAGTTAATCAAAGGTAGGTTATCCTGGGTGGGCCTGAATTAAACAATTGGAGGCTTATCAATGAGATTTTCTCCACCTGGCCTTGAAGAAGCACGCCCTCATGACTTTAAAGCTGTAAAGAAATGAAGTCTTCAAGCAACCATATATAGTTTAGAAGTGTTCCCATAGCCTCAAATTATATTCCAACTAGCAGATTCCTTGATTGCAGCCCTATGATAACCTGAGCAGGAGCCCCAGATAAGTTGTGCCTGGACTCCTGGCCCATGGAAATTGTGAGCTAATAGAAGTATCTGGCATAATGTCTAGGACATCAAATGCTCTTAAATGAATCTCACTGATAATCTTTTTATCAGCAGTGTCTGATAAACATACTGGCACATGAAACTGGAGCGTGTAATAGCCAGTTTAGACAAATCATTCTGATTTCACTACCAGGAATCATCACATTCCTCATATAAATTGTAAGGATCTCAGGAGCAGATTCATGGTTTAACAAACACCTGCTTTGTGCTAGGAATAGCAGCAAACAGCCACATTTCACAGTCATCTTAGTCTCCACCCGAACTCCTTGGTGTGCACTAATGCTGTGTTTTACACATGGAAATACTCCTATAGATACAAAGCTCCCATTTAGCTAGAGAATAACAAAGGGACAAAACTAGTCTGCTTTGTTTGTATCTTTTGTTTACACATAGTGAGCAACAAGCCTTACACTAAAATTCATATTTCTTGATAGCATCATTCCCAAATCAGTGCTTCTGAAACTTGTAATATGAGCAAAGCACTTAAAGCCTTTACCAGGATGCTGTGAAATACATGTTGGATCTCTTCTCTGCTGGCAAAGCTAAGCTTGATCTACTCAGTTCTCAGTTCAAATAGAGGCAGCTTTAGGCCTTCCTAAATTAGGGCTAGGTTCCCAGATTTTAGGCTGGTCCCATGCTAGTAGTGTTTAGATACTGAGTAAAGCAGCCTGAAAGAGGTAGCCTCAAGAGCTGGTCTCTAAGGAAGGTGACTAGAGAGCCAGAATCACACAAACGGGATGCATATAATACCCTCACCAATCAACCAAGAATAACAAGTTGAAATTGAAGCTCATATCACCTGTAGTGGGTAGTCCAAATTTACACTCCTTGCATGGCCTGCCCTTATCTCCCAAGGTAAACCATGGTCCAGGACTACTGGAACTACTGGAACCCTTGATAAAGTAAATGCAATAGTGTTTAAGGAACTTATTTGGATCAAACTGTGCTATAAGAGGCTGAGAGCGATGCATGAAAAAATACTTATACACCACTATTTCATGCCATATCTTAGCAGTATTACTTTCTTTATAATTCTGAGATTGATGTACCTCATTCAATGTGACCAATAACATATATCAAGGCAAATCTATACGCTACAGTATTCAAGCTTTATATAAGAATAGTTAAACTTATTCTGTAATACCTGATATGACCCTTGCTCATTCAGAGGTTACTATTTGGAATTGTGATCCTATTGTTGAAGCTTCTGGGGATGGGAAATCTCATATCTCTTCAGAGACTGTTGGTTATCTCTCAAAATCCAACAACATATTAATTTACTACTTTATCTTTTAGATGAGTAAACCATGTTTAATTTATTCAAATGTCTAAGTCTGCTCTTTCTAACCATCCATCCATACTCTTGGCATTGGCAATGGAATCTTTGTTCGGACACATTATCTTAAAAATAAATGCACTAATATCTCATATTCATCTATAAGAAATAAATACTTTTCTCATATATGTATATTTTAGATACACAGACACATACACATTCACACACACACAACCATCTTTATCATAGAACATTTTGAGGGGCTTAAATTTCTTTTGGAGAAAAAAATTAGGTAGTGTTGATATAAGATAATGATAGCTCAAATTGTGGCTTTGGAACACCATTCTGTTCAGTTTGAATAGTAACTTACTTTTCAGTGTGGATTTTCCATCATAGCCATGTTGTGAAAATTTTATTGAGCTTGTCATAGAAAAATATGGTATGTTTATTTTTTTATTTGTCAAGGTTTAATAGAATAGGATATATATACCCTGACTCTGAAATTCACTTCTTGAAAACAACTACTTTAAATTTTTTTAATTACCTTTAAGTATTTTAAATATTAATTGCGGTCATTAATTAATGTTTTCTGCTAAATAAGTAACTTTTCTATAACGACTAGTTAAGTACTGTTACCTAACAAAACTGGAGAATACTCTAATGGTGTTGTAATGAATGAATATCCATCTTCTGAAAAGTAAAGGAGAAAGATGAAAAGCAGTTAACATGCAAAACCCTTTAGAGTTACAGTCTTGCATATGGTGAATATATAATGATTTTACTCCAGTCTCAGATTGAGAATTAAGTATACTCTGGGTCTTGCAGTGATTGTCAGGACTGTTTCTTAGTTTCATATAAAAAGTCTAACTGATTTGCTAACATAAACGTTTTTACTCTAGAAAAAAACTGGTGAAATAGCAATGAGAACATGATAAGACCATTATCACTAAAAGAAGAAAAATGCTTTCGGCTTCACTGTTGGGTCTTATGGAATTTAAATTCGTTTTTTAATTAGAGCAGATTTAGTACTATACCAAATAGATCATTTTCAATACAATCATAATGAGCATTACCATGTACTGTAAAGCAAAGAAGTAAAGCTGAGCTTGCCAAAATTGCATTCTTAGAAGCGCTGCCAATGCAGAAATCGCTTCCTCCCCTGGGTACAATATTTCAGAGGCTTTTAAAATTCTTCAGAGAATTATTGGAAGTTACTTTATAAAAAAAGCAATCAGTTGTGAGTTTGAAACCATATCACATTACTTGTTCCCCATCTAAAAATTCGTTTTGCTCCCTATGGCTGTTTGTGACTTTGCTTGGCCATTCAGTGTTGTGCAGAAACTACTTTGTGACCATCTGCCACTTATCTTTTTGGCCCATATCTCCTCAACTCAGATCACTATTGATTTTCCAAATGAAACCACCATAAGCTAAATGTAGCAATTATTACATTTAGGTTGGAGAGAGCCTTTGCTACTGTAAATTACTTCTGTTTTACTAAAAAATCAGTCAAAAACCACTACCAAAATAAAAGCATTTCCTAGAGGCATGATATTTTTAAACTGCTACAATTAAATTTAAGTCTAGATCATAATCATTAGCTCATATTTCCTCTTTTTTAAAATAAATTAGCCTCATAAACTCCCATATTTAAGGTCTAAGCAAATGCTTAACACAGCTGGTCATCCCAAATGTACTCATCCAATAGTTTTTTTTTTTAACTTTGTGCCATTTCTATTCAAAACTGAAATATCCTTCATGAAAAAAGAACCATTTAAAACCTGAAGAAGCATTTGAGTTGACATCCTCCCTCTCACTTGCTCCTCTCTACTTCACTATTATTCTCTGTTATTAATCCCTAAAATTACTGTCACATTATATGAGGAAGAAAATGTGAAACTCTACTACTGAGTAAAATATCCCAAACAAAAATGTCATAGGAAATTCGCATAGGCTCTCTGTCAACACAAACATACAGCATACATTATGTTAGCATTTCCATTTAATTTCATTGTGGATGGGTCAAGGACTGTACATCTGAAATTACCAGGTATTTCTCCTTGAAAGAAACTAATTAATGATCAAACAGGTGTTTAATAGCTGTCTTGCAATGTTTGAAACAGTTGATGCATAGAAATTACTGGTCCTTCAACTCTCCAACATTATGCCAAGAAAAAAAATAAAACCCTTCTACAGTTGAATTTTATTTAACAGAAGGACTCTGCTTCAATTCTCAGTAGATATCATGGTGTTGGCCCTGTCTTTTGGGGTTATTGGAAAGAAGGGGAGAGATATAAGAGAATAGTTTAGAAAAGAAAAGAGGAAAGGACAATTTTGGACTCACATTTTCATTGTACCTAACACTAGTTAAATTGTATAGTTTCTCATAGCATCTGTATGAGCCAACACTTAGTGTTTCTAAGTAAAAATGCAGGTCCAAATATCCAATAAGAGTATCTTGTACTGTCTATTGAAATCTAAGAATGAAAACAAAGCATATATAAAACATAATTAAAACTCCTTTATTTTACCATGTACTTCCGTTTTAATTACTGAGTAATTTGAAGAAAGATACTAACAGTTTCATTAGGTGAGCATCGGTTGATGAGGGTAAGAGTAGTGGCAGAAAAGGTATAAGGTTAAAGGTTAAAATTTACAGCCATACTCAATGACTCTTCTAAGAGTATTAAGTTGAGATGTGAAAGCCAGTACTTGTGACAAACTCAACAGAGATGCTCCTGGAAGGTGGGGATCCTAGAAATCTGTCTGCAAATAATCTCCTTATCAATATTTAACTTAATCTTCATCACAATAGAGTATTTGTATACCCTTTACACAAGCACATTAAGGCTAATTTACTTTCTTGTTATAAAATATATGGTTCATTTGGCATCATGTAGTTTAAAAACTATGGATTTTGAACTTGGACAAGAATAAATTCACATCTCTAGTATATAAATTGTAAATATGTAAACTTATGTCAGCTATTTAACCTGATTGAGTCCCAATTTTCAGGATTTGAAATACCATAAAATTACCATGAAGATCAACTCAGGTAACATTAAAAAAGTACACATAGACAGGGCCTATGAAAGGGCCTACCTCTCAAAATAGAGTTACTTTCTTCCTTACACCACCTGAAACTTTTTTAGCAAAATGGCTAGTGCATACAAAATTTTCAGATTTATATTTAAATTCATTTAGGTATTGTGGTAGTTAAGATTCAGTTGTCAACTTGGCCAGGTGAAGGCACCTAGTTCTGTTGCTGTGGACATGAGCCAATGGTACGGGAACCTCATCTGTTGCTGATTACATCTGTAGTTGGCTAGGAGGTGTGCCTGCTGCAATGAATGACGTTTCACCTAATTGGCTGGTGCTTAAATGTGAGAGCTAAATGTAGCACAGCCCAAGCAGCTCAGCATTCCTCATCTCAGCACTTGCAGCTCAGCGCAGGCCTTTGGTGATGCAGAAAGAAGTCACCCTGGGGAAACCTGCTGGAACCCAGAGGCCTGGAGAGAAGGCCAGCAGAGACCATCCTGTGCCTTCCCACATAAGAAAGAACCTCAGTGGAAAATTAGCTGCCTTTCCTCTGAAGAACTAACACAATAAATCCCCTTTTATTAAAGCCAATCTGTCTCTGGTGTGTTGCATTCTGGCAGCTAGCAAACTAGAACAGGTATTATTTTATTTTGTATCAATGGATTAAATATTCAATTAAAATTCAAGTGCTATATTTTTTGTAATAAAAATATAAGAAGTCCCAGCACCATAGGATCAACAATTCCATCCTGACCGAAATAGGGAAAAGAAGTGTAACTAATAATGTATCAGTGACAGAAAGAGTTCAAATAGTGTCAAGAGGCTACTCTGGAGGTGCTCTTATGCAAGCTTCAGGCAGACCTTGCTACCTATCATAACCTGCCAACCCCCAACCAGGACCATTCTAGCCAATCCTAAAGAATAGTTAGAGCAATATACAAGATTCCACAAGGGTTTCATGCATTTCATGCACTAGTGTAGCTTTCCAGAAACCTACAACCTCCAGATGGTCCCCTGGACCAGATAAATCCTGAAACCTAGAGGGCCCAGCCTCTCCAGAACATCAGATAGTTCTATCTTCCTAATCTATGTGAGTGACAGACCCTTCCAACATGAAAAAGTTAGAATGGCAATAGCCCAAACACCCTAAAGAGAGGGACAGAAAGATCAAAGGTGATGGTGGAGTTATACTGAGAATACAGGATTTAGCAAATGAATATGATTACTGAATCATTAAATTGATATCTCATTTAGTCTCCAGTATCTTAGAGCAGCTGGGAGAAAAACTTGAAGTTGTGGAATTGTAACCCTTTCCAAATTCTGAAATAGGTTCTACAACTAATTGTGGTGCTGTGCTTTGAAATTTATTCCTTTTTTGTGTATATGTTATTTTCACAAAAAAGAAAAATAGTCAATTGTAATGATAAAAAGATATAAATGCTTTCTAGCCTCCTATATTGTGGAGCAGTTGGAAGGAAAAATCTGAGAAGATCGTATGGTAGCCCATGACAAACTCTGGGATCTGTCCTATAGCTACTTGTTGAAGAGTGCTTTGAAAACTATTGCTTTTTTCTTTCTTTGCTTTGTATATATGTTACATTATACAATAAAAAAAGTTAAAAAAATGAGAAGTCCCTAATATGTCATCTTAACCCTATAAAACTTGAGAAAGGTAAGAAATATACTGCCATATGGATTTCTAAATAAAAAAATAAATGAAAAAATTATGGAGTCAATTGTTATTTATTCACTAATTCCTAAATCAAATCTACATTCACAAATTTGGGATAGCTTCCCTGTTTTTCCCTATATTGGGACCAGCTACTTTTACACACTGGTCACATCATATATCATTTTTCAAAGATTTACTATTTTTCTGATAAGGAATGTCTCATTTCCTAAAAATGATTTAGAATAATTTAATGTTTCCTTAACTATTCCAGTTTTTTAATATAATAGAAACAAAAACACTCTTAATTTACCTAGTGACATGGCATATAAATGAGAATGAACAAACCTGTTATCTTTAACCCGAGGACATTAAAAGAAATCTTCTGTAAAAAAAATCTCCCAGGAACTTATCATTTTCATCATTCAAATTGAATTGTCAAACTTGTTAAAGTATAGATATGAAAAGCATTGCCAATATGCCAACCACCTTAAAACCATCCAAACTTTCTGTAATCGCTGCATTTTCTTCTCTAAGAGATGTCAAGATTTCATCGAAAAGTCTTTTTACTTGGATATTCTCCATACAGTTGTCTGGCTATTTTCACTCTCTAGTTTGCAACTTCTCCTATACCAGTTGTCATTTCTGTAACCTTTCCAACAGCAACTGTGCAGTCTTGGGACCAAGATGCAGAATAGCTCACTCAACAATCCTCCCACAAACCATCTGCTCCCAGGGACACCAACAACTGTTGGCACCGAGAGACTCTGAGAAATGGGAAAGAAATTGTTCAAAATAATAAAATTAAACTTCATAAGAGATCTTAAATCCCAAACATGATAGGCAAATAATTGCCTAACATGTGAAGTCCAGGATGATTTGAATATAAAGAATTAACCTCTGGGAAAAATAAAACAAAAGACCAAAGCTCCCTCACTATTCCTAGAAACGTGCCTGTACAGATGTTGTTCATTATTCCTAAACTCTCCACTCCCAATCCCCAAGTCAACTTTATTCCTTGTCACAACTATAATTCTAACTTAAAAAAAATAAAGAATATCAAAAACAAAAACATTCCCTAATTCTAAAAGTAATGTCAAATATATATATATATATATATTTGACATTACTTTTAGAATTTCTTTCATAATAGAACTATATATATATATATATATATAGTTCTATTATGAAAGGGTAAAAATTAGCATCCAGGGTAAGTACTTGTAGGAAAATTAAGCATCAGACCAAGATATATAACCACTGAAAATGTCTCTGGTATTTTATTATAAAATGCCACATCGCAACTATTGTGCAAAAACATGAATGGAACTTTGTGTTCCTGGATCTTGATTTTGAAATTCTACTGCCATTGAATAATGAGACATCACTAATAATTGAGGGTTAATTCAACTCATTTTCATGGGACAACTGAATCGTTTTGGAGAGAGTCCTTAAGAAGCAAACACTTAAAAGGACTAATTTTTACTTCTCTTTATTATTAATTCATTCCCTCATTTGGCAAAGTTTTTATTGTGCTGTACAGTTGACAATGTGATTTCCTATACATTTCACATGATTTCCGGAATAACATTGTGAAATATATGGAACAAAAATTATTATTCCCAGGTTAGAAAAAAAGTATTAGGTAACTCATTCAATATCACTTATCTTAGGGGTAGCAGAGGCAAAACTTAGAAGCTATGTTTCCCAGTTTCAGAAACAATTCAAACTGTACTCAGAAATTGTTGTGTGGTTTAAGTTTTTTAAATAAATGTAGTTTTATAAGAATTCTTACCATTGTGTTATCTGAGTGGATAGATGATAGATGGTTTGAATATAATACATAATTAAAAATAACAAGGACATTTTTAATAATGTTTATCTACAAAATGCCAAAATCTTAAACCTGTAATGTCTTCAAATTCAGGAGCCTCATCTGTTTAGAATGTAATAACAGAATAATATTATGTAGTTTAATACTCTGTTCTTAAGTTCCAAGGTGCCACTCAGTAAATTAATTCTGGAAAATAGTTTTCAAAATGCTTAGCTGTAATTCGCTGCCAAAATACCTTTCATATCCACTTCTTTCTTATTTTAATGAATTCTTTGCAGTTGCTTCATCTTGACTCCCAGCCTGTTAAATTTCATGTCATTAATACCTAATAGTTAATGTTTTGGTCTGTTGAAGGCCTAAAGCTTAAATGACTCAGGTTTGATTAGCAAGCCTGTAATAGTGCTATGTTTCTCTTTGGATCTTAGGTCTGTGAACCGGAGTCAGAGAATGTTTTATCCTATATGTATTATTCATTACTCTCAGACTCAGAGGGAGTTTTCACGGATTCACAGAAGGAGTTTTCACGGATTTGAAAGGACTTCAATTTCTTCTTCCAAGGAAACATTCATGTCCAATTGGACTAATTACCACAGCCAGTTAATTCTCAATTATGTGGGCAAAACAAAGTGTGTCATTTAAAAAGGTGTGATTGTCACTACAAGTAGTTTTTTTGGAAATGGGTGATTATGTCAGACTTACAGAGCTTCTGTCAGATGGCTGAGTAATTATAAATCGCCCACATGTTAGCAAACTTCTCCAAAGTGATGTCAATCATGAGTCAGTCTGTTCCAATATTTTAGATCATTGGTCCTCAAACAGGGGCAATTTCGCCTACCCGTTGATACTTGGCAGTGTTTGAAGACATTTTTGGGTGTCACACTGGAGAGGCATGCTACCGGAAATTAGAATAGAGGCCAAAAGTGCTGCTAAACAACCCATGATACACAGGCCAGCCCTTCACAACAAAGAATTATCCCATTAAAATCTCAATCACGCTGAGAACGAGAAACCTAGCCTAGAAGGTATTGTGTATATAATGGCTATTAGAAAAAGTCAATTTGGCTAATCATAAACCCAATCAATTTGTAATAAATGTTAAAATCTGAGTTAACTAACTACAGTTAATATCTCCTTTCCTTTAACGTCTGATTACCTACCTTAAATTTAATTTTTCCCTATTCATTTTCATATTATACATGGTTCTAAATTTTAGGTTGAGCTTCCTCAAACTCTGTAGTTTTCATTGCATAATCACATGGAAAAAGCAATTATCTTTTTTTTTTTCAGATTGGGAGATAAAATCTGTGACGGCATAAAAGGTAATTATATTTGGTACCTCGTCACCCTGTTTGGCTTAGTCAAAATTCCCTCTTTTGAGAGTCCTCTCTAGTTAGCCCTGCCCTGGGTGTAATTGCAACTAGCAAGGCATGTATCTTTGCATGGCTTTGATGATAAGAGCTGCCCTCAGGTTTTCCAAAGGGCCCTGTTGCTTCTGCTTTTGTCCTTGATCATAGTTTAAAACTACCAATCCCCAGATTCAACGTTCAAGTCTTACTCCTCCCTTCTGGGTCACAATAAAAGACAGAGTCCAGGACCCACATTTGCTCTCCTACCCCATCCCCCCACCCCTCCATGATCTCTCATGGGAGACAAGGGCAGGCAAGTTCTGGGCTCCTCCACCTTCCCCATTCTCCACTCTCCCTATGCAGGGACTTTTAGCTAACAAAGCTGTCTTTTCAGGCAGTCTCAGTTTGAACCTCATCACTAGAAGAATTTCCACTTAACATCAAAAACAAGATCCATAAATGTTTAGCATTTGATTCCGGTTATTTGAGATTCAGAGAACTGTTCTAACCACTCCTCTCTGCTCAAGATGGTTTACATAGAAAGATAGAAAGAAATTGATAGATGATATACAGAAAAATATATATACAGAGAGAGAGATGTTTATGGATAGAGTCAATAAGATTAAGATTTTGGAAACTAGAGCCAGAATTCCTAAGTGTACATCTTGGTTTCTCTGCTTACTAACCTTACAAATAATATGTCTCTGGAGCCTCCACTTACTTAAATCTATGCAATAGGGATGATGTCATATTGCCTACTTTGTTAGGGAGGTATTTAGGATTAAATCTACAAAGCTCTTAGAATAGTGTCATATACATGATATGTGTTCAAAACTGTTAACCACCTTATACTTTCTTATTCATACATTTTTTTCTTCCAATAATAGTGTTTTTAAATAGTGGACAAAGTGCTATTATTTATAAGTATTTCATCTTTTCTGAAACACCAGGTCTTCTGAAAAATTACATGATTGGAATAGCTTCAAGTAATAAACATGAAAACAACCTTGCTCCTCTCTTTAATCCAATTTTCAATGTATTTTTCCCAAGACTCTTTTTTTTAATTTTATTTTTTAATTGACAAGCCAAAGCAACATACAAACATGAACATTCTTAATACACAAACATGCCATAAATGGTATACAATCAATGGCTCACAATATCATCACATAGTTGTGTATTCATCACCATGATCATTTTTTTGAACATTTGCATCACTCCAGAAAAATAAATAAAAAGAAAAACTCATACATATGATACCCCTTATCCCTCCCTCCATTGATCACCAGTATTTCCATGTACCCAATTTATTTTACCCTTTGTTCCCCCTATTATTTATTTTTTATCCATATTTTTTTACTCATCTGTTTGTACCCTGGATAAAAGGAGCATCAGACACAAGGTTTTCACAGTCACACAGTCACATTGTAAAAGTTATATCTTTATACAATCGTCTTTAGAATTAAGGCTATGGGGAACACAGCTTAACAGTTTAAGCTGTTGCTCCTTTGATCATCATCAGAAATGAGGAGTAAAAGTTGAATGAGTGTATCAACAGAAAATAGCTTGATTTACCAATCCTGCTTTTTCATTTTTGTCTATTAAGGTCTTTTTTTTATCACCATTTGAATAATAGTATATATAAAATGTTTGCATCATCAGAAAATAGCTGGATTGACCAGTGCTGCTTTTTCATTTATACCTATTAGTGTTTTCATGCTTCTGATCCAAATTGTCCAGGCAACAGTAATTTATTTTTCCAGGCTTATAAAGTGCTTTGGGTGGTTTTGATTGAAGTTACTCAATTTTTCATCAGTGTCATTGATCAAAGTACTCGCAAAGTTTTCTTCTTATCCACAGTGGCTTAAAAATGTATCCTTTTATTCAACTTCCTGCTTTAATCTTTCTTGTCTTAAAATGTCTTAACTTACCCTGCTTGTACTTGCTTGTCCCAAATGATTCTCATCTGAGGATTGGCCTCTCCTAAGAGAGGAAATTCAGCAGATAGAGGAGAGTTCATTTTCTCCAGAGAAAATAATATGAAGAATTCTACATTATGAATCATTTCAGTCTTTGGATCTTTTAGGAATATTAAGACCATTTTAACTCAAAGTTCTTAGTTTATATATCTATGTCAAGTGTGCCCATTTTAAATATATAATTGCATAAAGGATGGTAGAAATGGTGGGGTAAATTTTTAGGTTTGCCTTATGTCAATTTTGATTTTTTAATAAAAAAGACAAGATTGCACAATGGAAGTTTATAAAAAGGAATATTCAGAATTTTCCCTCTTTAAACTAAAACACAGACACTTCCAATCATGTCTGCAAGGTTAGTTCAAGTATAAAAATGAGGACTCTGGAGAACTACCTTCTAATACCCCCAGCCTCTGAAATGGCACCAAACTTCAAATAATAGGAAGGTTGGGGACAAAGGAGAGTTTGGCAACATGCAGTAATGAGAAATGGCCGCTCTCGCCAGGATATACTGACAAGCTCACAATTAAATTTGCAGTGCCACATTGTCAGTTTTTCAGCCTCATATATATAATGAAATCAAATGGTACTTAGTGAATGCTCAGATTTTCAGGTAGATAATCCAACACAAGAAAGAGAGAGGAAATAAGCAAGGGAACATGAGGCAAATTGTTTTTTCAATACCGAAATCAAAGTTTTTCAGAAGATATTCTTATACAGATCCTGCCCTTCCGTATGTATTACTAAGGAGGAGTTACATAACTCCTACCTGAAATTCCTTTTAAATGACTCCCAGACCTTACACATACCTGGGGAGATATTGCAATCCTTTTTTGAATTTCTAGAAGCAAGGTTTATGAAATAAAAAACCTGGGCTTGATAATATTTAATATTATTCTTAGTTATAAAATGACATAATTTATATTAATATGAGATATAAATTGAGGGGTGAAAAGGGTACAAATTACTTTGTTTCATTATGTGAACTTTATTTTATTGGGTTTTTATTTTCATTGTCATGGAGTAGAAATGTATTATTATCAATATTTTTGTCCTGGCTGCTATCACTGTGATATATGGTACATAAAGTCAAACAATGGCTATCCCTAGCATCGGTTAAAATTAAATGGTTTGCATATATGTCTGAAAGAGATCAGCCTGGTACTTCTGGAGAAGAAGTTACATTGGAGCTTAAAATGAAAACATGTTTTTCTCTTCATCTTTCTGTCCTGCTACTTTCATGTAATCAGCTCTAGTGAACACACTTCTAGAAACATAACAGCTCAAGATTCTATTTCCTGCCCCAACATAAATATATTTATTGATAAATTGCTTATCTAGGTATTTGTTCTTCCCTTCTCTAACTTCCACATTATTTACAAAATAATGCTACCCTTTCTTAAACCTAAGATTTTGAAGAACCATAATTAATATGCTTCTTAGAAGCCTTTGGAACTTTTAGAGAGTAAAGAAATCACAGCATATAAAATAGAATTCAACCTGACTAGCCCATGTTTGATTCATGAAGCTTTGCAGTGAAGTCTTTAATACATTTTGGTAATGCTTTGATTTGCATATCTTGTGTGTAGACCGGCCCACTCAAATTCATGACAGCTGTTTTAAGGTTTAACTTGGTCAAGAATTCCTAGAAGATGCAGCACAGCAGAGGTTCTTAAAATGTCCTTGGGAATATATGAAAGATCAGTGAAAGCTTTGGAATGCTTTGGGGAAATACAAGTTAATTATAACTCTCATAGATTTTAGTTGCTTATAAGGTCAGGCAAAACTTATAGATGAGGAGATTAACCTTGTAGTAGAAAGTAAATAAATACTGTGACTGTAACAGGCAAATCAGGATCACTTGTTCTCTTTCCTGAATTTTCAACAATAACAAATGTCCACTGACACATACAGATGAGGATTTCAGCTAAATTAATAACAATAATAATAAAGAAATCGGAAGTGAAGTATGGTTTCCAGATCCAATTAAAACTAATAGTAGAAGTAAAACTCTTTAATGTTTTCAAATGACATGATACAATATGTCAAAAATCCCTAAAAATCTACAACAAAGCTACTAGAACTATTAAATGAGTACAACAAAGTGGCAAAGTTTAAGATCAAATGCCCAAATATCAGTAGTGTTTCTATATACTAGTGATGAGCAATCTGAGGAATAAATTAAAATAAAATTCCAGTGTGGTGGTTCCACAGGAGGCTAGGGGTGGGGTTGCCATATGACCTGCAAACCTGTTGCTTTTCAGTTTTTATCTGAAGGAACTCACTGCCCTCCCGCTACATGGGGCATGACTCCCAGGACTATACCTCTCCCTGACAATGTGGGATGAGATGGGTCCCAGCACCATGGGATCAAGAAAGGCTGCTTGACCAAAAGGGGAAGAGAGAAATGAAAGAAAAATAAAGTTTCTGTGGCTGAGAGAATTCAGAGTTGAGAGGTTATCCTGGAGGTTATTCTTATGCATTATATAGATGTCCCTTTTAGTTTATGGTGTATTGGAGTGTCTGGAGGAAAGTTCCTGAAACTTTCAAGATGTTCCAGTAGCCTTAATTCTTGAAGAGAACTGTATAACAATACAGTTTTTACAACGCAACAGTATGATTGTGAAAACCTTGTATCCAATGCTCCTTTTATACAGGGTATGGACAAATGAGTAAAAAAATATGGATAAAAATTAAATAAATAATAGGGGGTATAAGGGGTAAAATAAGCTGGGTAAATTGAAATACAGGTGGTCAATGAGAGGAAGAAGTAAAGGGTATGGCATGTATGATTTTTTTCATTTTTTCTTTTTGTTTGTTTTTCTGAAGTGATGCAAATGTTCTAAAAAATGATCATGGTGATGAATATACAACGATGTGATGATATTGTGAGCCACTGAGTGTACACCATGTATGGACTGTATGTGTGTGAAGATTTGTCAATACAATTTTTTTTAATTAAGAGTTTTCAGACATTTAAAAACATGGACTGATACTCATTTGACCTATTTTATACCAGATTTGTGAGCAGTTATGAAATTTGTGAGACTAACACTGAACAAAGAGGTACAACTAAGAATGGTAAAAAGCATCTCAATGATCAACCTAGCTTAGCGTTATTATTGCCCTTAATAATGTCCCACTTTTACTCTGTTTTTGTGAGTGAGCTCTGTTTAAGTTTCCTAGACTGCTTAAGCGAATACCATGAAATGGGTCATGTTAAACAATGGGAATGTATTTGCCCACAGTTTTGAGGGTGGGAAAAAGTCCACAATCAAGGCAATTATTTCTTCTTGAAGACTGTGGTGTTCTGAATTACATTTAGGAACACACTTTTCTGGGGTGCACACAACTTCAAACCACCATAAGCTCTAATATTATCATGATGCCCTTTTAGTTTGTTAATACTGCCAGAAACGCAGTATACCAGAAGTGGGTTGGTTTTTATGAAGGGAATTTATTAAGTTAAAAGTTACAAGTTCTAAGACCATAAAAATGTCCAAACTAAGGCATCCAGGGATAAATACCCTGATTCAAGAATGGCCAATGGGTCCAGAACACCTTTGTCAACTCGGAAGGTACATGGCTGGCGTCTTCTGGTCCTTTGGCTTTTGGTTTCAAACCAGTTCCCCAGTGGCATTTTCTGTCTGTGTCTCCAAATGTCTCCATCTGTGTTGGTGCTGAAGCTTTTTCTAAATGGTTCCCTCTTGAACGACCCCAGTAAGTGGATGAAGACCCACCTTGAATAGATGAAGACCCACCTTCAATAGATGGAGATACATCTCCATCGAAACCACCTAATCAAAAGGTCCCACCCAAAATTGGGTGAGTCACATCACAGAAACAACTTTAAAAAAAATCACACCTTACACTATCAAATCAGGATTAAATAACATGGCTTTTCTGGGGTACACAGCAGTTTCAAATGGGCACAGATGCCAAATGAAAAAAAATTCTCAAACATTGAAATATCTAATGTTCATAATAAAATCAAATTTTATATATAGAATGAATTCTATTTATATACAGAATGCATTTTTTTAAACATTTAGCATGGAAAATTAAGATATTACAGGTATTCAGGATTGCAAATTTTATCTAAAAGTAAGAACACTTATTTTCACAACTCAATATTTCACCGATATTTTTTCTTACACTGGAACTACTGTTCCATCTTGCCCATTTCCCTCTGTTTCTTTTTTTTCTCCCTCTACTTTTTCTTTGGTCTATTCCATGTGGTTTCCATCTTTCTTTTCATTTTTTTTGGGGGGGGTGGTTCTTGTATATAAATATTGACAGTCAAAAAAGCTTTAGTCTAGATATAGACGATCTCCACTTTACAGGAACTGCTGCTAGGACCATCCATGGACCAAATTCTCTAGACTTCCACCTGCTGAATCAAGTATATCTGGTCAGAAGTAGACATGAAATCAAATACATGTCAAAACCTCAAGCTTATTTTGTTTATCTTTCTAATCGATGCCATGAAGGTGAGAGATGTTTTGCCACCTTTATCTGTTCTTGGTTCATATTATAACCAACAGAAAACAGGAAGAAATTTAAAATATATAGTCTGTTCATATGTTTTTAGTTTCCATTAATATATTTTGTCAATTCCAAGGGTATCTTAGTTCCCTGAGCTGCTGTGGCAAATGCAGTAGGCTTAACAACAGGAATTTATGTACTCATGGTTTGGAAGGAATCATGATTTTGATTCCAAAATCAGTATCAGCCAGGTGATGCTTTCTTCCTAAACTCTGCAGCGTTTCGGTGCCGTCTTGCTACAATCCTTGGGGTTCCGTGTGGCTGGCACTTTGGCTTGTGTCACATGGGGTCTCTCTTTCTTTGTGGCTACTCTTCTGGTCCAGCTGACTTCCAGAGTCTGGCTTCACCCTGTGGCATTTGCCACTTCAGCTCTCTGGCTTTTCTTTATACAGCCTCCAGTACTGTGGATTGAGAGCCACCTTTATTCAGTAAGGCTGCATCTTAACTAAAAATAAACGTCTTTAAAAGGTCCTTTTTACAGATGAGTCCACAGGAAAGCAGATTAAGATTAAGTACATGTTTTTTGAGGGCATACATAATTCAACCAACTTCAAAGAAAATTCACTTTCATATAAGTATAACCTCTCTTCCAATGTGCAAATTATTTAATTATAAATCTTCTTCCTGCAAGCTAAAAGTTTCCTTCATATCTTCTGGCCATCTCTTTCAGCTTATTCAATTGCAGCTACAGAATTCAGATCAGAATAATATTCATTTAGAGGGCCTAATTTGTCAGTTTACGTGGCTGTCGTCAGTCAAGAATGCTGAAAAATGACAAAGCTAGGTTCCTACATCCAGAAACTGTATTAAAAAGGCTAGGTTTCTTAGAAACGCATCTCTATGTATTACAGGCTCAGCAAATTTTCTTTTTTTATTATTGTGAAAATAATATATATTAAAAAGCAATAAATTTCAAAGCACACCACAATAATTAGTTATAAAACAGATTTCAGAGTTTCATATGGGTTATAGTTTCACAATTTCAGTTTTTTCCTTCTAGCTGCTCCAAGACACTGAAGACTTAAAAAAATCAGTATGATACAGCAGTTATACTCATTTGTTAAATCCTATCTTCTCTGTTATAAGCCCTTCTTCTCTTTTGATCCTTCTCCCAATTTTTAGGGGTATTTGGGCTATGCCCATTCTAACTGCTTGACATTGAAGAGGGGTGTCGATAATCTGGGATAGAGGGATGGAACTAGTTATGTTCTGGAGAGGCTGGTCCCTCTGAGTTTCAGGGTTTACCTGGCCTAGGAACCATCTGGAGGGTGTAAGTTTCTGGAAAGTTATCATAGTGCATGGAAACTTTGTAGAATCTCAAATAGAGTTCTAGGTGTTCTTTAGGGTTGACAGGAATGGTTTTGGCCGAGATTTGGCAAACCATAGTAAATAGCAACATCCAACTGAAACTTGTTTAAGAGTAGCCTCCAGAATGGCCTCTTGACTCTATTTGATCTCTCTCAGCCTCTGATACTTTATTTGTTACGATTCTTTTCCTCTTTCTGTCAGGAAGGCACTGTCAATCCCATGGTGCAAGGGCCAGGCTCATCCCTGGAAGTCATATCCCACATTGCCTGGGAGGCCAATCTAATTGTAAATACAAGTTCTGTAATGGAATCTTTGGATTATTGCTGTTAGTTTTAAGGCTTCATTTTATGCAAACAATGTAGTTATCTTCTAATCTATAAATCACCATTTACTGTTGTGGGATTCTTGAGCTCTTAATAGCATACTATTAGAAGAAACATGAAAATGAAGAAATTAAAAAATATCTATTTTTATCAAAAATGAATAAAAGAATTAAGCTTTGCTAATATTTAATACATGCATTAAAAATGGTACCCTTAGTCTAAGATAACATGTCAGATGAGTATAGTCAAAATAGTTGAAAAGGTAATATTGCTAAAGGGTTCATATGACCACACAGTATATACATTTGGGGTTAAAGTTTGAAAGAGACCAAGTATTTCAAATAAATCCAGTTATAACTTTCAATATTTGAGTTTATCTTTTTTTTCTTTTCTTTTCTTTCTCATTTGATCAGACTCTGTAAGGATTACTTCTTAGTTTTTACATGCATACATTAAAATCCACATTACAATTTCTGTTACTAGAAATAGGATGCAAACCAGAGAAATCTGCAGGACATCTGATTAATGCTGAACACAATTAATTGGATGGCTAGTAGATTGGGACTTAGTCATTTGGGGAATAAATCTTGTGGGACACAACTGTGAAAAAAATCCTATATTTCACAGATTAGACAATGTTTAACTAATAGATTATAAGTAAGCCAAGCCAGTCATGAGCAGTGTTCAGACTTATATTTTGAGTAGTCAAATACAATGTAGGTAGGAAACTCATTATGCTTATTTAACATGAAATCACTCAATTTCAGGCTAAAAATCATTTACTTTTATTGGCCATAAATCATTTCCTTTGAATCACCATCTACGTGGGTTTACATTTACTATTTATTTAGCTCATCATATAATACTATTTGTGATACAAAATAGAGGTCATCATTTTATGCAAACAAATCTGTCATGGTATTTTCTTTGGAATATTTCAGAAATGTTTTCCAAATGAAAATTACAGAAAGTACAATTATGAATATTTGACAACCGTATGTACAATGTTTATGCCCCTTTCCTGTCCTAGCCAACAGATAATGCATTTTTTACCAGTAATTTTTATAGCTCCTGTGCTTAATTTAATCTTATTTATTGAGAAGTACTAGGGAGGACTAAAATGAATACATTCTAGAAGGAAACATATATATGCATTTCCAGTCCAATGATGGGTAAGTGTGTTACTGTTAAGTCTTTGTACTGGTCAGATTTTCCTGTGCTCCTCAGTGAGCCTGTTCTGTCACTGACACTTCAGGTTGGTGACTAACCACAATCTCTAAAAAGCTTTAAAATAGAAGGGTTAATATTAAAAGTCACAGTCCTCAAACCACAATTAATATTCACCATCTTTCTTCATCACTCCTTCTAGACTCTCTTCACTTTTAGCCAACACTTCCATAGGTCTAGATTTCTTTCTGAATAGTATCACCAAATCTCCACCCTGGCTAATTTACCCTTACAAGGTTATGGGCGATGCACAGGCCTATTTTTATTTATCACCGAGCACAGCAGCACTAAGCAATCAATGCATGAGTCATCTTAGTTCCAGACACATTCTTTCCTGATTCATAACATCATGCAATCCCTAGAGTCTCATAATGATCGTGGTCAATTGTCCTTGCCCCATACAGTAATGCTTTTTTAAAAATTATTTTGGCTTTCTTGTCTATGGATATGAGGAATCCAAAATGACCAGGTGACAATTTTAACTTTAAGTTCCTTGGAATTTTACTGAGATTCTAATGGTCTCAATGGTTTTAATCCCATAGATCCCCAAATTCTTGGGACAGAAATTACAAAATCTCCAAAGGGCCACTTTCATAGACAAGTATTTGCATGTGTTGATTTATTGTGCAATGTTTGCTCTTCCTAGATAAACTACAAACAAATGAAACAGAATTTGAATTAAGTGCAAGAATTAGGTAAAATAAAAATAGATAGATAAATCTGGGGGTAAAAATTTGTACAGAAAATCACACTGTGAAATTTGGTGCACTGAAAAGTTATAGATATTGAATTTGGCTGCAGGGATTGAGCACAAACTCATGGATCACCTGTGTAAGAAAGAATTTTTCTCCAGTGATACTAACTACGTGAAACATTTCTTGCCGCCCTTTATTATAATCAAAAAGTAGAAATGGGAGAAGTGGGAGAGCTAATAAATTAAAGTAAAATAATGAAGAGCTGGTAGAAGGTTGACAAAAAAGTATGCACATAAGGAAAAAAAGCCTGGTTCTTTGAAAAAATAAATAAAGTTGGTAAACCTCTAACCTTAATACCCACGTAAAAGAGAAAAAAAATTGCATATGTAAGAAATGAAAGAGGAGTCATCACATGATCCCCTCGACTTTAAAGGAATAATAAAGGAACACTATGAATAAGTCTTTGACCAAAAGTTTGATGACTTAGATGAAATGGACCACTTTCTTAAAAAGCATAAACTAGTAAGATCACACAAAGAGAGATAGATAGCCCACATAGTCCTATATTCATGAAAGAAATGAATAATAACCTCTCAAAAAATTGAATCAGCAGGGTCAGATGATTTCCCAGGTAAAATTTCCCAAACATGTAAGGAGCAAATAATATCAATTATCCTCAATCTCTTCCAAAAAAAAAAAAAAAATAGGCAAAGGGAATACTTTCTTTCCTCATCCACGAGGCCAACAATATCCTAAAACCAAAACTGTAAAACACATTACTAGTAAGGAAAACTACAGACCAATCTCTTTTGAACACAGAAACAAGTTCAACAAAATATTAACAAACTGAATCCAACAATGTATAAAAGAAAGTATATACTATAATTCATTTGAAGTATGTAAGCCTGGTTCAACATTTGAATGTCAATCAATGTAATCCACCACATCAAGAGATGAAAATGATCATACAAATAGATGCAGAAAAACATTTGACAAGATCCGATACCCGTTCATGACAAAAACTCTCAACATACTATAAACATATGGGAATTTCCTCAACATGATAAAGAACATCTACAAAACACCTATAGTTAACATAATATTTACTAGTGAGAATTTAGATGTTTTCCCTCTAAGAGCGGAAACAAAGCAAGGATGCCTTCTTTCACCATACTTCTATTTAACATTTTACTAGAAGTTGAAGCTAGTGTAAAAAAATTAGAAAATAAATATACAGGCTGGCCGGAAAAAAATAAAACTGTCTTTATTCACAGATGGCATAATTATTTATATGGAATACCCCCAAAATCTAAAATAAACTCCTGGAACTTTTTTTTTTCCTTTTTTTTTACATGGACAGGCTCTGGGAATCGAATCTGGGTCTCCGACATGGCAGGCAAGAACTCTGCTATGGGCCACCATTGCCCACCCACATCTGGAATTTTAAAGCAAGTATAGCAAAATTATAGAATTCAAGGTTAATATATAAAAAGTCAGCTGCTTTTCTATATATTGGCAGTGCACAACTGGTATTTGAAATATATATTCATAAGAACACCAAAAATTATACTTAGGTATAAATCTAATGAAATATGTACTGGACCTATATATATGAAATACAAAAAAAGTTTATGGAATAAATCAATGATGATCTAAATAAATGGATAGGTGTTCTGTATTCATGAATCAAAAGACTCAATACTTTTAGGATTTTTATTGCTCCCAACTTGATCTACTGATTCAACCCAGTCCCAGCAAGCTATTTTGTAGATAAGGATAAACTAAATCTACAATTTATATGGGAAGACAAAATACCTAGAATATTAATAAAATATTGAAGAACAAAGTTAGAAGACTGACACTATCCAATTTCGAGACTTAATACATACATGTAGTAACCAAGACAGCATGGTTTTGATAAAATAATAGACAATCAACCCAGAAATAGAACCAGGCAAATAAAATGAACTAATCTTTGACAAAGGAACATAGAGACAGGATGTGTTTTCAACAAATATTGCTTGAAAACTTGGATGTCTGTATGCCAGAAAATGAATTTAAAGACAAACAATACACCTTTCAGGGAAGGTCAGGGGATTTTAGGAAAGAATACAGAGTGTGATAAAATAATCTTGCCATACAACAAATGGAATGAACAACCTCACTGAAGCCGAGTGGGATAATTGTTGACCAATTCACTTTGGGTGAAATTAATGGAGTATGCAAGATCAAAGGTAAAAGTCAATATAAAAATAACTATACTCCAGTTGATAAAAGTTTTTTTCTGAACAGTACAGGTTACCAACTCTGAAACCACTATATATGTATTTTGGAATTGAACAATTAATGTGTAACAGATGGTGGAAATCATGTTTCTGTTTTTTGGAGTATGAGATTACAGACTAGTAAGAGGACAAGTCTAGAATTATCCACGGGGTAATGAGCTAGAGTTGGGGTACCTTATGAACTCAAGTTTAGCATAATATATATATATATATATTCATAAAATTATAAACTCAGGTTTAGCATAATATATATATATTTAGCATTATATATATATTATCACACTCTCTCTCTCTCTCTCTCTCTATATATATATATATAGCTGGTGACATTTTAAAGTATTTATTGCATTTGTTAGTAACTACATATAGTCCCTTGGTCTGTCAGCTCAAAGGACCTGGAAGTAATGACATCACAACTGCAATAAGCGTACCTAGCACCCTGATCTAAGTTTCTAATACCATTCTCTGAAGAAAGCAAGTAGGGCTCCTTGGAGAGATGGCTGATTCTACAGCTGGGGCAGAGGATATATAAGATGAGCCAAAGACATCTTGTACCAGAAAGTAATTACTAAAAAGAAATTAAAACCGAAAACCAATAACAATTTTGGAAGTACATAAAAGGGACACAGGAGGCAACTGAAAGATTGAGCGATGTCCTAACATGGAAGAATTTAGGCAACAGAATAAAGTAGTATTGAATTATAATCCAAGCATAAAATAAAAATCCATGTGTCCATATTGATAAAAGTAACTGCATAACTAAATAAATGAGGGGTATAGATAAATCTCCCATGCAGATAATTCTATATTATTGATGTAGATAGACCACCATCAAGAAGACAGAGCCTAACTTTCACTCCTTAAATGTGGGCTGCTCCTAGTGATTTCCTTCCAAAGAGGACAGTTTAGAAAGGTGAGGGGGGAAAGAGTAACTTGACAATGGAAGATACCTGAAAAACTCTGCCTAAATGGTCAAGTAATAACTCATATTGCTACTATGTACCTATGTTAGTTTCCTTTGGCTGCCATATCAAACTACTTAAACTGGGCTATTTAAAACAAAAGAAATTACATTTTAAAAAATTTAAAAAAGAAATTTACATTAGCTCTCAGAGTCTGGAGGCTAGAAGACCAAAAAAAAAAAAAAAAGGTGTTGGCAGGGTTATGCTCCCTCCAAAACATGTAAGAGAGGATTCTTCCTTGCTGGTTTTAGAATCTGGTAGCATTCCTTGGCTTGTGACAGCATAACTCCAATCCCTACTTTCATCTGCACATAGGTGTCTTCCCTGTGTCTGTCTCTGGGTCCAAATTTTCCTCTTCTTATCAAGATACCACTCTGGGTTAGGGCTTACCCTAATCCAGTATGATTTCATCTTAACCAAGTATATGTCTAAAGACTCTATTTCCAAATAAGGTAACATTCACAGGTACCAGGAATTTTTTGGAGTCTTAATTGAGCTCACATCAGTATCCTAATGAGAATGACATTTTACCTCTGAGGTCTTCCTCCCCAAAAATTCATATCCTCAGTCTAACTATGATAAGCATATCATACACATGCAAAGTGAATGACAGCATACAAGATGCTTACCCAGTACACCTCAAAACTCTCGAGGTCATCAAAAAAAGGGGGAGTTTGAAAACTATGAAGAGCCTAAGGAGACAAGATAACTTAATGTCATGTGGTATCCTGAACGGGATCTTAGAACCAAAATAGGATATTTGGTAAAAACTAAGAAAGTATGGAAATAATTAGTTAATAATGTATAAGAAAAGTTCATTTACTGTGCCAGATGTACTATACTAATGGAAGATATTAATAAAAGGGAAACTAGATGTGGGGTATATGGAAATTTTTATTTCTGTAAATCTAAAACTATTCTAAAATTAATAGTTTATATAAACATAAACACATTGGTTCAAAGATTAGAAGGCAAAATAATGAGATATAATTTAGAAGTAATCAAAATCCATTTAAGGTAAGTTATACTTCAAAATAATTGGATAAAATAAGACGATAAAATGAATAAAGAAATAAATAATCAACTTCATCTGGCAAAGCAAGGAAAAACTTGAAAATTGAAAGGTACAAAATAAAATTTAGAGAAGAGGAACTCTTATGAGACAAGATAGTTGGAGGAAGCCTAGAAGTATAAGGATAAAAGTTAAGCGAAGTAAACCATAAGCTTAAGTAGGAATAGAAACCATTGAAAAACATTATATTTCATGGTGACAAGACATGTTGAAATAAGCATAATTATAATTAAAGAAGAAAACAAATAAACAACAACAACAAAAACAAATAAAAGGTGTGGTAAATGGAGAGGGGAAAAAATAATGTTGAAACAAACCACACTTTCCAGTGACTTAAGTTGTATGTAGGATTCCTGTGGACTAAGTCCCTGGGATACGAAATATCCTTGATGGATAAGAACATAGAAACAGAGGACTGCTTTATAGTTTTCTCTCTGTCTTTACTTTATACCTATTTCTCAAATCCCTGGAGAAGAGGTAAGCTTTCAAAAAAGTTCTTTGTCCCTATACCTTAGGTAAAGGCTGGTAAGCCATTGTGTGTTCTAGTTTGCTAGCTGCTTTTAAATAGGGGGATTTAATCAGATGCTAGTTTACAGTTCCAAAGCCAAGAAAATGACCCAATTAAAACAAGTCTATAGAAATGTCCAATCTAAGGCACCCAGGGAAACATACCTTGGTTCAAGAAGGCCAGTGAAGTTCAGGGTTTCTCTCTCAAGTGAGAAGGCACATGGCGAACACAGTCAGAGCTTCTCTCTCATCTGGAAGGACACATGGCAAACATAGCATCAGCTGCTAGCTTCTTCTGTTGGCTTCCTGTTTCATGAAGCTCCCCAGGAGGCATATTCCTTCTTCATCTCCAAAGGTCTTTGGCTGGTAGACCTCTGCTTCTCGTGGCTATGTCGTTCTGGCTGCTCTCTCTGAATTCCTTCATTCTTCAAAATGTTTCCTCTTTTATAGGACTCCAGAAACCGATCATGACCCACCCAAATGGGTGGAGACATGTCATCACCTAATCCAGCTTAACAACCAGTCTTGATTAAATCACATCTCCAAGGAGATGATCTGCTTACATTTTCAAACATACAGTATTGAATAGGGAGTATTCTGCCTTTACAAAATGGGATTTTGATTAAAACATGGCTTTTCTAGGGTCCATACATCCTTTCAAACCAGCACATTGTGGGTGGTTAAATTCAAAGACACTATTTCTTAAAATATATAAAAAAGGAAACTGAAAAAAAACAGGAAGAGAATTTTGAGGCACGAATGTATATTTAGAAGTTTAGGTGTGATATTTCATGAAAATAAAATACCTCATCTTAGGATCAGCCATCTTGACAATTAGAATTACAGAAAAATTAAAAGTATATATGTTTTCAGTTGAATGGTATAATGACTCCAAATGAATATGCCAGTAAACATTTCATTCAATTGAAAATATTCAAAGATGTTTTTCATTAATAATCTGATTTATTTCCAGAAATGCTTTTTTTTGTCTTTTTATCCTATATTGTTTTTTTTACATGTTTTAATAAGCTTGTAGAAAGACCATAAAGTTTATATAAAACAAGTTCATCTTTCTCTGAACTTCATCATCAATATATCTCTTTTCCTCAGTGAATGCTTTCAAGTCAGAATACCCCTAAAGGCAAAACTCTAAAAAAGGCAAATGGGAATCAGGGTATCAGTTATACATCTAAATACTTTAATAATTCATTATCTTACTTTTTTTCTCTTTTCCTTCATAATATAATGCAATATTTTGGGAGACAGAGAATTCAATATTTTTTTGCAGATATGAAAATATTTTTACCATTTTCTGCATATATGAAAATATTTTTAAATAAAATGTTTGGAATTCTTTTATATAATTCATTTTACAGTAACTATTTAAAATTTTTGAAAGTTGTTTTCCATAAAAGAGCAATTTATTAATTTGTACATATTTCAAAAAAGCATATTGTCATCTGACAAACTGACTTTTCCAAGTCTTTTTTCACATATTCTGTTTTTTTAAATTCTCAGCTTTTGGAGTAGCACTTATGACTAAGAATAGCTTGTTGAGAAATGAAAAAAATTAAGCTCTTGAAGGAAAACTATGTTTGACATTTCCATAAGAATTTTTTTCTTTATATCCATATGCAAATTGGGCAACAATGGTTAATAAAAATAAAGTGTACAAACTTGTTTGGCAATAAATGTCCATTGGGATTGAATTCACTTTTATGAAAAACTGTGGTTTTCTACATGCAATTTACAATTTCTTATACTAATGCCTATGTAGTATGTTGTTTTCCCCTTTTAACTAGGTTCTATTTTGATCTGATGATGTATGAAATAATTTGTCAAGTCACAATGGTATAATTTTAAAGATATAAGGAATATTCCAGTGCTTATATAAATAAATTCTTTCCTTTTACAGAAAAAGTTATATAAATTAGTCCAAGTCCACAAAGCTAGTTACCATCAAAGGCAGTATCAGATATTTAGATGAGTTATCTTTTAAAGACATTAAGCAATCTCTATACATGATGGGTGAAAATTTCTAGTTTTCAAAAGTATACACTTCATAATTCTTTTAAATGATAATTTATGTCTTACATTTAGGAAAATATAACTGATTCCTTTATGATCTTCTAAGACAGCCCATACAAAAGAAACAATGATTGTTTCTTTATCTCTCTTAACACATACTCTAGGTTTTTCCAGTGGGAAACATTAAGAATTCTGATGACCACATTTTTTAAACAAGAAGTCAAAACTTTAAGCACACACTTGAACAGACACCCATAAGCACATTCAACGTATATAAATAACATTACAATTTTAAACATCTAATTTGTATGTAAATAGGTATTAAAGATTCATGGAAAACAGTAAACAAAGGTGTGGACTACAACGGTTAAAAATAGAAAGATGTGGACCAGGAAAGCTGAACATTGATTATAGGATAACATGTGGAGTTAGGTCCCATTTTCCTTTTTTCTTAACTCACTTGTATTTTCTAATTTCCTACAATAAGTATGTAATTTACCCAGGAAAACTTTCATAAAGTAAAAATTACAAAACTTATGAAATCATATGTCTAAGTATATTTATTCATTTATCTGTGGAAGTAAAATTTAAATTATTATATGTTTTTCACAAATAAAGCATGACAATCACTAATGGTATATTTTTAAAATATTTTTAAAGATTAAAAAGTACAGGATTAAATGTGGCACTTTCTCTTTTCTACATGTTCTTTCTTTTTTTGATTTAAGCTAAATTTAAAAATAATCTCAACACCATGAGAATCATATTATACCATGACTTTTATCCTGGTAAAGGTACTGGTGCCTACCACTCTAGAAGAGAATTAAGCAACTTTTGGAAACTATTTTATCAAACCATAGGAGGTACTAAGGTTTTTTTTTCCTTTCTAGACCAAAGGACTAATGGACAAACTTCAGAAGACTGTTTCATCTGAAGGAAGATTTAAAAATCTCAGAGAAACACTTAAAAAGTATGTTTATCTTAATTAAGAATATTAAAGAGAAAAAAAATTGTAGATAAGAAAAATGGTAATGCACAGGAAACTCAGGAACTTAAAGAGCCGCAAAGTGCCTATGGAATATGGGACCTCTCTTAAAGAGATGTCTCCTGTCAGGGAGTCTTCGGGATGAACCTTCTTGAGTGGTGTTCTCCAAACCATCAAAGTACATATTTGGTTGCTCTGCTATTAATCTATTGTCTACTCTAAATCCTTTTATTTGTGAACACCTTCATCAATTAGTTAGAAAAATATAACTGATACTTATATATAACTGATGCTTATATAACTGATACTGAGTAATAAAATTGTTGTTATCAAAAAAAAAGTACAGGATTATTTACAAAATATTGAGGTTTCAATTCATTTATGTTTAGTTTGTCACACTCTCAAAAATATTAAGCACAGAAGGCCATTCTGGATTGCTTTGGTTTTTAACCTTCTTACAATTCTTCAGTAGTAGCCAGATGTCTGAAAATTGGAGTAGTCATTTCCTAAAGGGAAACAACCCATCACATGCTCATAATTTCCACTTATTTAGAGCCTTTCTAACCCCAGCTGCCTTTAAAATCAGTTTATATAATTCTTTGAATAGAAAAACAGCTACTCATGTGGAAATAAATATTACTTTATTCTTTCTCAGATTTTACACAACACCATCTTGGTACTGTTTTATTTTTTAGTTTTAGTGTTATTGTAAAATAATCATTGTCCATTAACAAAGTAGCCTAAATTTGTAAATAATGAGGAAAAATAAACATTAGGGAAAGATAAACAATGTCAAAAAGAACTTTCAGGTTAAAAAAAAAAGACCTAAAGAAGATGTCTGCCTGAGAGGGTTAAAGGGCATAGCAAAATAGTATCTTCCAACCATCACGGGGAGAGGAAATAGAAAGAGATGAATAGTCACAAAATTTGTCTCCCTCCAATGTCTGCTCAGGTGAGTTTTTCCTTTGCCATGGGGTTGAGCGTTTTTTTAAAAAAGATACAGTTTAATCATAATTTTTTAGTTTACTCCAGGTTATTTGCTTGGCAGTATTTTTATAGTGAGCCTTTTAAAATAGAACAAACACAGACTCTGACTTCTGCTAAAGTTAGGGATTAGATTCTCTGAGTGATGGTTTCCTTAACTGTAAAATGAAGTTAAAACAAAAAGAAATTCACTCTGACGGCTTAGCATGGGGATAAATGCTTTAGCTTAATACTGTGAGCCCACTGAAGGCAGGTACTCTGTTTTGTCTGCCTTTGTGTCTCCAGTACTACCCCAGAGCCTGGTGCATAGTAGAGAATTGATGATTTTCTATTCTTTTGCCGATCTTTTCTATATAAATATTTTTCTAATCAGACTCTTGATTTTGATTGTGAGACATGGTGGAATGAAAATATACATTTTAGAATCATAAGATAGGAGTGTGAATTCCAGCTAAACATTCCAAGCTATATGGCATTGGGCGTATAATTTGTCCCTCACTTTCCTCATTCATCAAATGGAAATTTAACAGGAAAAGCAACAATACAAAAATGCATTTACTTCACCACATTGTTGCAAAGGTGAAGAAATAATGTTTATTGTATGTCTAGCTTTTTAAATTTGATCACATCAGAATTTGTGCCTTAAAATTTTGAGTCTGATTCTCAATCTCCAAAGGAAAAACAGCCCATTCCTCCCCCTGGAGGACCATTGAAGGCCTTTTGATTAAAATAGGCTATAGGGCTAATCCACAATTCACATCTCCCTATGTCCTCTCCTGGCTTGTGAAAAAGGGTGTAGTCAAAGTCAGGAAAAGCAAAGACAAAAATAACCAGCACAAGGAAATCTGCCTGTGTCTTCCTGTACTTACAGCGTTAATTGGGTATTGCTCTGCTCTCTGCTTTGTCAATCTTATTTAAAGTTAGCCTGGGTGTAGCTTTCGTACCTTTAATAAAGATGGGTCTTAATGCACAGTGTTTCTCTCTACTCTACCTAGATTTTTTCATGTGGGGAATAGGAGTCTATAAATTTCATTTCTTGGCTCTGGTTTCTCCATTACTCTTGACAAACCTCTATCAGTCTTTCAAACAGCCTTGCCAAAATGTACTGGAAAACAGAGACTTATTGAGAGTAACTTGGCAATTATTAGTTTAATCACATCCAAATCTCCAAACACTTTCATTCTCATCTGATCAAATTTGTCCTACTTGGAACAAAAAGATCTACTTGGAGGAAGTATGTGTTTAGGCTTGTGAGTGAAATATATTGAGACCAGGACCATTGCTTGAATATTTGCAAGCAACCAAGAGGTGACATTTACAATTGGGATATTCTTTTTCTTTTAATTAATAGCTTTTCTGCTTTTGCCTATTTTAATCCAGAGAGAGCGACACAATAAGGCTCCCAAAGTCCCTGCCTTGGGAATGTAGTGGAGTGGGGAGGGATACTCTAAACAGTTCTGCAATCCAGCCAAATGTAGAGAGGAAACAGAGACGATGTGATAGAGAGGAAAAACACTGAATGTTCTCATTTGAGCTCTTTGTAATAGTTTTATCCATTATTGCATAGCAAGGATCAAACGTAAGACATTTAGAGATGCTTTTCACAGAAAGGAGGACATAAAGCCATAAAACAAGGTGAACTAATGTGGAGAAAATATGCTAAATGCATTCTCAGAATAGGAAGGCAAATTGAAATAAATGGGTAAAATAAATATATATAAGAAAAACTTAATAAAATTCTAGAATAAGCATATTAGCAGAAGCATATTAACAGGTACAATGTTTCCTCTGTTGTTATCATGAAGATATTATGACCATAAAGTGAAATATAATGGCTTATTAGCATCACTGATGTCCTTAGGCAATGAATTTTACAGTACTGTTTTTAGTGCCAATCTTTCTAATTATATGGATGAAATTAATATGCTTGTCTGCTCTGTCCCAAGTTGAAGGAAAGAATAGTACATCTCCTGAAAAGTTTTAAAGTTAGCTAAGAAATTAGTTCTTTCAAGCCCAAACCTGTATAGAACATACTACTGTAAAAAACAAAATACTCTTTCATAGGGAACACAGAAAATTCTTAGGTAAGAGGGAAATTAAGATTAATCAGGCAATAATAGCTGGTTTAGTGTGTAGAAACAGTCCCCTATGGGTATTGCATGCTTCACTGTGTAGTTTATATATAATTTATTTTGAGAAAAATTATTTACTACAGAAGCATTTTATACCTAACCTGTTATTATCACCTATAGATTACACATATCTTGTCATCGTGTGTGTGTGTGTGTTTTACTCAAATGAATCTAACATGAGTAAGATTCTACTTTCTTGCTCAGATTCAGTCTTAAATCAAGAGAAATAAATACATATGTCATCAAAGAAAACTAAAGCACTAGATATTATGGGCTTTTGTAATCCTACCCTATTTGAGGTTTAAAATGTCATTTGGAACAAACAGAATTCTAAATAAGGTTATGAAAAAGGAAGTGCATTTAAGAATCAATGCTTTCTTTCAGAAAATAGCTTTATAATTATGGCTTTCTCATTCTGAGGTAATTTCTTGAAAATTATTTCCTTTTTTAACAAATTTAAATAAATGGGGTAAGCAGGTGTTTTGTGTGATGGGAACAAGAAAAAGAGTGGAGGTTACAGATTCTTAACAAAAAAGTCAGGACTGAGAATATTCGTAAGTTGAAGATTATGCTAAAAAATGAATCAGCTTGACCTCTGTATGCTATGTTTGCTTGCTAATTGAGTGAATTTTCAAAACTTCAGAGCAATGACACCATGATAGTTTTATATGTACATAAATAATCTAAACTCACAATTCTCTTTAAAATTCAGATGGAGTACAAAAGTTCAGGAATTATTTAATCACTGTTGTGTGTCTAAACTACAGCCTGTATTATTCCACCATTTTCCCCTTTACTTACCAAAGTGCCCCCCTCCCTTTTCCATGCTAACTTTTCTCCTCAAATTTCCATGGAAACCCCACGCACACTGTATACATTTTCATGTTCTACTTGCTGGTGGCTTCCTGCGCTCCTCAATCACCATGGAACACACTCATTTTCTTTCCTTTATGATCTCAAAAAAGTTTAACTTCCTCAGCAATTATATTGAGAAGCCCGGAGTTAATCACTGAATTCTTATATCGCTGATTTGACATGTCACTCATGCTACTTTGCATTTTTTTTTCTTTCTTTTTTGTGAAACTGTCTTATTTCTCAAAGATGTGTGACTATGTTTTAGGAGTAGAGGGCACTTTTCAACAAATAAACTATTGCATCTATTTTTGCTTTTGTTTTTTCCTTTTTTTAAAACAATTTTTAGTGTGAAAAATTAACCTACGTACAAAGAAAAGAAAGAGAAAAGCAGTAATTTTCAAAGTACAACTTCAGCAAACAGTTATAGAACAGATTTCAGAATTTTTTTGGGGGGGGTTACCATTCCACTAGTTCATATTTTTCCTTCCAGCTGCTACAAAACACTGGCAGCTAAAAGAAATATCACTATAGTGAATCAGCAGTGATGTTAATTTGTTAAATGCTATTTTTTCTATAATAATTCCTCTTCTACTTTGATCCTTCTCCTCATCTACAGGGATCTTTAGGAAATGCCCACTGCATTAGTCAGAGTTCTCTAGAGAAAGAGAACCAACAGGAGATATCTGTAAATATGAGATTCATGAAAGTGTCTTATGCAATCATGGGGAAGTAAGAGTCCAAAATCTGTAGGGTAGGCAGTAAGTTGGCAGCTCCAATGAAGGTCCTCAATGAACTTTCCAGGAGATGCTGGTTGGCTGAAGCAGAAAGAGAGATTCTCTCTTCTAAATTCTCCTTAAAAGTTTTCCAATGATACTCACTTACTGCAGAAGACACTCTCCTTAGCCAACTGCTGACGTAATCAGTCATGGATATAATCAATATGTTTATGATTTAAGTCCATGAAATGTCCTCACAGCAACAGACAGACTGATGCTTGCTTGACCAGACAACTGGGCACATCACCTGGTCAAGATGTCACATAAACCTGACCATCACAGCTGTTTTGAGTTTCTCATGTTGAGAAAGGGTGTTGACACCAAAGAATGGGGGGTATAATTAGTTGATAATCTTGGAAAGGCTGATCCCTCTGGGTTTTAGGATTTATTTGGCCTAGGAACCTTGTGGAAATTATAGTTTCCAGGAAAGTAAACACAGTGCATGAAACTTCTATAGGGTCTCAATTCAAACCCTAGGTGTTCTTAAAGGTTAATAGGAGTGCTGTTGGTTGGGATTTAACAAACCATAGCAATTAGCATTATCTAACTGAGCTTGTATAAGAGTAGCCTCCAGAATAGCCTCTTTACTCTATTTGACCTCTCTTAGCCACTGATGTCTTATTTTATTACACTTCTTTCCCCGTTTTAGTCAGAAAGGTGTTGTTAATCCCACAGTGCCAGGGACAGACTCATACCTGGGAGTCATGTCTCATGTTGTCAGGGAAACTTTCACCCCTGAATGTCATGCCCCATGTGCGAGGGAGAGTAATGATTTTCTTTGCATAGTTGAGCTTAGGGAAAGAAAGGCCACATCTGAGCAATGAAATAAGTTTCCTGGAAGCAACTCTTAGGCCTTGTTATAGGGAGTATTAGCTTCTCTGCTACAGAAATAGGTTCCTAATGGCAAGCCTCATAATCAAGGGTTTGACCTATTTTCTTGGGAGTTCCCAATGGCTGAGAGGATACTCAGGGTTTCTCAGATGGGAAAGTTTAAACAGTTCCATATCTTTTTTTAATTCAGGCTTTCAAAGGACTCTATAATATTTTTTTAATTGTGAAAAATAACATATACAAAGAGACACAATAAAGTTCAAAGCACACCACAACAATTAACAATTATAGAACAGATTTCAGTTTGGTACGGATTACAATTCCACAATTTTAGGGTTTTACTTCTAGCTGCTCCAAGACACTGGAGACTAAAAGAAACATCAACATAATGATCCAGAAGTCATACTCATTTGTTAAATCCTATTTTCTCTATTATAACTTCTCCTTCTCTCTTGATCTTTCTCCCAATCTTTAGAGGTATATTGGCTCTGTTCATTCTAACTTTTTGGTGTTGGAAAGCGCTGTCAATAATCTGGGCTAGGAGGATGGAATTAGTTGACACTCTGGAGAGGATGGCCCATCTGGTTTTTAGGACTTATCTGGCCTAAGAACCCAACTGGAGGTTGTTGGTTTATGGAAAGTAATCATAGTGTATGGAACCTTTGTAGAATAGCATCTCAGATAAAGCTTTAGGTGTTCCTCAGGGTTGGCAGGAATGGTTTTGGTTGAGGTTTGGCAAACCATGATAAGTAGCAATCTACTTCCTTCATTCCAGCTAAGGAACATTTCTTGACTCTAATTTACCCAATACTGTCTAAGTAAAAAATATCAGTGGTAAAATTACATTGCATTTTGAATAAGGATACTATAACAGTAGAAGAAAAATGGAAAGCATAAGCCTGGCAGGTGCAGCAGAAGGGGCAAAGTCAAAGTCAGGAATGTCCTTGGTGCATGCAAGAGACAAGGAGGACTAGACCATATGCTGGGTCACAAGGCAAGTCTCAACAAATTTAAAAAGATTGAAATCATGCAAAACACTTTCTCAGATCATAAGGGAATGAAGTTGGAAATTAATAATAGGCAAAGCGCCAGAAAATTCACAAATATGTGGAGGCTCAACAACACACTCTTAAACAACAAGTGGGTCAAGGAAGAAATTACAAGAGAAATCAGTAAATATCTCAAGGCAAATGAAAATGAAAGCACAACATATCAAAACTTATGGGATGCAGCAAAAGCAGTGCTAACAGGGAAATTTATTGCCCTAATGCCTATATCAAAAAAGAAGAAAGGGTAAAAATACAGGAATTAACTGTCCACTTGGAAGAACTGGAGAAAGAACAGCAAACTAACCCCAAAGCAAGCAAAAGGAAAGAAATAACAAAGATTAGAGCAGAAATAAATGAAATTGAGAACATGAAAACAATTGAGAAAATCAGTAAAACCAGAAGTTGGTTCTATGAGAAAATCAATAAGATTGATGGGCCCTTAGCAAGATTGAGAAAAAAGAAGAAGAGAGAGGATGCAAATAAATAAGATCAGAAATGGAAGAGGAGACATAACCACTGACCCCACAGAAATAAAGGAGGTAATAACAGGATACTATGAACAACTTTATGCCAATAAATACAACAATGTAGATGAAATGGACAACTTCCTAGAAAGGCATGAACAAACAACTTTGACTTTCAAAGAAATAGATGACCTCAACAAACCAATCACAAGCAAAGAAATTGAATCAGTCATTAAAAAGCTTCCCAAAAAGAAATGTCCAGGACCAGATGGCTTCACATGTAAATTCTACCAAACATTCCAGAAAGAATTAGTACCAATCATGCTCAAACTCTTCAAAAAAAAAAAAATTGAAGTGGAGGGAAAGCTACCTAATTCATTCTATGAAGCCAACATCACCCTCATACCAAAACTAGGCAAAGATATTACAAAAAAAGAAAACTACAGACCAATCTTTCTAATGAATATAGATGCAAAAATCCTCAACAAAATTCTAGCAAATTGAATCCAGCAACACATTAAAATAAATTATACATCATGACCAAGTAGGATTCATCTCAGGTATGCAAGGATGGTTCAACATAAGAAAATCAATTAATACAATACACCATATCAACAAATCAAAGCAGAAAAATCACATGATCATCTCGATTGATGCAGAGAAGGCATTTGACAAAATTCAACATCCTTTCCTGTTGAAAACACTTCAAAGGATAAGAATACAAGGGAATTTCCTTAAAATGATAAAGGGAATATATGAAAAACCCACAGCTAATATCATCCTCAATGAAAACTGAAAACTTTCCCCCTAGGATCAAGGAACAAGACAAGGATATCCACTATCACCACTGTTATTCAACATTGTGTTGGAAGCTCTAGCCAGAGCAATTAGACAGAAAAAAAAATACAAGGCATCAAAATTGGAAAGGAAGAAGTAAAACTATCACTGTTTGCAGATGATATGATACTATATGTTGAAAACCCTGAAAAATCCACAGCAAAACTACTACAGCTAATAAATGAGTACAGCAAAGTGGCAGGTTACAAGATCAACATTCAAAAATCTGTAGTGTTTCTCATACACTAGTAATGAACAAGCTGAGGGGGAAATCAAGAAACGAATTCCATTTACAATTGCAACTAAAAGAATAAAATACTTAAGAATAAATTTAACTAAAGAGACAAAAAAACCTATACAAAGAAAACCACAAGAAACTGTTAAAAGAAATCAAAAAAGACCTAAATATATGGAAGGGCATACTGTGTTCATGGATTAGAAGATTAAATATAGTTAAGATGTCAATTCTACCTAAATTGATTTACAGATTCAATGCAATACCAATCAAAATCCCAACAACTTACTTTTCAGAAATAGAAAAACCAATAAGCAAATTTATCTGGAAGGGCAGGGTGCCCCGAATTGCTAAAAGTATCTTGAGGAAAATAAACGAAGCTGGAGGTCTCATGCTGTTGGACTTTAAAGCATATTATGAAGCCACAGCGGTCAAAACAGCATGGTACTGGCATAAAGATAGATATATTGACCAATGGAATCAAATAGAGTGCTCAGATATAGACCCTCTCATCTATGGACATTTGATCTTTGATAAGGCAGTCAAGCCAACTCACCTGGGACAGAACAGTCTCTTCAATAAATGGTGCCTAGAGAACTGAATATCCATATGCAAAAGAATGAAAGAGGACCCGTATCTCACACCCTATACAAAAATTAACTCCAAATGGATCAAAGATCTAAACATCAGGTCTAAGACCATTAAACAGTTAGAGGAAAATGTAGGGAAATACCTAATAAATCTTATAATTGGAGGCGGTTTTATAGACCTTACACCTAAATCAAGAACACTGAAGAAAGAAAGAAATGGGAACTCCTCAAAATTAAACACTTTTGTGCATCAAAGAACTTCATCAATAAAGTAAAAAGACAGCCTACACAATGGGAGACAATATTTGGAAACGACATATCAGATAAAGGTCTAGTATCCAGAATTTACAAAGAGATTGTTCAACTCAACAACAAAAAGACAGCCAATCCGATTACAAAATGGGAAAAAGACTTGAACAGACAACTCTCAGAAGAGGAAATACAAATGGCCAAAAGGCACATGAACAGATGTTCAACGTCCCTGGCCATTAGAGAAATGCAAATCAAAACCACAATGAGATATCATCTCACACCCACCAAAATGGCCATTATCAACAAAACAGAAAATGACAAGTGCTGGGGAGGATGTAGAGAAAGAGGCACACTTATTCACTGTTGGTAGGAATGTCAATTGGTGCAACCACTGTGGAAGGCAGTTTGGCGGTTCCTCAAAAAGCTGAATATAGAATTGCCATATGACCCAGCAATACCATTGCTAGGTATCTACTCAGAGGACTTAAGGGCAAAGACACAAACGACATTTGCACACCAATGTTTATAGCAGCATTATTTACAATTGCAAGGAGATGGAAACAGTCAAAATGTCCATCAACAGACGAGTAGCTAAATAAACTGTGGTACATACATACGATGGAATATTATGTAGTTTTAAGACAGAATAAACTTTTGAAGTATGTAACAACATGGATGGACCTTGAGAACATTATGCTGAGTGAGACTAGCCAAAAACTAAAGGACAAATACTGTATGGTCTCACTGATATGAACTGACATTAGTGAATAAACTTGGAATATTTTGTTCGTAACAGAGACCATCAGGAGATAGAAATAGGGTAAGATATTGGGTAATTGGAGCTGAAGGGATACAGACTGTGCAACAGGACTGGATACAAAAACTCAGAAATGAACAGCACAATACTACCTAACTGTAATATAAATATGTTAAAACACTGAATGAAGCTGCATGTGAGAATGATAGAGGGAGGAGGGCTGGGGACATAAATGAAATCAGAAAGAAAGGTAGATGTTAAAGATTGAGATAGTATAATCTAGGAATGCCTAGAGTGTATAATAATAGTGAAATATACAAGGTACAATTTTAAAAATGTTTTTGTATGAAGAAGAACAAAGGAGTGTCATTATTGCAGGGTGCTGAAAATAGATGGTAATTAATATTTTAAAATTAAAAAAAAGAGAGACAAGGAGGACATCAGGGGAACTGCAGAAGGTGTGTGCACTGAATTGCAGAAGGTCTTGAAAGATGAGGCAAACAAACTTCACCCTTATACTATAGGAACTGTGGAATTATTACCCTCTCCCAAACACGAACACATTACACATATTCTAATATATTTCTACTCCTGGCTCCCTCACCAATATGGAAATAAATCTAAGTAAAATACATCTTTTTTATTGTTTATTTTATTTTATTAAATGAAATTTTAAGCTGGATGTTTTACGTCTTCGAATTGCAACAATATAAATATTGCCTTGAGTCTTTTGACAGCATGAGTTACCAACGCGCACGTTAAGTGTTAAGAACATGTTAAGACAGTTAAGAACATAGGAGTTCTTAACAGCACATGTTAAGACAGTTAAGAACATAGGAGTGTTAAATTTCATAATTCTAGCTCAGTGTGCCTTACATAGTGTCAGGCTTTACTGTGAAGTTCTTAATTCTGAGAAGGTGACAGTTGACAATGCAAATGGTCATCTTTTTTCATAAATGGTAGAATGACCATCATCTTGAATTATAAAATATTTAAATGGTTTCACAGAAAGTTTCACTGCAGTAAAAAAGAAAGAAGTAAAATCATCTTTTGTAGATAAATTTCTCAGCGTGTCTCCAAAACAGAAAATTTTTAATGGCCCTGTACCCTTAAAAATGTCAACCATCTGCTACAACTGCCCTGAAAAGTCCTTGAGTTCATGGCTCTAAAGGTATTTCCTTGCCTCTGACTTGTTACAATAATGTTAAGTTAAATATAAAGCTAAGATCTTTGTACTAAACATGACTACGCTTTAGCATGTCGAAGATGACTCTGTGAGGCAGATTATCAAATTAGGTTATTTAAATGAACCACTGTAGATAACAGAGACTATCAAATATCACCCCTGCAGTTAAATTCCTCAAAAAAAGGAAAAGATTGAAATTTCAGATGAAGAATCAGCCCAAATGGACAAAAAGCCTAAATAGTTTCTTTTGGCAAGAATATCTTCAACTTCTAGTATATTAAATATTGCATTCTTATATTAAAAACCTGATCACTAGAAATAAAGCTATGATGACTTTATTTCTCTGAGAAAACCAGATTTTCTTATTTGATTTTTATTTTTAGCACATTTAAAAGGAATAAAGCCTATTAAAAATAAGAATGAACATATTTCAGGGCATCAAAAGTTCTATCTTTCTGAGAAAAGGTGAAGGTATTTTTTCTTTAGAAAAGCAGAGTAGGAAGGAGGTTAAAAAGTGGAGACAAACTACTGGTTTTGAAATCTACCTCCCCCACTTACTAACTGTGTAATCTTGGATTTATTTAACCTCTGTATGTTTCAATTAATCCATCTGTAAAATGAGGACAATGATAGTGGCAAATTCCTTGGACATAATGATTAGATGAGCTGATGCATACAGATGACTGAGAGTAGGTAGACTCAAATAAATACCAAATAATTGCTAGCTGCCATTCTTTTTTCAAAAGGACTTAATACCTTTGGATGAGTCCAAATAGTATACTAGTTATAGATGGTGTCCACAATACCTCTGTGCAGTTTGAATTTTTATTAAACTCACTTAGGTGTACTATATAAACAATCTTCAAAATGCAACAGAAGAGGAATTTATTCAAAATGTAAATGAGATTAATGATTTATTTGTCTAATTATATTTATTTCTCTAGACAATATATTCTTTTAATAATAAATATATTAAAAAATATCCAAAACTTTAGTATTTTAAAGTTTAAATTTCTGCAGTTAAATATTGAGTAAAACCTCTCATCTCACCCAGGCACGGAAGCCTGACAGTGGTTCTAGAAGAAGTAGATTTAGGGAGGGAAAAAGTGGATAAGATCCCATTTTCCAGATTTTTCCCTTCTGATACAGAAGCAAATCATACCATGAATGATGTTATGGACACACTATATAATAAAGTGAGTTTATAATACTATAAATGTCGATGTATTAGCAATAAAACAGGTCTTTATCAAATGTTTTTATTCTGTTTCTTGTAAATAAAGACCTGTTTTATTGCTAACACATGAAATTTATAATTTTTTTGATTATCTGATTTACTATCTCATGTAAAGAAACACTGCAGCTTATATATGTTAGCCTGATTTTATGATACATGAAGATAAGTGTTATGGAGAGATACTTTTTATTTGGTTGATACTGTCCACTCTTGTAATTTTTGTTCATGTATTGATATAGTAGAATACCTAAATTTCTTGACATTTAAATTTACAGATAATTGAAGTCTGAATACTTTTAGTAAAATAAAAATCTTTGCATGCACACCCTCTCAGTGAGTAAAATGATTGTATATGGCTATTGCTGCATTGAAGAGTGTCACAAATCAATTCTAAATAACTACTACTGACCCAGGAGGATAGAGAAGACTGAAAAACTACATTATAGTATTCAGGAAAAGATGGTATAACTATTTATGGTCTGGTAGGGTTTTCTAGAGAATGAGCCTATCTCACCACTATATAAAAACAATGCATTCGACTATAACACAAATTGGCAAACCCTGTTAAAATCCTGGAATCTGTTATTCTTTTCTGGAAAATGACAGACATATTTTAGAAAAAAAATGTGAACTGGAAATAAGTATCAGAGGTTTCTTCCTAAAATATGGCTTCTGCATTGCATTTGTTCAAAAAGTAGCATGTGTGAGAGTGGTGGGGAGGCGGCAATAGTGACAGAAGTGTGGGTGTGTGGCTACTATAAGCCAGGCACAATTCTAGGTGTTGGAGGCACAAGGATAAATTAAACACAATCCCTGCTCTCATGGAACACTCATTGGGCGAGACAGATAAATACACTATCAAACCCAGATCGGTGTGATAGACATCGGATGCATGCTTTGAGAAGCATCACTGTGGAGAGCCAAGGAAGGGCAACAGAGTGAACAAACCTGGTCACAGGTTTTCAGGAAAGGGGCCCCAAGGTTAACTAGGTGTCAAAGAAAGGCTCAAGGGCTTGGAGCATAACAACAGCATATCCAGCACAGCTTAGATAAAGAAAAGAATGAAGGCGGAACAGCACAAGTAAAACCAGGAAAGAGAAAAGTGGAGAGTAAAGAGACTGTGTTTTAAATAACATTTTTAATATTGTGTCTTAAATAATGTATTTTAAACAAAGTATTTTAAATAATGACTTATGGAAAAGGGTATGGATTGAAGGAGGATGTCCAGACTTCTAGTTTAGGCAACCAGAGGATGACTGTAACGATAGCAAACATAAAAAAATCTGGCATTGGGGCAGGTTTGTGAATATATGTCTGACATAACTGAGGGGTAATAAAGGTAAGTAGAGGCTAAGCATATAAAGAGGTCCTCTACAATAATGATAGTTCTTTCTATATTTCATATATTGTACCTACATTGGCTCTGTTTATACTGTTGAGCAGTAAACGTCTATAATATAAGGCATTTTCCAACTCTAGGAGTTTAGGATTCTCTGAGATAGAAAGTAGACTTCTAAGATAGCATGGGAGAATACAAGACAGACCTTTGAAATACTTGTCTGAAAATCTCAATTCTAATTAGATTCATATACAAAATAGTTGTATGAGTTAAATCAATTTAGTTAATTGCTGCATGCCTCAGTTTACTCATCTGTAAAATGTACTAATTGGGTTTGATGGTATGTAGTATCTTATCCAACCCTAGTATTTTTTAATGTACATTTTTGATGAGGTCATGAAAGTGATCAACTTTTGTACTGGAAATGTTCCTAACTTATCATTCATATATTAAACTGTTTTTCATTCCTTTTACTCAAATTGAACCAACAGATGCTTTATAAAATTCAAAGGAACAAAGGACTGAGCCATATGCAAATTTTAATATTATCTTCTACAGCTCTTTCATTTCTGTTCAATGAGTTTTTACTCAGAGCTATTATGGGAAAATTATGAAATATAGATTAATGGTTGCATTTTTATGCTTTTGATGTGTTGTTTAATGAGGTATGTGCTGTTTTATATCTTACATCAAAGAGACATCTGCTAGAAACTTTCTTATACACATCAAGTGAATTTTGCACTAATAAGTATAATCATCTGAATAATGGAATATGGTATAAGCAATGAACTTATCTGATAAATTTGGCCCCCATTTTGAAACATATTTTAAAACTTTGAACTTTAAATTACATTCATCATTGGTTATGCCCTCCCTGAAATGAACTTAATTGATACGTAAGATTAGAGAAACAATCACATGATACAAACATTTAACATTCCTATAGTTTCTGGGAATTGTATAATGATGTGACCTGCATGCTTAATAGAGTTTCTATAGAGTTTCTCTAAAGGTTATCAATTACTTTGGATTTAGGATGTGCATTTCCAGTCAGCTAAAATCATTAATTTGATGAGATATTTATATTCTAAACTTAAAATGAATTTCAATTCAAAGTAAATAGTAGCCTAAACAGAATCACAGTATAGATAACTAGATTCCTTGAAGTACCTCTTCTGTCACTACCACAGCATCTTTCAACCTGATTGCAAGATTCAAAATTAAATTTTCCTTTCAATAAAATATGAAATATGTGAACATTTTCTGCACCTGCAAAGTAAGTTGAGTCATAGACATAGTATAAAGTACTTCATTCTGAGCACTATTAATATATAGTATAGAAGGTTGACATTTTTGTATATAAATCCAGGGAATAAATTAAAATAGAAAAAATAATGACCAATACTACGGAATTTGTCACATTTTTGTTTGGCATGTATGCCTACAGTTTTTAAAGAAACAAATCAGGTAAAAAAAAAAAAACAAGAATTTATAATTTCCTTTTGTAAACAGGATGAAACATATTTGATAATACATTTATCTGAGAATATTAAAATTGGGGAACAAAATATTGAATATTTTTCAAAACAAATGAACTGTTAGAGTGGTAATTATTGCATTGTCCCTGTCATTCCCAAGTATAAAAGTCCAGCAAGAAATATTTAGTGTACTTTTCACCTAAAATTGAGAGGATAATATCATTTGATTTTAGGATGTGAAATAAAGGGTCCCTTTCAAAAAAATGAAAAATTCCAAACTGTTCTTTAAAATGGTTTGCTTTAAAAATTTTTTTTTGAAATTTGTTAATTAATGTTTTTAAAGCTAAAATATATACCAACGATATGGAAATGTTTGATTAAATAGTCAAATATTTTCCAGAAACTGAAAATAAAATAAAATAAAAATAATAAAATGAAATAGAGAGAACTGAGGTGGGTAGAATAAAAGAATGCAGTAACTGTATCATGAGACTTAGGTCCAAGCTTCAGTCTTTCCTTCACCTTGCTTTCTGACTTTGATCAAATCATAACCTCTTTGTGCCTCATTTTCTTTGTCTTTAAAATGGAAGAAAAAAAAAAACAATGAAAAGGATGGTAAGGGCACGATGAAATAACAAGGATGTCATTATTTACCTATACATTTCGTGCTTAATTCACAAGCACAGCAATTCTAAAGGTATAGACTAAAAGAGTACTATAATAATTTACAATATCTCTCATTTTCTTGTGTTTATAAAGTTTATGACTCAACTTACTTTGCAGGTGCAGAAAATGTTCACATATTTCATATTTTATTGAAAGGAAAATTTAATTTTGAATCTTGTAATCAGGTTGAAAGATGCTGTCACACTTCTAGATGATACCATATGCTGTAAATAACATATTGCTTTTAATCCTTAATTAAACAAATGCTTTCTTTACTGCTAATCCATAAATTCTATTTTGTTAGGTAAGAATTCTATCAACTGACTGCAGTATGTTGCATTACTTTAACTTTTTTCTGTATTTGGATACTTCAGATGAATTACTGTCTCATTTGACATTTGAGTTAAAATTTCTTCATGTTTCTTTCCTACACATTTTTGGAAAAGCCTTTGACAATCCAGAGGATAACAGTTTAATCTTACTTCTGTTTGACCTTGGCTACCTCAGCTCAGAAGAATATACAACATGTCATCGATCTCAATTCCTAAATTCCATGCCCTTTATCTTATTTCTTATGTAATAAATTGCTTTTTACACTTATAGGTCTGAAAAATGACTTCAGTAGAAGAGAAAAATTGAGTTTAAGACTAAAGATGGGGGCAAAGAGATCTACTTTTAAGCAACAACAACAAAAAGTCCTAAAATGTATGGGAGAAACTGGAGAATTTCATATATTAAAGATGCTTTTGCTAAATAGAAAAATTATAACGTATTTTTTAATGAATGGAGAATAATAATTGCAATAGACAACTAAAGTATCAAATGTAATACAAGTGTAAAGCAGCTTGAATGCTTTACAAGTGTAAAGCAGCATGAAAGAAATGATCCCCATTTATGCACGTCTATGTGATTGCATATGTATAGTCTCATATTTTAAAGAAATTTCAACTTTCAGATATTGAATAAAATACTCATTTTTAAAATCATTTGATCTTGCAGTCTTTATGAGTTATTCTTGACAAAAATAATCAGATCTGAATCAGAATAAACCTCAAGATTTAACTACCAAAACTGCATGGGACAGAGGGACATCTTCAAAAAAATTACAGGTATACATCAGAACAATTCATAATGTGGGAAATTTTATACAAAAAGGAAACTAGTTCATCAATAAAAACATTATGAGTAGTTAAAGGCAGATAATAAATTAAGATGAAATTAACCAAGTGCAATGTCTGAATCTTACCTGGACCCTGATGCAGATAAACCAACTACAGAGAAATATATATGAGTCAATTAGGGGAAATTGGACATTCACTGGTTATTTAATAATATTGACATGTTATTATTTTCTTAGGGAAAAATGTCTGTAAGTATCATGCTTTTCATCAGCCACTAATTCAGCACCAGGCATCTAGTGGTACATAGCCTAACAGTGTAGGCATATAACAAACTTTTCTTTAATATGTTTTTAAAACATTAATATTTTTATAAAGTGGAATAGAATTAAACATTTCAAAGCCATAAATTTCAAGTACATAATTTTAAAAATCATATGCAGACTAAGTGTAATGACAAAGAGTTTCAGAACACATTAATTTATTAAAATTTGTGTGCTATATCAAAATAATTTCATTTCCTTATCAGACCTTGTTCTTTATGGTGAAGGTCAAGGGTTTAAATTTATATTCTCATCTCTCCTTTTGGATTCCCACATAGTCCTAATTGAAATTTGACATATATGTCTATTAGTTGAATTTATTCTTTTTCCATGCTTCATTAACAATGCACTTTACTATACTACAACGATAATGCGCATAATAAAAGTCTCCTATGCAATGTGGATTACATTGAAACATGATTGATTATCTGAAATGTAACACTGAATTCATATTATAAAATTTCATATGCTCAAATTGAGTCTGTGTCTAGAATTCAAATATACACTAAAAGAAGCAGAATCAGTTTTCACTGCATGAAAATGAACAAAATTCTGGAAAACTGCAATTATCTTTTACTTGGTTTCATACCAATTAGTGACAGTTATGGCATATTGGACTTTGAGTGAAAATATTTTATTTTTAAGAATTATTTATTATTAAAAACTATGGTTTCTATTGATAAATTTTTCTGGGAATGCACATTTCCACATTATTATACTGATTTTCTATTGAATCCAAAGCACTATATTTCACAAATATGACTATTTACATGGTATAATTCAAAAAAATAGACTTAACAAAACAACTCTGGAACAAATGCCTGTTGATTTGCTCTCCAACATTTATTTCTCCTCTGGTCTGCCAAAGATACCCTCACTTTTCTTTAGTAGAGTTTCTCTTTCTTCTGTACTGCAGCAATCTTGAAGTCCCGAATGGGTTTAAGCCAATCAGAAAAGCACCTAGTCACAGTGGTTGGTTTAAAGACAAGCATGAAGGATATATTTGTTAAGACATTTCCTTACTCTTGTGGGGAAAATAAAGAAAAATAACTTCTAAAAAAAATGTTACTTTTCTCTAGTAGGTATGATAAGAGAATATGCATGGGTCCTGGCAGTGCTGAAGGCATTTTTCTTTCTAATGATGAATCTGATACATGGAGGGGCAAAGATAGGAGAACCTCAGAAAAAACGGGCAACCAACCTTGATCAATTATGCATGAAATCTTTCCTACCTTTGAACATTTCAACCATGTGTACCAAAAATGCCTTTTATTTTAAAGGTCAATGAAGTTTTTTGTTCTTGTTTTTCTTTTCTTTGAACAGAAAGACTCCTAAGTAACACATATTTTATAAAGTTAAAATGTACTAAAACATAATATGGCCTTATATAGAGAACATGAATGCAAATGTGTCCTATTTTTTTCTGGAAAAAGAGTACAAGAACTCAAAATCTAAAGAAAAATATTTAAATATTGCCGCTGATAGCTCCAGCCGGGCCGCGCGACCGGTACACTGGGTGGGTTTGGGGCGAGCTCGCAGGAATTAACCTGGGTAAGTTGGAGCCAGCGCTTTCCCCAGCCGGCGGTCGCGAGAAGTCGTCACTCAGGCCAGATGCGGGTTTTAAGCTTTTATTGTTACACTCCGGGATGGGCCACCCGGGAACCCGAGGAGTGAGACGTCTGGGGTCCGAAGACCCCGGGGCTCGGACGACCCAGAGCGGGGTAAGCGTGGGGCTTAAGTACTCTCGGGGAGGGGTGGAGTCTTGGGCGCACACGTCAGGAAGGGACAGCCAATCACACAAGGCAGGAGGCAGTTGCTAGGCTGAGGGCTTAGGTTAGGTATAGAGGAGTGAAGAGAATAACAGGAAGGCTTGCGGTTTAGTGGTAAGCTACAGAAATGGGCGGTCTACAACAAGAGGGGGAAGGGGGGAACAGAGAGGGGGTTTACAAGTACGGAGGGCAGAGAGTGAACGTAGAGAGGGAGAGAAGGATTAAAAAATTTTAAGCATGGCTAGGCTCCAGTCCCTGAGAAATATGCCACAAATATGCTGGAAATATTAAAAATCTCTTCCCTAAGAAATTTCCAGATTCTTTTTCTTCCTTATGTGAAAAAAGAAAGGTAATGTTTTTGGTTAATACTTTGAAGTGTCATTTTTTAAAACAGCTTTACACAGAGGTAGTTTAATTGTGGACTGTGAGCTGACAGACTTCTACAACTACCCTATTTCTAAAGAATATGAAGGGTTGGAGAAAGACACAGGGATGTCCACCATAATAGGCACCCCAAGAAGATTCTGATGCAGATGGTCACCTGACAGCAGATTTGTTTTTAAGTCTCCTTTTGCATTAAAATCACCTGGGAGCTTTTTTAAAATGCAGATGTCTTTCTCACCCCCATCAAAACATTCCATTCTAATTTTTTCTGGGGCTCACATAACAGTATATATTTAGAGCTCCACAAGCAGGCTTACGTGCAGCTATAGTTGAGAATCACTGCTCAAAGAAGATAAATTACCCAGAAATCTTGTAAAGCTGACAAGTCTGATCCAGCAGGTGTTGGGTGAGGCATGAGATTCTTTATTTTCAAAAAGCTTCTAGACACAATTGATGCTACTGGTCCACAAACCACCATTTTAGTAGCAATGAATTAAATCATTCTTTAATGGTGCATCAGGCTTGGCATAACCAGCTATATCACAAGAGAGGCACATATTACATATTCTCTAATAAGAAGAGGCTGGCATGGGGAACTGACCACTGTATTGGGGTGGGTGTTGAGAGCACAGATCCAGTTAGAAGTCCTAAGAAAAGTCCTGCCTCACTGCCAAATATAAATTCTATGAGTAATTTTTAAATGACAGAACAGTCCATTTTAATGTTATACATTGAAGAGAGAAACTAGGTATCAAAGAAATTAACATTTAGCAGTTGGAAAATATTGACTTGGTAGCGGGAGTCTGTTATCCTTGCTGTTACCATGAACACTTCAATTTCAGAGAGTTGCATGACTTTCGAATCTCCTCCATGTAAGACATTCTGCTTGACATAAGGATTTATTCTTGGCTTTCCATCAGTTGCTAATTAATAGTACCACTGTGTGATACATGATGTGAGAATTGAAATTCTCTAAACAGTACCACAGGAACGCCACATTGCACTTCTACTTGAAAAAAACACCTGATCAGTTACCCAGCTGTTTCCTCCAGATGTTGTCTGCAACTCAAAGGTCATTGATTCACTAAAACTGAGATTAATTTGACTTAAAAGCATCTTATTCACTACAAAAAGAAGCAAAACTAATGAAATATAGTTTTTAAATAGCCGCAAGTTTACACAATCAAAATCTGTGGATTTTATCAAATATATGTGCTTGAAATGTACTTTCCACTTTTACAAATCTAAATGCAAACATATTATTTTACAAATAAACTGAGTGACACCATTTTTCCTGCTTTTAAGAAAAAGCATTGTCTTTCTACTGTTGGAACTTCCATTAAATAGAGAAAATATAATTTATTAGTGCACAATAATGACAAAACCCAGTTTCAGAAGAAAAACTCAGCAAATGGTGACTGTTTGTTGAAGTGGGCAATAAAATATAAGTAGAATATCTTCCTTAATATTTGTAAAGCCAAATATTAAGACTCAGCATAAGGATAGCTTGTTTATAAGTGTGTGTGAGTGTGTGTGTCTGTCTGTGAGGGTGGGTGGGTAGGTAGGTGTGGTGTGTTTTTTCTCTTCATAGTTTTGTATAATAACAATTTTACTGCATTGAACGAGATCATGTTGTAACAAAATACTATTAGTATCACAGGCATTAAAATTTGCCCTTCAAAAAGGGTGTTGTGGCATTTAATTATAATTTTTCATAATAAAATCATAATGCAAGCATTAGTCTTGCAATAACTGTGCAGTTTAACAGCTGAAAGATGACCAAATATGCCTGAGCTGTGATAATTTTTGTTTTTTATAGATTCAAATTGCAAAATGAGATTTAATCCTTGGGCCACTACTAAATTTTTATCCCTGGGAATACCATTTAATTCGTTAATTATATATTTCATCTATTTCTTCGTCAAAGTAAAGTAAAAGCAAAATTTCAGGAAAACCTATTGCAATAATATTTATTATTATTTACTAATTGAGTGTCTATTGATTTCCATTGATTTTAGAGCATTGGGTGTGTACTCTTCTATAAAGAGCCACCCTCGATGTAATATGAATGATGTGACATATTTACCCATCCATACTAATTTCTATGGTGTATCTCTTTGATGACCAAAGAATATCTTGGTCTATGAAGAAATATCCATTGCCCTTAAATACGGCCATCGTGTGTTATTACTCTTTCTACTTTTAAAAGGAAAAAAACTGCTGAAATATATGGTGGGGTTTTGAATATATCAATTTCATAACCAAATAAAACTTTTCAAACTACCAAAAAGAAAGAATACAAGATGAGGTACATATAGAGAGATGGGGGAGGGATCAAAGAAGAGACAATTGTTAGCTTAAAAAAATAATAAAAAGGAAAGAGAATGGAACGAAGGGTATTTGGGTCCAGTTTGAGTATAGCAACAATATTGCCACTGTAGAAATGGCACCTGAACCCACTGTTTGAGTGTTTGCCAAGTGCCAAGCACCATGTTAGTACTATTCATTTGTTATTTAACTCTTATAATCCTATGAAATAGGTAAGTCTAATATTCCACTCTACACATGAGGGAACTGAGTCTTACAAAAGTTCTAATTAGCTTGTCAAATTTTACATCATTAATACATAGTACAACCAACATTTAAACCTAGATCTGACTTCAAAGCCTTAACCAACATTTTCAAAGTCTTAACCAAGCCTCATTTGGCAGTGAGAAAGCAATGCAGGTAAAGATACAGAAAGAAGACAGTTTTAATGAATAAAATTATTCTGAGGGAGTTAATTCTCCAAAGATAAAAACATTTGCTAAAAAATTGTGCTGACTAGGATCTAGGGAATGATATTTCTGGCAAAGAATTGTCTGCAATTTAGTATGTAGTTTGCAACCAATATCATCTTCTCCAAATACAAAGAAATTATAAGGAAATATTTCAAATGTGTTAAAGAAATATAACCATATTCTAAAATCAGATAAATATCTCTCTGGATCAGAAATAGAATAGGAAACTTACAGAGCTTAGAAGTGACCTATGTGGTTAGGTAATTACAAAAGTGTCCAGGGTCCCAAACCAAAAAGCGGGCCCTGCATTTTTCTCCTGTATGAGAAGGTGACTGAATTTACCCCATGTGGGCTGAGAGTCTAAAAATAATTTTCCTCTATGAAGCCAGGGATTATTACTCTGCTCACCTTTTCATCAACAGGAATATTACCAACTGCTAACATAGGATTTGCTTGGTGGGCGACATTTAACTGCAAACTGGAAACTGGACCAATGCCTGTGTGATACGGAGAGAATAATAAATGCAGTAGCTTCATGACTGTCTTCATCTATCTCTGAAATGTGGACATCTCTGGCTGATACAACCACAAAATGATAAAACAGAATATGGAGAAAAGGGATAAAAGGAAATAAAAACTCCCTCAAGAGATGTCTCTCCCAAGCTCTATTCATAAAATGTAAAAAAAAAAAAAAAAAGCAACTCAATACCAATTTACTCTTTCAATAAATCTGAAAAATGGAAGAATTTATGCCTGAGGAATGATAAATTGAGCAGTCTAAAAGTGCTTTAAAACCAAAGTTTCAAATCCTCAAAGAAGTAGAATAGATCAGAGCACCTACAAAATAAAATCCAAAATTCAGACAAAACAATTAAAATCAACAACACACCATCATTTCCTGCCTAGGTACCATCTAAGGGATGTGACGATTAGTGAGAACCACCCAGTTTTTCAGAGGCAATATTTGTAAATTAGCACTTTATAAAATAGTTGATTGAAAAGTAGTTATGTTTGTTACCCATGTGCAATCAAGCCTGAAATAGCCCTGATTGCTATGATATGTTAATCTTTCTGGCATGAAAATCCACCAGGAATATCTGTGAAAATAAATCTCCTAGTAGGTAGTTCATCCTCATTTGCAAGGCTGCTTAGCAATCCTGCATATGACAGTGATGTGACTACTGGACTTTCTGTCTCAGTCAAAATAAAAGAATATTTCCCCATTTCCTTCATAGTCAGTGCAAGAGGTGAAACTCATTCACCTCCTCAGGATCAAAACACTTTTAATGCATCCCTTACTTTCTGCGACTTTTATCTCAAAATTCTTCCTTCTAGCAGCTTGACGAAATACTGCTGCCAACTCCCCTAGTAAGTTTCTTTAAGTACACATTTGGCTGCTTGTCTTCAGAACATCCTTAATCTCAGTAGGAATGCTTTAAAATTTATTCCTAGAGCAGTTGCCCTCTGTGTCTCTTCTCTTGACTGCTACCGCCCTTATCCTCTCTCCCCTCTGCCTCATGGGTGCACGCAGGCACAAGCAGCAGGCACTGAGCTACAAATCCCAGCTAGAGTTCCCTCGGCAGGGAGCACGCCAATATCCACCAAATAACGTATGTAATGCTCAAACTATCAAGGAGATTATAAAGAATGCCCTTAAGATTTGAAGTTAAAATACAGAACCAAATGTAAATGCAACTGAAGATGTGAGCTAGCTGGGTGAGAGAAATTATGGAGCTGCTCATACAAAACTTTTCAGTAAAATTACCTCAAAGGCCCATTCAAAATCAGATAGTGATGCGCCTTATTAAATTATTTGCTGTGGTTTAGACCATGTGTTCTTTCAGTTTGCAGTTTTTTAATGACTTGAAAATAGCTGTCTAGCTTTGGATTTTTTCTGGTTACTCACAGTCTTCAATGAGTTAACATTTATCAAAATCAGTCTGTCTGTAAGCAAAAAGGGAAATAGTGAGATGAATACCCTGCCTTTGGCAGTAACTCAAGACCATATATGGTCAATCAGATCCTCTGCCAAACTGCAAATGTCCAAATCTCAAAACCACATTAAAGTTACAGAATGGAAATGGAAAATGACTGAAAAGGTAGAAAAAGGAGAAAGACATACCCCCAATCCTTCTCAATTCTTCTCTGCGTCTACTGTCTAATAAGGATAATTATTTTTGCTATTTGGAATTGTTAGTAAGGGAGCCTGGATTGAAGTGGACAAATTATCTATGCTAACACATATAATGCATTGATTCCCTTTGTTTCAATGTAATAGTCTAGAGAAAAGCCATTAACAGATGGCTCACAGAGTTGGGAAAAGACAGAATCTTCAATGTTCAAGTCTAAATTCAAAGTTGCAACCAGACTTGACATAAAACCTTTATGATTTCCTAAGGCTCATTCTTTCAAAAGAAATGAATAGGCAAACTACCCAAGACTTTAAAAAAGTTTTGTGTTTGTTTAGTTTCTTTTATTCCCTAGATATAGTTAAAGACTGTAAGGAGGACCTTGTCACAACTCAAACTCTTAGTTACTACCAGCGCTCCCGTAAGCACACCAAAAAGAGTGGATGACTCATGTGGTCCAGTTACTAATAGGAAGTTCCTCACCCCTATCAGCTGTGGGTATGAAACCAAGTGGGCAAGGGAAATAGCCACTGGAAGAATATGAGAGTATGGTTCAAGTCAGATCAGCAAGAATATGAGAGTACGGTTCAAGGAACTTACTACAGCTCTGCAGAGACAAATCCTTAATATAACTGCTCAGAAGAGAGAATATGAGGAACAGAGATTACCATATATTGCATTTCCTTTTCTTATTTTCTAAGTGGGAGTTTTCATAGTGGTTACTCTGTTTGCCTTTCCCTATTATAATTTGAGTACATTGCAATAAGGATGCTTAGACAATATGTGCAATATTCAGAAAGAGCAAAAGTATTTCAAAAATAAATTCATAGAAAATCTGGAGTTGGAACTGAATGCAGTAGATTGATGTGGCACTGAGTTTTCTCCTTTTGATTGAACTTTGGTTTGTAAGAGTTATATTTGCAGTAATTAATGGGAGCATTTTTGCCATTGCGTGGATGGCAGAAAAATAGCTAAATGTGTTGTACCCAATAAATAGACATGAATCTACATTTTTCTTCTACAATTCAATTGCATCAGCTAACAAATTAACTTTTCAAGTTAAGCTTTTTTTTTTTTGCAGTTGAAAGATTAATGAACAATGAAAAAATAATGGTGGCAGAAATGGGATTCTTGGTGATAAAAATTTCATACATGAGTCCTAGTAACCTCTTCACCTTCTTTCGTAATTCTGATTAATTTCCAGTCTTCTTTGGAATTTTTCCCCGGTATAGTTTCTTTTCAGTTTCCTTTCCCAGATCTTTCCACATGGTCAACAAACACAGGAATTGTGTGACGGAAAGTTTTACCGAAAGTTTTGTGCTAACAGTGATAAACAGTTAAGGCTATACTTTTCCTCTAAGCAGTCAGTGCTTAGGCACATTTCACAACTTTTCATATGTTGTGTTTTCATTTTCATTTAGTTTGTAATATTTTCTAACTTTCCTGTGTTTTATTCCTGAGCTATTTAGAAGAAAATTTTAAATTTCCAAATACTAAATAATGTTATTACCTCTCAGTAATTGTTTTCAATGTGCATTCTATATTGGTAAGAGAATATAAGCTTTATGATCTCAATTCTTTTCAGTTTTATGACTCAGAATATGGTCTGTATTTGTGAATTTCCCATGTCTCCCCAAAAATAATTTATATTCCACAATTATTGGTTAAATAGTTTTGTTTTGGTTTATTTTTGGCTTATTTATTTAGCCAAAATAATGTTTAAAAAAGTAACAAACCAGGGCACTTACCGCTACCCAATTTCAAGACTTATTTTAATGCTACAGTAAATAAAACAGAGTCCTGTTTACTTAAGGATTTAAGTCAAATCCTTAACACAGATTTGAGAATCAGAACAGAACTGAGAATCCAGAAATATGATCACAAAAATATGATCTATGAATTTTAGATAAAGGTGGCAAGTTATAAAAAAATGAATATTCATATAAAAGAAATGAACCTAAACTCTTACCTTATACCACACACAAAAATGAACTCAAAATGGATCACAGCCTTAGCTGCAAAAGCTAAAATAAAA